>NC_058133.1:468179414-468200217 GCF_016433145.1 Gracilinanus agilis
AGATGTGTATGAGGTGGGGGGAGGGAGAGAAGAACAAAATACAGGGAGTCAGGAAATGTATAGTGATGTACGTGAGGAACAGTAAAGCAAGTGGGAGACTGAATTGTAGCAGAGGGGAGTAAAGTATAAGTAACTTCATGTAGAAAGGACAAAGTTGTGAAGGACTTTGAGAATTTTATATGTGATCTTGAAGGTGATAGGTAATAGAGAGGAACTTATAGAATGGTGGGATGACACTGAAGTTAGAAACACAATGGGCTTGGGGTCAGACAACCTGAGTTCAAATCTAGCCTTAGACACTAGCTCTGTATACTTGAGGAAATCACTAAAACTCTTTCTGCCTCAATTTCCTCATCTGAACAATGAGGATAATAATAGCCTCGACTTCCCAAAGATGTTGTGAGGATCAAATGAGATAGCAGCATTATATTAGCTATTATTATTATTGTTGTTGTTATGATCACTTTGGCAGTTGAGTGGAAAGAAACTTGAAGCAGGGAGATAGAGTAGTTTGAAGTGATGAAGGCCTTACATTAAGGTATAGGATATGTGAGTGGAGAGAAAAAGATGGTGATGGGGCAGATACTAAGTTTTAATAAGACAAAGACCTTGTCCACATTTATTCAATTCATTCAGCAAGCATTTAAGTGCCTCTCTTAAGTCAAGTATTGCACAGAGCAATGAGGATACAAAACCAAAAAATACATAGTATTTCTGCTTTCAAGGACAGTACATTTAATTAGGTGAAAACAGCATTAGATGCAAAACACATGCAAAGTAGATTCAAAGCAGTTTCTAGGGAGGATAGTACTAGCAACTAGGGCAATTCAGGATGGGCCTCCCTTTAGGAAGTGGAAACTGAGGTAAGCTTTGATGGACACCCGGGATTTCTGAATGGTTAAGTAAGAAGATAGTTAATATAGTTCAAAACCAACCCATGAAAATATGGGGAATATGGGAGATCTTGGGTCAGGAGAAAGAGGTGTCCCACTCTCTAAAAAGTGTCAATATTTAATCAAAGGAACAAAGAAAGAGTTAACTGATCGACCAGTATAGGTCAGTTTTCAGATAAGACATATGGGTTGTTTGAGATATATATTTGTGGGATAATCCTTTCATCACTCTTTGGATCTGGTATAGACCTGGTTTCTGGTCAGTATTGCCTAGGTCCATGTTGGTGAACCTATGGCACATGTGCAAGAGGGGGGCTGCTCCCTTCCCCCTCTCCACCATGTCTGAGGACATTTTTCACTTCACCCACCCTCTGACCAGCAGCCCAATGAGAGCATCCCTCCCTTCCCTATCTGGGGTAAGGAGGTAGGTCATATGTGCTGTGAAGGTATTGTTTGGGCATTTGGTCTCTAAAAGGTTTGCCATTACTGGCCTAGGTCTTTACTTAAGGTTCTTTAAACAGTACCTTGGACAGGGGAAAAGGAAGCTGGCTAATTTGGATAGAATGTAGACCACAAAAAGTAAATTAACATTCAATAAATCAATAGAAATAGAATAGAGTTAGATTGGTGCTTTAAAAGTCAAAAAGAAGAATTTGTTTTTTATCCTAGAGGTAATAGGAGCTTCTTGAGTAGTAGAGAAGTATCAAGTTTAATCCTGCACTGAGCATAGTGCTTGGCATATAGTAGGTGCTTAATAGATGTTCATTGACTGTGCTTTAATGATGGCAGCTGCAAGGAGAATGGAGTAGATAGGAGAGAGACTGGATCTAAAAAATGAATTAAGTGACTATTGCAATAGTTTTTTATCATGTGGATCTTGGAGTTGTTCTGGCTCCTTGCCTTAATGATAATAATTCAGTCAGTCATAGTTGATCCTCATACATTATTGTTGTTATTGTGTAGTGTTCTCCTGGTTCTTCTCACTTCACTTTGCATCACTTTATGTAAATTTTCCCACTATTTTTGTGATCATCTTCTTTGTAATTTCTTATGACACAAAAGTATTCAATTACAAGTATATACCACAACTTGTTTAGCCATTCCCCAATTGATGGGCATCACTTCACTTTCCAGTTCTTTGCCACTACAAAAAGATATTCATCTTGTATGCTCATGGTTTGCAGGTTGCCTTCCCCATTAAAATGTGATCTTCTTGAAGGCAAGTATTATTTTTATTTTTATTTGTATCTCCATAATCTACCAGTCAGGCACATCATAAATGCTTAATCAATGTTTGTTGACTGACTGTTTGTTAATTATGCTATACAAAATTGCCTGATAGCCAAATAAGCTATATGAGGTCTAAGAAGGGATGTAGGGGGTCAGGGAGGGCTTCATGGAGAAGATGACAATCAAGTTGGACTTTATTTAATTTTTTTTTAATCCCTTACCTTCCATCTTGGAGTCAATACTGTGTATTGGCTCCAAGGCAGAAGAGTGGTAAGGGCTAGGCAATGGGGGCCAAGTGACTTGCCCAGGGTCACACAGCTGGGAAGAGTCTGAGGCCAGATTTGAACCAAGGTCCTCCCATCTCTAGGCCTGGTTCTCAATCCACTGAGCTACCCAGCTGCCCCCAATCAAGTTGGACTTTAGAGAAAGGGTAGGAATGGAATTCAAAAGACAAATGGAAGGCATTCCAGGAATTGTATCCCTCCCCAAATGAGCAAAGTTACAGAAATGTAACAGAAATATGTGTTTGTCAATTTTACTAACCTATTTAGGGCAAGAAGGGCAAGATAGTGCTAGTGTTTAACAAGATGCTCTGTGAAAAATGTAGAGATGACACACTTTCACATTTAATTTCCATAAACATTTTATCTGTCCTTTTATTAACTTTAGAAAATCAGCAAAACAATGAACCAATACCTTATTTGTAGCATTTGCCAAATTCCAATTTATGAGCACTTACGATGAAATTTTGACAACTGGTTCTAGCCCATTGGGGATGACTCCAGCACATCTTAAGAAAAGAAAATAACATGAATGGGAATTTGGGCTGCCGCCAAATTGTAGAAGCCTTAAAACCTAGGCAGAAGAGTTTGAACTTTATTCAGTAGATAATGGGAAGTCATGGGAGATTACTGATCTTTTTGTTGGAGGTGTTCTAGATTCATCCACTAGGAAGGGGGTTGAACTAGATGATCCCTGAAAGTTAGATCTAGGATTCTGGGGTTTTAAGCATCCATTGAACATAGTTCAGTGCTGCACATAGAGAAGGTACTTTTAAAATGTGGATTGAATTGCATTAAATAGAATACCTTTTCCTATGGGCCAGAATTAGATAATAACTTGTATATGTGGTAGGTGAAATCTGAAATAACCGAGGAAACAAAGGTTCAAGCCTCTGAACATATCGATTTATTAAATAACATATGCCAATTACACAACAAATTGGGACTAGACCTCCTCAGCTTGGTGCTAGACTCCAAATAGAGGGGGAAACAGATTTTTATGCATTAAAAGAAAGCAATTAACAGAATACAAATCAGAATACGAATCTATGTGGGGACGTGGTGGCACAGTAGATACAGTGCTGAGTGTGAAGTCAGGAAGACCTGAGTTCAAAACTGGTCTCAACACGTATCCAGGGAAGTCACTAAACTCCATTTGCCTCAGTTTTCTCATCTGTCAAATGAGCTAGATAAAAAGAAATAACAAACCACTCCAGTATCTTTGCCAAGAAAACCCCAAATGAGGTCATGAAGACTCAGACACAGCTGAAATGACTAAACAACAACACAGAATATTAGGTAATCTGATTTCTAATTGGAAGAAAAATTAGAGACTTTCCAAGTTACAAGGAGGAGACCAAACAGATGCAATTCCCCGAAGTCAGAAAAAGAGGTTTCCAACTCCCCTGACGTGTTTGTATTCAATCGAAGAAACAAAAAAACATTAAACTGACAAGTACAGGGTCCATTTTGAGATAAGACATGTTGGATTGCTTGAGATGTATAATTGTGAGAAAATTCTTTGCATCAGTCTTTGGATCTGATGGCATTTCTGATCAGGTCCTTATTTAGGGGTCTCTAAGGAACAGGTAGAGATGGTCTAGCTTCCCAGTCACACCAAGCTAGGTTCAAACAATGCAATTAAGTTTTTCACAACCAAATAAACTTTTCTCACAAGACAGAAATTGGACAAGACCCATAACTGAAGAGAAAGAGAGCTGAGCTAGATCCAGAATTGAGTCACAAGATGGAGTCATTGTGGCTCTCTCAATTTTCACAATTCCCTCAGGTAGGATATAAAAAAGCACAAGAGATTCAGGGAGGGAGTTAGTTGGGAGAATTACAGCCAATCTATAATTTCAAGCCTCTTTTTCTTAAGTCATCCCCATTACTCCTACTTACACTGTCTGGTACCTGAATAAAGTATCTCGACTCCACCTTTTAAATTTGTTCTCTTCAAATATTTATAAGCTGTAATCATATCTCCATTAAGTCAACATTTAAATAAGTTATCCATATTTAATTTTTCATTATAAACAAGCCCTGTTTTCCCTTAATCATTTAATTTTCTCCTCTGAATGCCTTCCAAATTTCCCTCAATCTCCTGATGGCGATGGCTTCCAAAGTGATTTGTCATCAAATGAGTACAGACACAGAGTGATGGGGTGCTGAATATAAGATTTCTTCATAGCTCTTGTATAGACCCTCTTGGTAGACTATAATCTCCTTGAAGGCAGGTGCTGCTTCATTTTCATCTTCCCATCTTCTTCACTTAGCTCAGTGTCTCATATATATCAGGTACTTAATTCCTTGTTGATTTATTATTATTATTATTATTTTTATTTAAACCCTCACCTTCTGTCTTGGAGCCAATACTGTGTATTAGCTCCAAGGCAGAAGAGTGGTAAGGGCTAGGCAATGGGGGTTGTGACTTGCCCAGGGTCACACAGTTGGGAAGTGTCTGAGGACAGATTTGAACCTAGGACCTCCCATCTCTAGACCTGGTTCTCAATCCACTGAGCTACCCAGCTGCCCCCCTTGTTGATTTTTTAAAAAATGCTTACTTTCCATCTTAGTAATGACTCTAAAACAGAAGAGCAAGGACTAGGTGAGTAGGTTTAAATGACTTCCCTAGGGTCCCACCTCTAGGAAATATCTAAGGTCAAATTTGAATCCAGGTTCTCTTGACTCCAGGTCCAGCACTTTATGCCTCCCTAATGCTTGTAGACTGAAGGAAAATCAACACAATTCTATTTTTCCATTCTACTATAATATCCATCCTCCAAGCTATCAGAGTTATGTATAGAAAAATAATATCTTGGGGGATTTGAGAGTATCTGTCACTCCAAACTAAGGCCCAAGGGATAAACATTACAGAGATACAAATTTCCATTCACTAGAACGAAGATCTTTTTAATAATCAGAGTTGTCCAAAATATGGAATGTATTCCCTCAGGCAATGAGTTCCTTGGCACTGGATGTCTCCATATAGAGTCTAGATTTGTTAGGACATTGGAGAGGGAATTCAGGTTCCTAGTAGAAGTAGGACTGAAGGATCTCTGAGATCTCTTTCTGCTCTCAGGTCCTAGATAATATGAGATTAGATCAGATTTATGGTTTTCTTGGGAATGATGAGGAAACTCTCTCTATGCAGATTGGCACATACTCTTGAATTTATCATTCTAAAGCATTGCCCGGAACCCTGAGAGATGACTTGCCCAGGGTCATAGTCAGTGTGTGTCAAAAAAGAGACTTAAATCGAGTTCTTCCCAATTCTAGGAACAATTTTCTAACCACCAGACCACATTGCCTCTCACATGATTTGAGCAAGTGGGAAGAAATCAAATGCAACCCTCTTTAATCGGTTCTTTAACAGTGCGTCAATGTTGGTACAAAACTGAGAGTTCTTAATTCCTTCAGATTTTCTTTAGAAAGCTAAACATCGTAGCTCCTACAAATGCATCACATTAAAAGGAACATATTTCTTCTATCTAGCCAACATCTGCTAACCTATATTACCAATCAAAGAATAAAGGCTTGTTTTTGATATTTTTCAGTCACGTCTAACTCTGTGATCTCACTTGGGGTTTTCTTAGAGCGATACTGGAGTGGTTTGCCATTTCCTTCTCCAGCTCATTTTACCATTGAGGAAACCAAAGAAAACAGAGTAAAGTGACTTGCCCAGGGTCATACAGCTAGTAAGTGTCTGAAGATGGATTTGGACTCAGGAAGATGAGTCTTTCTGACTCCAAGCCTGGTATTTTATCCACTGTGCCAATTAGCTGCCCGCAATTAGCTCAGAGCATTTACTGAGCTCATTTTGTGTCCCGAGCATAAGTATTGGTGATTTTCAGGAGTGAGATGAAGAAACAGAAAATATAGTCTTTGTCTTCCACAAATACATAAATCTAGTTGTGGGCAGAATAATTATGAAAGTGATTAGCCACAATAGGAGCACATCTTCATATTCATACAGTTTTTAAAATGCTTTCACAATAACTCATTTGATCTTTTTTTTTTTAAACCCTTGTACTTTGGTGTATTGTCTCATAGGTGGAAGATTGGTAAGGGTGGGCAATGGGGGTGAAGTGACTTGCCCAGGGTCACACAGCTGGGAAGTGGCAGAGGCCAGGTTTGAACCTAGGACCTCCCATCTCTAGGCCTGGCTCTCAATACACTGAGCTACCCAGCTGCCCCCATTTGATCTTCATAATAACTCTTTGATGTCTACAGGGTAGCTAGGAGGCACAGTGGATAGAGTGCCAGCCCTGGAGTGAGGAGAGTTCTCTCCCTATATTCAAATTCAACTTCAGACACTTACTAGCTGTGTGAACTTGAGTAAGTCACATAACCTTGCTGACCTCAGTTTCCTCATCTGTAGAAGGTGGAGAAGGAAATGGCAAACCACTCCAGTATCTTTGCCAAGAAAACTCCAAATTGGGTCATAAAGAGTTGGATATGACTAATTGGCTAAACAAAGACAGTAACTTCGGGGGAATCTGTCATGATCCTCATCTTAGAGATGAGGAAATGGAAGCTCAGAGGGAGTTCAGTCTTTGGATCCCAGAGCCTCCAAGGTGAAACGGACCTCAGAGGCCAACTAGCCTAACATCATGAAGCTGACTCACCATTTGAAGTGATGACTTCTGACTTCAAGCCCAAGGCACCGCTTTCTATTCCGTCTTTCTAAATATAACAAGGAAACGTTTCAACAAATAGACAAGAAATGATCAGGTTTACCCCCTTTGTGCCATAGATGTGTTCTGGAAAAGTGGAGTACCCATTTCTACAAAGTGACTACTATTTTGAATGCACTTCAGAGTCACTAGTTAAAGGAATATTTTAACAAATCTCTAATTGGTCTCCTTTCTACACCAAGATTCTTAGCTAATAGATTTGCTTTTTTTTTTTAACCCTTACTTGTGGTCCTAGTAACAACTCTAAGGCAAAAGGGCAAGAGCTAGACAAATGGGATGAAGTGACTTGCCCAGACTCACATAGCTAGAAAGTATCTGAAGCCAGATTTGAACCCAGATCCTCCCAATTCCCACTGTGCCACCTAGCTATTCCTAGATTCCCTCCCTTCTTTTTTTAAGCTTTTACCTTCAGTCTTAGAGTCAACACCAAGTATTGGTTCCAAGGCAGAACTACAGTAATGGCTAGGCAATTTGGGTTAAGTTACTTGCCCAGGTTCATACAGCTAAGAAATGTCTGAGGCCAGATTTAAAACTAAGTTCTTTCAATTCTAGCCCTGGTACTCTATCCTCTGTGCCACCCTGCTGCCCATATTATTTGGTTTTTCTTTTATACCCTTACTTTCTGTCTTAGAATTGATACAAAATATCAGTTCCAAAGCAGAAGAGTGGTGAGGGCTAGGCAAATGAATTTAAGGTGACTTATCCAGGATCACACAGCTAGGAAGTGTCTGAGGTCATATTTGAACCCAGGACTTCCCATCTCTAGGTCTGGCTCTCTATTTACTGAACCACCTACCTGCTCCTCCCTCCATACATTTGCTTTTAATGAGGTATCTCTCCATTTGGAGACCCTGACTTGGAAATCATACATTTAGAAATGGAAGGAACCTTAGAGGTCATCTAGCCTATCTTACTCATTCTAAAAATGAGAAAACCGAGGCCAGTGGAGATTAACTGACTTGCCCAAGTTAATGAAGGTAAGTAAATGGCAGAGTCAGGCTACTATCCCATATCCTTTGACTCCAATTCATCTTTCCCCTGTACCACATTTCCTCCAACCACCAGGAACCTTCAACTGTATCATTCAGAGAAAGGACCTTGAGAAGAAATCATCCCTCTAAAGAAGAAATCCAACCATCTAGATGGTCCTTCCTTCCATTCCTCATCTCCCTTCACACTCCTCCCTGCTTCCCAATGCCAGGGGAAAATCCATAATTTTGTATGGACAGTTTATTTTTTTATTTTTTTATTTTAAACCCTTAACTTCTGTGTATTGACTTATAGGTGGAAGAGTGGTAAGGGTAGGCAATGGGGGTCCAGTGACTTGCCCAGGGTCACACAGCTGGGAAGTGTCTGATGTATGGACAGTTTTGAAGGATGAAGCAGTCCTGGGCAGCATAGACCTGTGGCAGGCTTGGATAAGAAGGATGCTCTTGTTGCCTGGCAGCAATTCCATAAACAAATGGCCAGGAGAGGGATTCACAAAGAAGAGCAAAAGGTACCAGAGACTAAGCTTTGTCAAGGGTAAAACACTAGAAAATGTGAGGCATAAGAATCTAATTGAAACTTTTGTCCCTGGTAGAACTTATGTTGTTTAGTCATTTGGTTGTGTCTGACTATTGATGACCCCCTGAATCATGCCAAAGCTACCTATGAGGTTTTCTTGGCAAAGATACCACAGTAGTTTGTTGTTTCCTTCTAATTTTACAGATGAGGAAACTGAGGCAACAGAGTTTAAGTGACTTGCCCAGGATCACACAGCTAGTGGTATTAATATATAACATAATGCTGATTATATTATATGTACTATATTAATATATATTGGTAATCATACTATATATAATATATTAACATGTAAATATTATTCATTATATATAATATGTAAAATATGTTGATGTATAATATAGTATATCATATTAATTATCATATATATGGAGATAGATAAAAAGAATCTTGAAATCTTGATTTAGGGTTTGATTAGGGTTTTGGGGGGGGTTGGTTTCATTTTCAAAATGTTTCTGTATTCATGCTCTCATAGAGGAGATGCGCTGTTAGCCTCAGTGCAGCTAAATAACTTGTCTATAGTCACAGAGAAAATGAGTGACAAAGGCGGGTTTAGAAGCCAGATCTCCCCACTTCTTGGCTGAGAGGTAATGAAGCAGAGCCCCTGAGAGTGGCTGCCTAGAACCGCTGTTTTCTAATCCTGGCTCAGATGCTCCCTTCCTTCTTGTTGGCTGGGTGTATCACCTAACCTCTCAGACTCAGTTCTTCAGCTGTAAAATGAGGATGGCAAGAAGACTCTTGCTACCGAGGGGTCACAAAACTATGGGAAACGCATCCTACAAACCAGAAGGCTGTGAGTGATTAGTAGTCCACTAGACCACATTTTCTTTTCTATTTTTCTGCTCCCAAAGAAAATTTTTGTTTAAAGCCTTACTTTTCTACTTAGAATCAACATTATATATTGGTTCTAAGGCAGAAGAATGGTAAGGGCTAGGCAATGGGGTTAAATGACTTATCCAGGGTCATCCAGCTGGGAAATATCTGAAGTCAAAGTTGAACCTGGGACCCCCATCTCTAGGCCTGGCTCTCTCCTTTGAGCCACCTACCTGCCCCCATTCCATGGACAATTCATTCAAACTACCCAGAATCCTCCTTGAAATAGTTACTTAACAGCTATTAGAAAGCTACTGTCCTTTTTTCCTGCAACCTGGGTCCCTTCAGTAGCTTTTCCCTAGCTTTACACAAAATCTTTCACGCAGGGCCGTTTGGCAGCCCTGATGAATGATAAAAACTCACTGACGAATTCTCTCAGACTCACTGCTGGGCATTTAGAAAAACACAAACACTCATCCAACAGTTTCTCTTGTTATTGTTTCCAAAGTCAACATCCTCAGAAACTGAACAGAGGGTAAGACTGGGTAGAGGAACACAGGACAGTTTTCCAGTACAGTGCGTGAATTTTTGTGGTCTCTGCGCCTTTAGGAGGGCAGGATTCCTGCAGAGAGACTATTATTTTTTTTCTTTTTTTTTTTTTCTGGGAACATGAGCTCAGCTGAAATGACCACGGCAGATGTCCAAGACCAAGCCTAAGACCAACTAATAGTAAATTCATGTGAAGCAATAAATTGTCGGGAAAGCACTGCAGTGGAGACATTCATAATCTAGCCAATATGGATCTTGCCTTTTAGGGGAAATTGAAGAACTAAATGTTTTATTGCCTAATGGATTTATGGCTCTAAATGACTTTGTGTGTGTGTGTGTGTGTGTGTGTGTGTGTGAGAGAGAGAGAGAGAGAGAGAGAGAGAGAGAGAGAGAGAGAGAAAGAAAAAGAAAAAGAAAGAGAGAGAGAGAGAGAGAGAGAGAGAGAGAGCTGACCAATTTGTCTGCAACCAAAAGCAACCTCACCCATTTCAGAGATGACCAAAGAAAATCCCCTGGCAACCTCTATGCAACCAAAGTTCTTGAAGCTTCGATTTGAGGCAAAGCAGTAGGAGCACTTCCAATGCTGAAGCATCCCTTGGGAACATCAGAGGTTCTGTAGTACTAATGCCTCTCAGTACACAGAGCTGGATGATGCCAGAGCCTTAGAGGTTCTCTTGATAGCCTACTAGGAGAAGCCTTCTCCACCCCCTCTTAAGTCCAGCTCTTTCCTTCAGCTAATCATTTCTTATGCTGTCTCCCCCATTGGATTGTAAGCTTCTTGAGAACAGGAACTGTCTTTTGCTTCTTTTTTGTATTCCCAGCACTTAGTATAGTGCCTGACACATAGCAGGCACTTAAATAAATGTTTATTGACTAATTGATTCAAACTAATACTGCTCTGAAAAAACAGAGTATTCCCACCTATCACCCCTCCTTCCCCAGGGAACCTTGAGCATGTGCAGTGAGATATACATATACAGATCCAGATGAATCCAGCCTAGCCCATCTGGTCCCAGGTAGGCAAAGCACATTAAAAAGGATTAGGATTGGTCTGGGTGGCTCCAGAGCACCAAATTAGGAGCAAGGGGTATTAGCTGTAGAAAGCAAGCCTAGGCTCTATGTCAGGAAAAACTTCCTCACAATTAGAGAAGTCTAAAAGGGAAAAGGGCAGCCACAGGAAGTAATAAATGGGTTCCCCTTCCCTAGGGTTCTTAAGACAGAAATTGGAGGGTCCTTTCTCAGAATGGTGTAGGGCAGTGATGGGCAAACTTTTTAAAGAGGGGGCCAAAGGAAAGGAAATGCTCATCTGTCCGTCTGTTTCTAAGGCAACTCTTTCAAAGTTTCATTGTATTGTATCCTACTCATTGTATTTGCCAGATTAGGAATAACATTGTGCAGCTGGATAGAACATTTCAGGGGGCCACATCTGGCCAACCTCGGGCTGTAGTTTGCCCATCACTGGTGTAGGGGTTGGATTCTAAGGATGTAGATTTAGAACTAGAAAAGACCTTAGGAATTTAATTCAAGCCTCCTATCTTCCAAATGAGGAAACTGTGACACAGAGTATTAGTCAATAAACATTTCTTAACTGTGCCAGGCATCAGCCTAAGGGCTGAGGAAACAAAGAAAAGGGGGAAAAACAGTTTCTGCCCTCATGGAGCTCACAGTCTAATTGGGAAGAGAACATGCAAGAAACTGTGTACAAAAAAACCCCCCAAAAAACAGGGTCAATTAAAGGAGAGTGATTTCACTAGGGCTATTCAGCTAGCAAGAGAGCTTTCGAATCCCAGACTTTCTTACTCTGAGTTCAGTGTTTCATCCATCTCAGCAAGGTGATTCTTCTTTTTTTTTTTCCTTTCTAAACACTACTTTATCCCCCCCCCCCAATTATATGAAAAACAACTTAAATATGTTTTTTTTTTAATTTTGAGTTCCAGATTCTCTCCCTTCTTTTTTTCCCCTCTCTGAGACAGCAACCTTATATAGATTTTATATGTTCAATCATGTCAAACATTTTTCCTATTAATCATTTTGTGGAAGAGTTCTCACACAAAAGAAAAGAAAGTGAAATTAATCTGTTTGGGTCTTTATTCAGACTCCATCAGTTCTATCTCTAGAGTCAGATGGTATTTTTCATCATGAGTCTTTGGGATTGTCTTGGATCACTGTATTGCTGAGAATGTCTAGATCATTCCCATTGTTCAATGTGCAGTATTGCTGTTACTGTATACAGTGTTTTTCTTGTTCTGCTCATTTCACTTTATATCAGTTCATGTAAGCCTTTCCAGGTTTTTCTAAAATCATCCTTCAGCAGAGTGATTCTTGTTAAGGTATATGCTGATCTGGCCAGATAGATTCTGAACTCCTTTCCAAAGCAGATGCTGTGATGTTCTGATTCCGTTACTCAGTCAATGGAACATTTATTAAGCAGCTTCTCTCAGCCAGGCATTGTCCTGGGTTCTAGGAATATAAATGCAGCCATTGAAACAATCCTAACTGGCAAGGAGGTTACTATGGAATATGGCCATTCTGTCCTGGTATGGACTCTATCCCACCCAAGAAGCCTTCAAATGAGCAGTGTCCTGGGGGTTCTCAAAATCATACCCCTTCTGCCCAAGACTCCAATTCCTGACCAGAACTGAGCCCCTGGGACTATCTCGAGAGTATTGGGGAGCTAGGAGAATTCAGGTCAATGCTCTCCAGACTCCTGCAGCTGCCTGGAGGCAATGAAAGGCACTTGAGGCAGGAGTGTTGTCCTTATGGTTGTTATTGTTATTATAGTGCTACTTATCACCAGCCTGCAACTTTTAGCTCCCAGTGTCTAAATACAGGGTTTCAAGAGGCTGCTTTTGCACTTCCTGAGAAGGGACAGGGATGCCAGCTGGAGATCAAGGGCATGACTTACAGCTAGTATACTGGGTGTTATGGGAGGGAAAGAAGTGGAGGAATGATGCAAAGCACAACAGCATGACCTAGGACTCATCACTTAAATCAGAGTCTCAGTTTCCCCATCTGAAAAATGCTACTTTTCCTTCTTCCCTCTTGGCCATACACTTCCCACTTCTTACAACTTCTATGATAAGGACATAAAAATCCTCCTTCCACTCATACTCTCAGGTTCTTTCCCCACCCTTCCAAATGGTGGTGGGTGAGGCCCTTCCAGACCCATCCTCCTTTAAATCCTACAAAGTGGACATGATGCTCCTTTAAAGATAATATATGGGGCAGCTATAATGGGGTGGATATTTCCTAACTGTGTAACCCTGGGCAAGTCACTAAACCCCAACTGGCCAGCCCTTACACTCTTCTGCCTTGGAACCAATACTTAGTATCAATTCAAAAACAGGAGGAAAGGGTTTTAAAATAAAATAAAATAAAAATAATAGATGTAAAGTACTTTGTAAACCTTAAAGCTCAGTATAAATGCTAATTATTATTAGAAACCATCCAATCCCCTCACTCTACAAATGAAGAAAATGATGCCCTGTAGCTGAGATTGTGAAGGTAAGAAGTAACAGAGACAGGATTTAAACCCAAGTTTCTCTGACTCCTTCTACTAAAGTCTCCTGCTATTTTTTTTTATCACCCAGCCATTAGAATTGCCATTGAGAATTAAATTTGAAGAATGGAAAAGATCTCTCCTACTTCTGTGATACTTGAGTTTAACAAAAATTTTAGTCAGTGCTTATATGAACTGATGCAAAGTGAAGTAAGCAGAACCAGGAGAACATTGTATACAGTGACAGAAATATTATATGATGATCAACTGTGAAGGACTAAACCATCATCAACAAAGCAAATCTCCAAAAGATAGCTACAAGGGACTCATTGTGAAAATGCTATCTACAGCCAAAGAAGGATCTGAGAACAGATCAAAGCATGCCATCTTCCACTATATTTATTATATGAGATTTCTACTGAATGTATGATATGTGCCTTCTAGTATGACATGGGCAATATGTATTATGTGTAACATGAAAGCACAGGTATAATTTCAAACTATTCACTACCTAGGGGGAGGGAGAAAATCTGAATTCTAAAATTTCAGAAAACAATTTTCAAAAATTGTTTCTACATGTAACTAAAAAAATTGGAAAAAGTTAGTCAGTGATCACAAACATCACAGGTCAGTGATCCTGTTTCAGGTATACTGCAAAAAAAGAACATTTAGAGACTGCCAGACCCAGGTATCTGTCCAGAAGTTAATATTTCACCTGGTATGAGTTTATGGACAAAGACAATGAAGCTGGCCCAGAAAGGCCAAGGGTAGGCTTTCAGGCTTCCTACTTGGGCTCATAAATAAGAATAGTTTAAGGTCCTTTGGATGAGAAAGTAACTCACACTACAGGAGAACAGCTGGAGAGGCTATTCATAGAAAAGTATGCAATTTAAATATTCCTAGCTTTGGAATCAGGCTCACCTACCTCTGGCTGCCTTCTACAGGGCTATGAGTCACACTGCTCATTCAGGGACTAGGAGTGGCCCAGGGCAAAGGAGAATTTCTCCCCCTGTCAGCAGAATGAAATGTGGTCCCTACTGATGACCTTGACAAGGACACTTCCTCCCTCTGGGATGGAAGCCTTAGTGGAGGAGAGCTAATTGTTAATCATATTAGTCTGGCTTCCCTTCACACATTCCCCAGAGGTCAATGACACTGGAGCCTCCTCCAACCCTTATTGGATTTTCCAACTTTAACCAGGCAGAAGGGAAAAGTCACAAAGCTCTAGCTTTGTAGCAGTGACCAGTACCCTCCATTTAATACCTATCTTGGTGCATGGCAAATAGGAAATACTTGGTAAAGGTTTCTTACTTGTTGATTTGATTCATGTGCATAGAGAAGGCCATCCAAGACAAGGTAAAAAGCTTTCAGAAAACCCAGAGTTCTGTGGCCCCCTCAGGCAGCCTGCTCTCTCCAGGATATGGCCAGCCCTTTTCTCTGACCATGGTATGGCCTACCCACTGTCCTCTTGGCCTCATTCTAAAGGAAGTTCCATCTAGAGACATGCACAATCTTAACCAACTCTGGCTGATATGAGCTATAATTTAGGGGGGAGGAGGAAGAGGGTTTATATAGCACAGGTTCCCCTTTTCCCTCTAAATTTAGTTCTAATTTATTCTTTTTTATCTATTCTATTATCTAATCAGTTATTTATTTGTTTGTTCATTCATTCATTCATTCATTCATTCATTCATTCATTCATTAGCTATTTATTTATTATCTATTCTATTATTTTATCTATTCTATCTTGGTATGGATTCTAAGATAGAAAACTAACAAGGGCTAGGCAATGGGGGTTAAATGACTTGCCCAGAGTCACACAGATAGGAAGTATCTGAGGCCAGATTTCAACCTGGTCCTCTTGACTCCAGGTCTGGAGCTCTATCCACTGGGCTACCTAGCTGCTCCCAGTTTATTCTTCATATATCTTTTTCATATGTGGTCATTTACATATTGTCTTTCACACTATGACACCACTGCTGCCCTTAGCACAGTGCCTGGCCCAAAGTAGAGGCTTTAAAAAAAATGATTGTTGTTGACCTGACACAGGCCCTGGGTGATTCTGGAATCTTTTGTTGTCCAGGGTTCAGTTATAGGGAGTTTGGGGGTAATGATATTTAATTATGTAAATAAGAATTAAATATCCATCCAATATTTTCTACCAATAGATTAGAAAAGAATTATTAATCAAATTGTTATTATTCAGTCATCTCTGACTCTTTGTGACCTCATCTGGGGTTTTCTTGGCAAAGATACTGGAGTGGGTTTACTATTTCCTTTTCTAGCTCATTTTACAGAAGAAGAGACAAAGGCAAACAAGGTTAAGTGACTTATCCAGCTCACACAGCTAGTAAGTGTCTGAGGCTGCATTTGAACTCAGGTCCACCTGAGTCCAAAACTAGCACTTTATTCACTGTGCCCTCTAGCTACTCATATAACAAATAGCAAAGTTCTTAATTAAGACAATGCAAATGACAAGTAAAAAACCAAGAAGTAATTTCATTTTCTGCCCACCTTATATACAAAGGCATTCAATGTCCCTCTAATTACTATGCTGATGAGAGAGGCACCACTCCTCAAATGGCTTATTCTTTTAGGTATGTACTCAAATATTTCTTAGAGCCCTGCTTCCTGGTAACTATTTGTATCTTACTGTTGCCCTATTCCATTTCTCTAGGAGAGGGTTTTCCCCCCTTCTTTGCCTCCTCCCCTGTTCTAGGACCTCTACAGCCCAAAGGAAAACAGCCCACCAAGAGGAAATCCCTTCTTCTCTTCTTTCTTCTTCCCTAAGCCATCCGGAATCCATCTAGGTAGCACAGGACCTTGTGGAACCAATGCTCTTATCCCACAGTCTTCCTGATAATGTCCTCCTTCTCTTCTTCCCTCTTGGCTGGACAGTGTCCCCTTTTCCTACACTTGTGATAAGGACATCAGAATCTTCCTACCACTCAGACCCTCAGGACCACTCTCTGCACTTCTCAATGGTGGTGGGTGGGGTCCCCTTGGGTAGAGCTCCCCTAGATCCATCCCACTTTGTGCCCTACAAAATGGACATAGCTGCTCATACCATTTAGATGAGCAGAGAATCATGGACTACAATACAACCCCCCATCAAGGTATAAATTCCTTTTGAGGATAGATTGTTTCATTGATTTTATATTTGTATCCCAAGTTGATTGATTAACTCTCATGAGATAGTAGAATCCTCACTCCCTGGGTCTTATCATCTCTCCTGCAACTATACCATATGGACTATGACCATAGACAACATGGGCCTTCTGATCCACCCCACTGTCATTCTTTAGGATCTTTTCATTGACCCTGTAGCTAAATTTTATTATCTGTGTCATCTTCCCCAATTAGGAGGTAAGCTCTTCTAAAATAAGACCTGTCCCCATTTTCTTTTTTTTCCCCATTTTTTTTTCAGTTACACGTAGGAACAATTTTTGGCAATTTTTTTTGACATCTTAGAATTCAGATTTTCTCCCTCCTTCCCTTTCCCCTCTTTGCTGAGGCAGTGAATAATCTGATATAGGTTATAACAGTATTTTCATGTAATATATATTTCCATATTGCTCATGCCATGACAGAAGGCACATAGCACACATACGATAAAAATCTTATGAAGGAAATAAAATGGAAGACGCCATGCTTTGATCTGCAATTAGATTCCAACAGTTCCTTTTCCGGCTGTGGAGAGCATTTTCATAATGAGTCCTTTATGGTTTATCTTGGAAACTTGCTTTGCTGATAATGATTTAGACCTTCTCAGTTGATCATCATATATTATTTCTGTCACTGTATACATCTTTTTCCTGGTTCTGCTCTGTCTCCATTTTCTTTCTGTATCTCAAATGCTTAGCACAGTGCTAGGCTCATAGTAAACACTTAATAAATTGTTTTTCAATCATCTGACCAAACATTTCTTCTCCATTACTGTCATTGCTTTTCCATCAAGCTGTTGCTGACATCTGGTGGAGTTTCATCTGTGCCACTTCTTCCTAGAGGACAGGGACATTGGTCTTTTGTGAGACTACCAAGAACCAAATGACTAGGGGGAATCAACACTCATTATAAATTAGGGAGTCACACCAAAGTGGTTGTGGGGAATGCATGCATTCCTTTGAACTTCCATCATGTCCCTTACAGCAAAACTCTGGGCTGTGGAAGTTACCTTTAAGTGTTAATAAACTTCCAGAAGACACCTGGAAACACTGGAGGAATAGGATGAATATTGGCTACCTTAATCTTATATTCTTGTCACAATGTCCTTCATAAAAAAGTCCCTGTCCTCTTCCATGAATGCAGATCTATATTATTGATCAGACTACACAATTCTCTAACTGTTTTATGTTTCTATTAGCTCCTCAATTAGATTATAAGCTCTTTGAGACCAAGAAATGTCTTTTTTTCCCCTTTTTTGCATTTCTACATCATTTGATAGTATTGAGTGCAACGTAATTGCTTAAAAATGATGGGCAGGTGACACAGTAGATAAGAGTGCAAGATCTGGAGTCAAAAAGACTCCTTTTCTTGAGTTCAAATCTGGTATCAGACACTTATTAGTTGTATGACCCTGGGCAAGTCATCTAATCCATAATTTTTTCATCTGCAAAATGAACTGGAGAAGGAAATGGCCAACTTACTCCAGTATCTTTGACAAGAAAATCCTAAATGTGATCACTGAGCAATAATGGTTACTTACTAAATACTTTTCTTTGCCATGTCACTTTGGGGAAAAAGCATTCAGAGTAAATCCACATTATAGACAAGGAAATATTTACCATGTTACATATTTCTACTGTTTGACTCATGAATTTCTAAATTCTACCTACTAGAAAAACTAATCTTTATTCATTCTACCTACAAATTCTGCTTAGAATAAAAGTATTTATTTCTCTTCCTCAATTAAGATGGTCTCAGTTATCTGTCAGATAAAAGAATTAGATGGTGTTGTCTCTAAATAATAATACTAGATAATGTTTATAAAGCACCTACTACATGCTAGGAACTGTGCTAAGTGCTTTATTGTTGAGACCTGTTCTACAAACAGCTCTTGAAGGGTCCTCGAACTGGGGTAAGAGAAATTGGCCTGGATTACAGGAGGATCAACCCCACAGGCTTACAGATCAGACTCACAGACATCCTCTTGTCGGGCAGTGACAAAGTTTACTGATTTGGGGTGCACGATTTGTAGGGATTTTGATGTAGGTTAAAGGGTTAGGTAAGCCTTTTGCAGGAACAATGAGTGGTAATGATTTACAAGACAGAGACAATGGATGTAGATTGCTTCAGTGACTCTAAGCAGAGTTTTCTATAGGATAATAAATCATAGGTAACATGTCAATGCAACATGTCAACGTCTGACCCGGTTTTGTATAGAATACTGTATGTTCTTCTTACAGTACTCTTGCTTATTATTTTCTTGGCAGGACATCTAGTGTTTGGGGGAGAGGGAAATATTTGCTTTTCTCATGCTGGGGAGCAGACTATTTATCTTACTACTCCTAAGTTAATGGCTACCCAGAGGCCTTGCAGTCTGGGGGTACACTGGGCTTGTTTCCATAGCCTTGAATGGAAAGCCCTTGACTTCCTAACTACCCAGAAGTTTTATGTCCTGGGGTGCATTGGGCATGGAAGCCCCTGGTCTTCTTATGCTGCTCCCACACTTTATAATTATTATCTCATTTGACTTCTCACAACAGCCCCATGAGGTATTAGTATCACCCTCATTTTATAGATGAAGAAACTGAGCCAAATAGAGGTGAAATGATTTGCCAGGTCACATAGCTAGTGAAAGTCTGAGGCTGAATCTGAACTCAGTTCTTCCTGACTCCAGACTCAGCACTCCATACTACTACCTCCTTGTCTCATTCTAGTCTAGGATTTCTAGATTTTTATGGTTTGAGTTGTTTTTCAGTGGTGCAGCTACCTCACCCAAAGCTCTTGACCTGTTCTCAAGTGGTCTCTCTGTGATCAATAGTGTTTGTATGTTGGGTGACTAGAGTTTGGGGTGGCATCTGTAGCTATAGAATAATGATGTTTTACCCTTTGATCTAACAATACCACTACCAGGACTGTGTCTCAAAAAGAGAAAAAAAAGGCAAAAGGAACTACTTGTACAAAAATATTTGTTGTAGATCTTTTTATGGTAGTAAAGAATTGGAAATTTAGGAGTTATTTGACAAGTGAAGAATGACTGAACAAATTATGATATATGATTATAATGGAGTATTATTCTGCTATAACAAATGATGAACCAGATGATTTTGGAAAAAGCTGGAAACCTGAAAAACCTGGAAAAAAACTTACATGAAACGGTGCAAGGAGACATGAACAGAAACAGAAGAACATTGCATAAAATAATAGCAATTAAAAAAAACAACTTTATTCTTGTTTACATGTAGAGACAATTTTCAAAAATTGTTTTCTGACATTTTATAATTCAGTTTTTCTTCCTCCCTCCCACCCTCCCTCCCTGAGGCAGTAAATCATCTGAAATAGGTTAAACCAGTGCTTTCATGCAATACACGTATCTCCATATAACAGCAATATATTTTTTTTAATTTTTTAATTTTTATTTTAAACCCTTAACTTCTGTGTATTGTCTTATAGGTGGAAGAGTGGTAAGGGTAGGCAATGGGGGTGAAGTGACTTGCCCAGGGTCACACAGCTGGGAAGTGTCTGAGGCCAGATTTGAACCTAGGACTTCCCGTCTCTAGGCCTGGCTCTCAATCCACTGAGCTACCCAGCTACCCCCAGCAATATATTTTTAATAAAGTTATTTATTTGTTTGTTTATTTGTTTATTTTATTATATACTTAGTAACCATTACTACCAAATATATTTCACTAAACAAATATATAAAATAGATTTTGTGCAAAACCACAAATTCCACATTGTTTACAACTTTAAAAATATATATATAAATTGTATATGTATGCTAAAATAATATTCTCTACTTTTGAGTTCCCTTTGGATTTGTTTTACTTAGATACTTTTTTCTCTTGATTTTGTGATTTTTAAAAATATAACCATGGTACATATTATTCTTATGCTCTTTTCATCCCTTCATATATTTCCCTTAACAGCAACATTTTTTGATGAATAATTGTAAATGATCTAGTTATTCTCAGCAATACAGTGATCCAAGCAATCCCAGAGACTCATGATGAAAAATGCCATTTGCCTTCAGAGAAAGAATTTATGAAGTTTGAATACAGACCAAAGCATACTACATGTCCGTCCCTTCCTTCCTTCCTTCCTTCCTTCCTTCCT
>NC_058133.1:468203119-468276318 GCF_016433145.1 Gracilinanus agilis
TTCTTCTTCTTCTTCTTCTTCTTCTTCTTCTTCTTCCTCCTTCCTCCTCCTCCTCCTCCTCCTCCTCCTTCTTCTTCTTCCTTGGAGATCTCCACAAGGTGACTAATAGGGGGAAATGTTTTACATATTTGCACATGTAATATTTATATCAGATTGCTTACTATCTCCAGGAGATAGAAGGAGTGAGAAAAAGTAAAGGAGGGAGGATGGGAGGAAGAAAGAGAATTTAGAACTCAAATATATTTTTTAACCCTTAACTTCTGTGTATTGGCTCCTAGGTGGAAGAGTGGTAAGGGTGGGCAATGGGGGTGAAGTGACTTGCCCAGGGTCACACAGCTGGGAAGTGTCTGAGGCCGGATTTGAACCTAGGACCTCCTGTCTCTAGGCCTGACTCTCAATCCACTGAGCTACCCATCTGTCCCACTCGAATATTTTTTAATGAGCCAAAAATTGTTTTTACATGTAATTGAGGAAAAATAAAATATTATTAAAAATAAAAAATAAAATTAATCACCAAAAAAAAAAAAAGGAATAGTGATGTCTGCTTTTCATCTGAAAAACCAAGTAGCTCCTGAAGTCATAGGCTAATATATTTATCACAGGAAGGGCCTTTAGTCACTCATCTTACACATGGGCACATTAATTCCTAGGGAAGCAAAGTGATTTTCCCTAGGTCTCCCAAACACTCAGTAATAAAGCTGGCATTCAATCTGAGGTCTTCTGAATTCAAATCTAATCTTTCTCCATTATAGTCAGGGGCCCTCCAGGATTAAAATAATCAATGGACTTAATCATCCCATTCCTTCCCAAAGCATCTGGTAACTCCTTTCACGTGAACAGGAACTTTCTGCATAGTAGGGAGAAAGATATTGGGAAAGTTCAATCCAGAGTACAAGAAGGAGCATCCCCCACATGGCAAGAAGCCATCCCCAACCACACCTACCACACCTACTTACCTAATGAGCTAAAATTGATTACAACTCCTAGGAGATTTTACTTCTACTTTTCTCCTCTTTCACATGACTTAGATTCTTATCGTAATAAGAGCTATTAAAAAAGTCAAACTTTAACCTCATTAAAATTACACAGAACAAACCCTAGCAATACCTCTAGGACTTTACCTCTGAACTGCTCTAACTCATACCCTAGAAGAACTCAAGGTTTTCTCCTGGGTATGTCAGGCTCAGTGATGGGTGACAAATGCCTCCACTGATTGAAGCCCTCCTACATTCTTCTCCCCATGATCCCTCTTCAATGTAGCCTCCTGTTTAGCTAATTAGTGGAACCTTAGAAATTTCCACTGTCCAAGGGGCCTGGGAAGAATGTAGGAGTGTGCCCTATAGCATTTGGTGGCTGACATGGGATTTTCCTCTGGATTAATAGAGTATCATGGAATTCTTAGCTATCGTAATGATCAATATGTCAAATCAATATCCCAAGGGAGGAGAAGAAGAAAGGGTTAGAGAAGAGAGAGACTAGAAGAAAGTGCGTGAAGAGATCAAAAAGAAAAAAAAAAGAGAGTTGGGGGAAGAGGGAGAAAGGGAGCCAAAAGGTTCGAGACAACTAGAAAGACCAAGATACTGAAAGCCAACAGGTCAGGGATCGTAAGTCTTGCTCCTTCTGGGCACTTGGGATTGTGCCACATCATCAATCACATCTTGGGAGCTGGTCAGTTCTTCCTGATCCTATGATAGTTTGGATTAAGTCAATGTTGCTCTCAGAGTTCCCCAGGGTGGGATTTTTAGGGTGTAGGTATTTCAACAGGTGAAATTTTGTCCTTTCCTTCATCAATCATTGCCTTGATGTTACATGAAGAATTCTGTACTAATCAAGGCATGTTTTTCAGAAACAAGCTAAGAAAAGCAAAATAGCTTCCTCAATCACACAGTATTTGTGCCCTTCCAAGGGTAGAAAGAATCAAGTTCCATGTGTCCAACTATAAAGATGAGTTCATTCAATAATTAGAAGTTGTATTAACTCTAAGTCCTAGCTAAAGAGAAAACACTATCTAGTGTCTGCAACAAGGCTGAACCATTTGCTCATTCCTAAATTGTGTTCCTTTTTTGTTATCATTTATTTTTATATATCACATAATATGATATGTGAATAATAGTAAAATATATATAATTTATTTCAAATATGTAATAAATTATAATAAATATATTTTCCCAAGAAAAACAAATTCTCACATCATCAAGGTCCAAAAATCTCTCATTCCGCCCCCCACCCTCTTGCCACTTCTCCCTCCCAAAGAAGGCAGGTCATATGCTAGAGGTTGTACATATACATATTTCCCTGTTCATCATGTTGTTCATGACACGACATGTATTGCTTACCCTAGAGAAAAACTCATGGAGGAAGTAAGGTGAAAAAAATGGCATGTTTCAATCTGTATTCAGACTCTGTTTCTACTATGGCAGTGGATAGTGTTTTTCATCATGAGTTGCCTGGAGCTGTCCTGGGTACGTTGCCTTGTTGATAATACTTAAATCATTCACATCTAATCATCAAATATTGTTGTTACTGTGTATAACATTCTCTTGGTTCTGCTCACAACACTTTGCATCACTTCATATAAGTTTTCCTAGATTTTTTGTGATCATTTTTTGTCATTTCTTATGACCTGATAATATTCTATTACAGTCATATACACAACTTGTTCAGCCATTCCCCAGTTGATGGACATCCCTTTGGTTCCTGGTTCTTTACCAACACAAAAAGAGCTGCTATAAATATTTTAGAACATGGAGTTTCTATTGTGCTTCTATTTACAGTTCTATTCCTGGAGCTAATTACATGTTAAATCTGCAAAGCAGGACTTTTAGTAAATGGAAGTCTGTTTGCTTGGCATAAGTACATTTCAATTTCCTAATTCTTATAATTTATAATACGGATCCTGATATGAGATTTGAACCCAGGTCCTCCTGACTCCAGGCCTGGTGCTCTGTTGTACACTGTTACAGCTGTCCACTGCTCTGCTCCAAATATTTATTAAGCTAGGTGGCACAGTGGATAGAGAGCTGAGCCTGGAGTCAGGAAAACCACAGTTCAAATCTGGACTCAGACATTTACTAGCTGTATGACCCTGGGCAAGTCACTTACCTCTTTTGGGCCTCAGTTTCTTCACCTATAAAATGGGGATAATAATAGTACCTACTTCCCAAAGTTGTTGTGAGGATCAAATGAGGTAATAATTGTAAAGCATTTAATATAGTGCCTGGCATATCATAAACCCAGGAACATGGTGGACTTGAGTTTAAGCCCCATCTGTAATTGTGGGCCAAGTGATTTAACAATTTTTTTCTTTAATAAACCCTTACTTTCCATGTTAGAATTAATGCTGTGGATTGGTTTCAAGAAAAGTGGTAAGGGCTAGGCAATAGGGTTAAATTACTTGTCCAGGGTCACATAGCTAGGAAGTGTCTGAGCCCACATTTGAACCCAGGACCTCCCATATCCAGGCCTGACTCTCTAATAACTGAGCCACCTGACTGCCCCTTCAAGCAATTCTGCATTAGTGGAGAGAATTTTCATATTGCAAATAGTCTACACTGCTCAAATCCCATGTTCTGACCAAAAAGAAATGCTCAAACTAGGTAAAATACATGCTTTTTCCAATCATAATCTTCCATTTATCCTGTCTAAATTTCATTCATACATTTTCAGTTCAGTTGTTGTTGTGTCCTACTCTTCATGACCCCACATTTGTAGGGTTATTTATATATTGTCTCCCCCATTAGATTGCAAACTCCTCGAGGGCAGGGACTGATTTTTGTTTCCTTTTATTCCCCAATTTTTTTAACTCTTATTGTCTGTCTTTATAACAACTCTAGGATTGAAGAACAAGGACTAGGCAAATGGAGTTAAGTGACTTGCCCAAGGTCACACAATTATAGAAATAGTCTGAGGTCAGATCTGAACCCAGGTCCACCTGATATTAAGTCTGGCTCCCTATCCACTTAGCTTCCGCACTCCAATTTTTATTGACTTGATTTGACCATGAGAGGCAGAAATCTTTAATTAGCTTTGAGAATAGACTTGGAAATAGACATATACTATTACACTCTTAATAGACCGATCTTCATTATAGTAGACCTTAACCTGTGTCCAGACTATAACCAGAAGTGGAAAGTATATAATTAAAATGCTAAACATGTTTCAATTACAAACACGAACTGCAATAATGTCACCATTCAGAGCTTCTGATGTGGGAACTCTTCACCTAGTCAATGGAGATCCATAGACCCAAGCCATCAATAACTTAACTTGCTGCCCCAGTGAACAGAACACTAAACCTGGAGTTAAGAAGACTTGAGTTCAAATTTGGCCTCACACACTGTCTGACTCTAGCCAACTTGATTAACTACTCTTAGCCTTAGTTTTTTTAACTGTAAAATGGAGGCAGCTAGGTAGCACAGTAGATAGAGTTTCAGGCCTAGAGATGGGACATATTGGGTTGAAATCTGACTTTAGCCACTTCCTAGCTACGTGACCGTGGGCAAGTCACTTAACCCTGTTTTCCTAGCCCTTGCTGCTTTTCTAGCTTAGGACTGATACTAAGATAGAAGGTAAGGGTGGGGGGCGGGGGAGAGAAAGAGAAAGAGGGGGGAAAAGGGAGGGAGGAAGGAAGGAAGGAAAGAAAACAGCTAAAATCTTATTTATTCACAGGGGCTTGGTGAAGAAATACAGTGGCTACTTTAATAATGAAAATAAATGTAATACTTAAAATGCTACATGTAATATTTAGACATTGGTTTCGTTAAATAATATTAGTAAAAAAGTTGTTGTGGTCGCCATTTATAAAAGTAACTCTTAAGTAACAAGGATGATAGTAGTTTTTAACAATTTAATTTTATATAGATATAGTGTAAGAAAGAAATAAGGAAGGAAGTGTCTAACCTACCATTCTAAAGTCTGATCTGTAGAATTTCAGCTCACTCCCCAACAAGGTTCTGATCTCCATGTGGAAGTCTGGTAGTCTCTTCAGAGCAAGAGTCTTACCAGCCCAAAAGGGTGTCTTCCACCCAAACTACCAATGTGGAATGTAGTAGAAGAATCAATCCCAGCAAACTCATGCCAAATGCCCTCGATCTCCTCTAAGGTCTCTTTTATGGCCCTTTTTTGCACATCACTTCCTGTCTCTCTGAGCTGGTCTATCACATCTCAGGAACCCATCAAAGTCTCTCTGCCCGGGACCTGTATGTAATCCTTAGTTCCAGGTCATGTTCCTCGAGGTCTTAACCTGTGACCTCTGTTTGGAGCATTCTAGCTACGCTAATGGGATGGGTTGGATGAGAAGAAAGTTCACGATCCCAGGAGGAAGGGGTCCCCTTTACACATTACAATGAAGGACTCCATTTTAAAAATATCTCTTTGCTCATCCCTTCTCTTTTCCCCCACCAAACCCACAGAGAAAATGTAATTGCCGAATTTCCATTCCCCTTCCTTTTTTTATGCCCCACCACATCTACTGCTTTTGATTATAGTCTCCCTTGCTCTGTGTAAAGATGCTATTATAACTACTACTCTAGTAGTTCTCTGATTCTTTTTTTTCTAGTTTGGTCTAGACCAACCTAGATGAGGCCATTTTAACTGGTTTATTATACCATGGAATGCTTTCTCTAAATGGGTCAGTCCTAGTCTATCTCTTGAAATTTACCCATTACATCCTTTGATATGCTGAATAATGCTTACTCAATTCTTCAGGGGAAAAATATGTGCCCACAACACACTTTTAAATGTAATTAGTGGATTTCTCTATCGCAAGTATAGACAAGCAACAAAATAAGTCAATTTCTGATTTATAGCATTTGCTAATTTCTGAGGTATAAATGCTCCCATTGAAAATTTGATGATTTAAATTTTAACAGTTAAATGAACAATTTAACAAAATTTAGCAATCAGTTCATTGAGCTGACTCCAGCATAGCTTTGAAATTTATACCATTCTGAAGAATAAAAACCCGATAAAACAAGATAAAGATTTAGTACTTACCCATACATAACCCAGGAAAAAGGGTTATCTTATTTTTGAAAGACAATGAGTATTAGATTTCTTGTCTTAAACTTCTTGGGAGCTTTGCCATTCCCTACATTGAAAAATGAATGCAGAAAAATCAGTCATTTTCAAAGGCCTCCCATTTTCTTTGCATTATTGATATTTTAATGCAAATGTATCCCTAATCTAGATGAAATATATGAAATCCAGGTGGGTTTGCTTTTTCCTTAGGTTAATCCCATTGCCAGGAGCTGAACCCTTACCTGTTGGCTTGCTTTTTGAAGATACCTATTGGGTTGGAAGAGCTGGTTCTCCTCAAAGAAAAGAGGCCCAACGTTTGGGCTTTTTACATTCTTTAGGCAATAGCTGATAATCAATGAATATTGAGTACCCAAAGGAAATACTGGACAGCTAGATGGTGCAGAAGATAAAGCACCAGTTCTAGAGTCAGGAAGACCTGAGTTCAAACCCAGCCTCAGATACTGACTAGCTCTGTGACCCTAGGGAAGTCACTTACTTAACCTGTTGGCTTCAGTATCCTCAACTATAAAATGAGCTTAAGAAAGAAATGGAAAACTACTCCATATCTCTGCCAGGAAAACCCCAAATAAGGTCATGAAGAGTTGGACAAAAATGAAATGACTAAATAGCAAAAAAGGAAATATTAACTTCATGGTATGGAATCCTTTAATCTACTAGATTATTATTATTAGATTACTATTAACCCATTGATCTACTACAGGTCATTGTAGCAACAGATTCCAGGAGAAGAAAAGTTCAAAATCTTGTAGGTGTCAGAAAGTCTCCCATAACTTCAAGGAGAGATTCATAGATTGTCAGGATATGAATGGGACCTTTGTTCAAATCCTTTCGTTTTATGAAGAAATCAACTGAGATACTGAGAATCACAAAGACTTGATTAAAGTCACATGCCTCGTAAGTAGAAGAGACAGGATTCAACCCAAGTGTTTCAGCACCAAATCTAGTGCTGTTTCCATTAAAACACATTCATAGGGGGCAGCTGGGTAGCTCAGTGGATTAAGAGCCAGGCCTAGAGATGGGAGATCTTAGGTTGAAATCTGGCCTCAGCCACTTCCTAGCTGTGTGACCCTGGGCAAGTCACTTGACCCCCATTGCCTGCCCTTATGCTCTTCTGCCTTGGAGCCAATACATAGTATTGACTCCAAGATGGAAGGTAAGGGTTTAAAACAAAACAAAACAAAACAAACAAACAAAAAAAAAAAACCACATTCATACTCTAACACAACTCCTCTCCTGAACTCAAGGGATAGCTGAGCAACTTTAGATAGCCTTTATTTAACTATGCCAAGTCGAATCATAATTAATATTTGTAGCTCAGACTCAAATATTTACTCCTACAAGAAATTGGCCATGGTTCCCCTAGCTAAAGATAAACTCTTTTGGCTCTCTGGCCATATTCAGTCCATGTTCCCTCCAACCAAACCCTGTAGAAATCCACCTCCTATCCTAAGGTATTTGGTTCTTGATTGGTGAGGCTTCACCATACCTAGACCAAACTAGACCCAGGACATTTCTTCAACCTTTTTTTAAAGTTGTTCTTGTTGTTCACTCATTTCAGTTGTGTCTGACTCTTCATGACCATATTTGAGGTTTTCTTGGCAAAGATAATGGAGTAGTTTGCCATTTCCTCCTCCAGCTCATTTTACACTGAAGAAACTGAGGCAGAGACAATTAACTTGCCCAGGGTCACACAATTAGTAAGTGTCTGGTTTGACAAGAGGCTGGATTTGAACTCATGAAGTTAATTAAGTCTTCCCAACCTGGCCCAGTGCTCTATCTCCTGTGCCACTTGGCTGTCCTAACGTTTTGTTTATAACTCTCTAATTTAATGATGTTCTCCATTATAGTTATTTGTGCAAGTCTGCTTCTCTCCCCTCTTTATTAAATAAAAAACTTGAAGACAAGAGCCATGATTTATTTTATCTTTGTATCTTCCTGATTCTTTAAGAAAGTTGCAACAATGGGTTCTCAATAAATGTTTGTCATTTGAATGTTTAATGACTGGTACCAAACAGCCGAGAGGTAGAAAGAGAACCTGTAAAAAGTACTTTATTGGACTCTTTATCTTCCCCTGAAAGGAAATGCCTATTTTCAGGAACTGAAGAGGAAATCAATCTCTTAACATTTTATACTTTTTAAGTACTTTAACCTCATTACTTCTCCTCTTCACATTAGTTTCAGTTACTTTTCCTAAACCCTTACCATATCCAAAAACCTCTACAAAGCAAACTGGATAAATTTCCTGAATATGAAGCTACTTGGCAATTTTCTAAAAACCCTTACCTTCTGTCTTAGAATCAATAACAAGTACTGGTTCCAAGGCAGAAGAGTTATAAGTTCTACGCAGTTGGGGTTAAGTGATTTTCCCTGAGTCACACAGCTAGGAAGTGTCTAAACTCAAATTTGAATACAGAACCTCCCATTCTAGGACTGGCCCTTTATCCTCTGAGCCACCTAGCTGCCAATTCCCTGTTCTTATATTCCTTTCTGATCCTTCCAGATTTAAGCTAGATTCTTTCATCTCCCTGACTAGAACTGGGAATGACTATGGTGGTTTTAAAAGTCCATTTAAGAAAGATAAAAATAAAAAATATAAGAAAAATAAAAAAAATAAAGTAAAATAAAATAAAAGTTCATTTAAGGAGGCAGTTGGATGGTCAGTATATTTAGAGCCAGGTCCAGAGATATGATGCTCAAATCTGGCATCATATAATTCCTAGCTAGATGACCCTGGGTTAAGTCCTTTAATCCCCATTACCTAGCCCAGTGATTCCCAAAGTGGGCGCCACCGCCCCCTGGTGGGTGCTGCAGCAATCCAGGGCACAGTGATGGCCACAG
This sequence comes from Gracilinanus agilis, assembly GCF_016433145.1. Taxonomy (NCBI): domain Eukaryota; kingdom Metazoa; phylum Chordata; class Mammalia; order Didelphimorphia; family Didelphidae; genus Gracilinanus; species Gracilinanus agilis. The sequence goes on from NC_058133.1 coordinate 468,211,997, forward strand.
GTGCATTTATCTTTCCTATTAATTGCTGTTAAAACTTTAAAAATTAATTTCCAGGGGCCTCTGGAAAGGGGGCGGTAGGCCAAAAAAGTTTGGGAACCACTGACCTAGCCTTTACTGCTCTTCTGTCTTGGAACCAATAAACAGTATTGATTCTAAGATGGAAAGTAAGGGTTAAAAACAAAGTCCATTTAAAATTTTAGCTAAGGCCCCATTTTCTCCTTTTTACTAAGCCACACAAACTAGAATCTCAGCATCTAACTGGATAGTAGAATATGAGGGATGGAAGTATGCAAGCTAGTCTGGCTGTGACCGCTTCTACAGCTGTTCCCATTCTGTCTTCTCAAAGTGTTTCTGTTCAAAGCACAGTTTGCTTTGGTGTTGGTCAGGTAACAACATGACAGTACACTTAGACCCTCAGGGCTTTATTTTTCCAGGAAGATACATGGGGAACAAAGGGCCAACAACTATTTCTACAGGGCTTTGTCTCTTATAAATGTGAGGGCTGACACCTACTGGCCACAAGAGCTGGCCCAGATCAAGCTGGTCAGCTGGCTTCCATTTCAGCTGCAGCTATTCTGATGGTCATACCTTCCTGTTCCTCAGTGTCCTTTCCTCCAGCTCCCTTCCATTCACTATCTCTCTCAAAATAGCCCGAATGCAGAGCCTACCTTTTGCATCAGCCCTCTATGGTACTCCCTACATGATGGGACCCTGCACTGAAAGGTCTCGTGAACCAGCATTTCTACCATTGGTGATTATAATTCTCACTATTGGCAGTTATTCTTCTGAATTAAAGCCTAGTCTCTAAGAGGTTCCTATTGAAGTAAAAATGTGTAACCCAGGAGGAGTGAAAACATCATCCTTCTAGGCAACATAGTATTGTTCATCAAATACTGGACCAGGAATCAGGAAAACTATGGTTCAAATCTTGCCTCCACTGTTTCCTAGCTGTGAGGCCACAAGCAAATCATTTGAATTCTCTCAATTTCAGTTTCCTCATCTGGGATATAGGAATAATAGGAATAATAGGAACATAGGAATAATAATGTCTGCAAAACTAATTCATGGAATATCCAGAGAAATAAATCTAGAAAAATGTGAGGAGGGAAATCAGTTTCAGGGGAAGGATGAGATGAGAACCTAACTGAACTATTGTGAAGATGAAATAAGAGAATATTTGTAAAATGTCATTAGCACAAAATATGTCATCAGATACTTAATCTTAAGAAGAATCTTGGGTGATTGATACCCCAAACAGGTAAGTTTTGATTAGTGGGTAAGAGCGGAGAGATAGTAAGAAAGTTCTTAAGGATGGAATACAAGCAAACAATAAAGGAATTCTTGGGGCTGCTGGAAAGGATCTGAGGTTGGGGGGAGAGGTTAGACACTGAAGAGAAAAGCACTGAAAACAAACTAACTTTATCTATTCATTATTTTGCTTTATGATCACCCCAACTGGATGTGTTAGGACTCTCCTGCCATGTGTCTTAAGGTCCTAACCTGTCTTTCTCTAATCTACCTTTGCAATTTTATTTCACACTACTGTCATCTACATATACTCTATTCTAGCCAAACTAGACTATTAACTATTCCCCCAAAACCCATCTGCTGTTTCCTTTCTCCATTTCCCATACTCCTTTCCTCATCTCCACCTTTCTGAATTTCACTGTTCCTTTAAGATTCAGCTCAGGTACCACTACCTCCTTCTCTGATTCCCCAAGGTGATCTACCTCCTCAAATTTTCCTAGATCAATTGATTTTCCTGATGTCTTCTTTTCTCACATTAGACTTTACATTGTATTGAAGAGAATTGGAATAAATTACAATTGTAATTACATTGTAATGAAGAGAATTGCCCATCATCATCCCAAGTCACAGATATTTCTGCTGGAATGAATTCCCGAGACCTACCAAGAAAGCCCTTCTTTCTTTCTGAATATCTGAGGAACAGCCCAGAATAAGCTGGCCTAAATACGCTAAAGAAATATTAGAGACAGAAAGATGAATTGAAATAGAAGAGGAGTGCTTCTCAAAACGGCAAAAGACTTATTGAAAGATGCTAACTCAAACAGAAGGAAGGAAGCTCCTGGCACTAGACAAGAAAGAAGATAAATAGGATGGACATGCCATTAACTAGTAAAAGGGAGGTATTAGCATATCAACTGAAAAGATCCTTTGTTTGAAGAGTAGGTCTGTGGGAATAAAACAACACAGTTTCAAAAAGTTATTCCCAAAAGGTATGAAATGGCTCTAAACATTTTTTTTTTGAGATTCCAATATAATCACTCCATGAGCCAGATGCTCAAAAGCTGGTCCTTATAGAGGAGGTAACTAGAAGAACCTATTAAAGTACAGTTAAACAGTGGAGAATAGCAAAGTACCTTAAGTGCTTGTAAGGGGAGCTAGTGGCCACTTGAACAAAGCAGTGTCAGATACTTAAGTTCCTGCTTTCCACTGGCTTTAAGAGAAAACCAAAGACATGAGAAATCTCCTAAGTACACTCAGGTCTTTAATGTCAAGAGGAAGGCTCAGACACAAGAGCTACATGTTTATTGTTGTTATTGTTCAGTCATTTCTGACTCTTCATGACCCCATTTGGGATTTTCTTGGCAGAGATGCTAGAATGGTTTGCCATTTTCTTCAGTAGCTCATTTGACAGATGAGGAAACTAGGGCAAACAGAGTTAGGTGACTTACCCAAGGTCACATAGCTAGGAAATATCTGAGACCAGATTTAAATCCAGATCCTTCCAACTCCAGGCATGGCAATCTATCCACTGTAATACCTAGCTGACCTGTAGACCTAGTAATGTTAATGCTGGTCAAAGGGTTTGCACAGTTTTATTGTTCTTTGGGCATAGCTCCAAATTCTTTTCCAAAATGGTTGGACTAGTTCACAGCTCTACCAACAATGAAATTACCTATTTTCTCATACCCCCTCTCACATTAGCCATTTCATTTTCTGCCTCTTTAACCAATCTGATAAGTATGAGGTGTAAAACAACCTCAGAATTGTTTTAATTTTAATTTTTCTAATTATTTTTAGAAGAGCATTTTTATAAGATTATTGATAGTTTTGATTTCTTCCTCTGAAAACTGCCTGTTCATATTCCTTGACCAATTACTACTAAATGGTAAAGCAAAGTTACTTTTTTTCCCCAAACTCTTACCTTCTATCTTAGCAGCAATTCTAAGACAGAAGAGTGGTAAGAGTTAGGCAATCAGGGGCAAGTGTCTTGCTCAAGGTCACACAGATAGGAAACATCTGAGGTAAGATTTTATCCCAGATCCTGTTGACTTCAAATATGGTGCTCTTATCTCATGTGCCACCTACCTGCCCCAGAATGAAGGACTTTAAACAATTAAGCACAGCATGCAAATCTATGGTGTTATTATTATTAACTGAATAGAAACCTATCTGGTGTCCATGATTTCTGACCTGTTTAAGCCAGTACCAGACAAGTACACTGAACTGAATCAGACTGGCAAAAGGCATTTAAATCCTCTAAGCCTCAGCTTCCTCATCTATAAGCTGGGGTTCATAGTACCTGTCCTAACCATTAGAAGGATCATATGGCATAGTAGATAGAAAGTTGGTTTAATGGTTAAATTCTACCTTCTAACTATCTGATCCTGGATAAGTCCTTTAACTTCTCTGAGTTCTAGTTCTTTAACTGTAAAATAAGGATAATAATAGCTGCGGTAGGTAACTCAAAGAGTTGTTAAGTTGTTAAGTTGTTAATTCAAATGAAATTATATACATAAAAGGATTTGAAAAAAATTAAGTGCTTTGTAAATATGAGGTATTAATATTACCTATTTCATAAGGTTATTGTGAAGGTCAAATTAAATAATTTATGTGAAAAACTCTCTAAAACCAAGATTTGCAGAGCCAAGATGGCAGAGGAAGGAAGGAAGGAAGGAAGGAAGGAAGGAAGGAAGGAAGGAATCTGAAGACATCGCCCAGATTTGCCATATGGGATACTGGACTTAAGAGTTAGAAATAATGGGTTCAGATCTCACTTCAGGCACTTTCTATCTAACTGACCTTTTATATACTGTGCCTCAGTTTCCTCATTTATAAAATAAGAGTCTTGGACTCAAGATTCTCTAATTTCTGGGTCTAAATTGAGAATCCTGCTATCCTCTTGTTAACTTAAACTTGCTTTTGTTTTTTAAAATCTTACTTTCTTCTAAGTAACATCTCTAAAACAGAAAAGAAAAGACTAAACAAATGGGATTAAGTGACTGGCTAGAGTCACACAGCTAGGAGCTGTCTAAGGCCAGATTTAAACCCAGGTCCTCTAGATTCCACGGCCTGGCACTTTATCCACTGTGCCACCTAGATGCCCCTAGCCTACACTTTAAGAAAACTCCAGATGTGGATGATTCTATAGCAGCTTAAACCCACCGAATGGAAACTTTACCTGTCCCTTCTATTTCTTTTTCACTACTCTCTTTTTTTTTTCAGTAGGGAGCTTTCTCTGGAGGAGGAGGATGGGAGGGTTTTCCTGCTTTCAGGAGTGAAGGGCTCATGAGGTCCATCTGCTGTGGGAGAGCCCTCTGAAGGTCCAGCTGGACTGGAGCCTATACTCTCTACCCAGCAGGGTCCTCCTCCCTGCAATCTGTCTTTCTGACATCATAGCTCAAAATCATGCATAGCTGGAGGAGATTGAAATGAAGGAAGACAGGCCTTGGATTATAGTAGAAAGGCTACTTATGTGTGGTAGAGCCGGGTAGGATTTAGACCTGGAATGGGTTTTAGTAAACAACAAAACCAACCACTCTTGTTTCACAAATGAAGCCTAGAGAAATGATGTAACTTTCTCAAAGTCAAAGAACCAGTAAGTAGCAGTTCCTAGATTTAGAACCAAGTTCTAGGAACTCTAGTGAAATATAGGGGTTTTTTTGGAACTCTTAGAATCAATACTGTGTATTGGTTCCAAGAAAGAAGGGTGGTAAGGGCTAGGCAATAGGGGTTAAGTGACTTGCCCAGGGTCACACAGCTAGTAAGTATCTGAGGCCAGATTTGAACCCAGGAACTCCTTTCTCCAGGCCTGACCCTCAATCCACAGAGTCATCAACTTGCCCTCAGAGTGTAAAAATTTAACTTCAAGGCCCTCTTTTTGATGTCTCCCAGAAATCCAGTTAAGGCTTTTGCAAAGGACAATGCAAATTAGTTTTGTTGTAGTTATTGGAAATGGTTTTATATTTGTTTAACTTAATGGCACAATAGAAATGGTGGGAACTAGAAGGAATTTTAAACACCATCTAATTCAACCACCTTTGAGAGTTAGGGAAATTGAGGCTGAGAAAAGCTGAGCAACTTGCCCAAGGTCACATTGGAACAAAATGGCAAAGCAGAAATTCAAATTCAGGTCTATTAGACTCCTAAGTTCAGAATGCTTTCCTCTGTACTCCAGCTGCAGTCTGAGGTGCTGTGACACTTTCCAAAACAATGACGGAATTTTAAAGCTAGGAGGGAACCTTAGAATCATGTAGTACCAACCCTTCAATTTACTCTTTTGTTTTCTTCCCTTGAAGTCATGTCTCTGAAGCCCAAGGTCACACAGCTAATTGCGACAAAGTCAGGTCTCCACATGACTACCTCTTTCCACTACATCATATTTTCTCCTCCGTGGCATCTGCTAGCATTTTCCTGAGTCCCCATCTAACTTTAGGAAAGGAGGAATTATGAGGACCCCATATGGATTTGCCCATTAGTCGTCCATGAATCACATGTCATCATGTGGGATTTGTGTCATCAAAAGAGCTGTAGTTTTCAAGTTGAAATTCAATTACTGCTTCCCATCAACCACTGTGGGAATCTTCTGTGCTCCCACTACCCCTTTTCTATTCAGACTCCCAGGAAGGAAGCCACAGATCCTTGAAGTATCAGCTATTCTCACACCCTTCCCTTTGGAAAACATCAACAATGAGCTTGCCCTTTGGGGGATGCAGCTTGGTGCTGTAGGATTGATGAGTCCTGAGTCTGGAGCTAGGAGTTGAGTTTGGAAATAATAGTTAGAGAAGCTCTTGGAAATGTATTTGGGTCTAAATTTCAACTTTGGTGCCCATTAATTGGGTGTCAAAAAGCTCCATTTACTTCATCTATAAACTGGAATAATCCTTGGGCAAATTCTCTCATGGGACTGTTAAAGGACACAGGGGACAGACTGGTTTTGCCTTTCTTTCTACTCCCAGCTCTCGGTAAAGTACCTAGTACACATTAAGCTCTTAGTGAAAGAAGAGAATTTAATAATACCTCCAAGGACTAAGTGTCATCAATTGACACAATGCATTTTTTAAATCTACAAGGCAAAGACAATAAAGATAGGATGAAAAATTTTATTTCAAAGTAAAATTAAAATAGATTTTATACATCAATCAACATGACTGATTCTTCTAATATTAATTAATGACTGATGACTAACTATTCTCCTTATTTATGAACTATTATTATTTAAAATGACAAAACACAGGAGGGAAGAGAGGGGAGGAGCAAATTTGGATCATATAATTTCAAAATTTTATGTGGAAATTTGTTATTACATGTAGTTGATAAAATATTTTTGTAATAAAAAATAATAAATAAAATGACAAAACATGATGTAGTTGATAGAGAATTGACCTTAGAATCAGAAAAAAAACCTTTGTTCAAGATTCATTTCTGACATACTGGCTGTGGGTTCCTTGGCAAGTCACTTAACCCATCAAAGCCCAGATTACATAAATTATAGAATAGTTACCAATCTATTTGGCAGCTTCTCACTACTATTTCCTTATGCCAAAGAAATCACAGGTCTGATTAAAAAGCACACAATTTGTTTTTTGTTTTTTTAATCTCTATTAATAATAAAATCTTAAATGTAGAAGTAGTCTTGGAAGCCATTTAGTCCAAAGTGGTACCTGACCAAGCATCTGCTCTCTAAATTCTCTGACAAGTGGTCCTTCGGTCTTTTATAACCACCAAAAATTTCTATTTCATGAATAGTTTAATTATAGGAAAGTTTCATTTAGAGATAAGTTGCAAGCACTGGACATCTTTCACCACTGAGTCTGCCACTGAGTAACTCAAACAAAAGCAAGCAAAGCTGAAAGGGCTTCTGTTGGAAATTTTTGAGCAGGTCAATCAGTCTATTAGTCTTCATTCTGTGACCCTTATTTGCCTGTTGCCATGTCAAGGCCCAGGGCAAAATGTTGATGGAAGAGAACATTAAGCACCATGGTTGAAGGATTTCTGTTCTAACACTTTTCTCCCTTCCCTCGGTGGTGAAGGTTAAAACCGCAGCCCAATTCTCCAGTGACTCACTCCAGGAACAGGACATGTGACATGAACCTGGTTCTCCCAGGGCTGCTCACCAAGGGGTGAGACAGAGATAGCATTGTTCAAGAGAAGCTTCAGGAAGTCAAATATCCGGAGGAAAGTTGATGTACTCAGTTCACCCCACAGCCTTGAAAAGGAGCTCATTTTTCCACTAATCAGACCAAGGAGTTTACTTAGTGGTGCCCATTCTCTGAGGCCACTGACCTGAGCTCTGGAGACATTAATTCCCTTAAACTCTGGGAGGTAAGAAGGGGGAGAGGAGAAGCATCACTTTTGCAGAGATACAGAAACAAGAGAGCTCAAACAAGAGCGCTAATCACAGAGCATGTTAAGTAAAGTTGATAGAGTAGGCTTCATGGGGCAATGCGTCCCAAATTTTTTTTTAAACTTCTACCTTCTAAATTAGAATCAATATTGTGTATTGGTTCCAAGGTAGAAGAATGGTAAGGACTAGGCAATGGGGGTTAAGTGACTTGACCAGGTCACCTATCTAGGAAGTGTCTAAGGCCAGATTTGAACCTAGGACCTCCAGTCTCTGGGTCTGACTCTCAATCCATTGAACTATCTAGCTGCCCCTTATTCTTTTGTTTTTGATAATACTTAAAGACTGTATTCCCAAATATGCTTTTTTCTGCTTATTTTTTCCTGATTATAAGTGAATGAATTGATGAGGTTTTTAATCCCATGAGCTTCAAAAGGTCAGAAGAGTCAGGTATTCAGCATCTGGAACTGATAGTAGGCATCAATGGAACCAGTAGGAATAAATGGAATCAGAAGACTGGTGAAGAGTCAGCTTTGAGGAGCAACCTGCTTTATCAAAGCAATAACGGATTGCCCTATCCTAGCTAAGACATTCCGTTCATAAGGAACCAAGATGAACAAGGAAGTCACTTGTCTGCATCCAAATGTCCTTGAGCCAAAGCAGACTTGATAGAAATTTTTTGAAATTCCTTGGGTACCTTGGGAACCTCATGTTATGTATAACTCCATATATCTCATTGGGGTGGCAATATAAGTTTGATTCCAATCACACTAGGAGCCTTTTGGTGTGAGTGAGCAAAGGGAAAATATTCCCCCTGGTTTATGGTGATTGCCTTGTTCTTGCTATACCTTCCAAGTCATTTCTACTGTTTTTGTTCTACATACTAAACAAATTCCTTTTAAATAAACTAATTGATGTCAGTTGCTTGATTGATATTGGGGAAACACATCAGATGGGGGCTCATTAATATAAAAAAAATCTCAGCTCCTTTGTGTTATCTCCTAGAGTCAAGGGTCGGCAATGTATGGCTCTCAAGCCATATCTGGCTCTACCTCCTGACCTGCCAGTCCAGGCAGAGCCCCAGGATGTGCCCCAGGGGGCCCTTCAGCCCCCGCCCCATTTTCCAGCACCTTCTGCCTCCATCCTCCTCCTTCCAGAGGCATTTATGGCTCTCACGGCCAAAAAGGTTGCAGACCGTTGTCCTAGACCCTAGGCAGGAGGAATAGAAACGCTGGGGATCCAGTTTCTTAGTGAGTGAGCCCAGAGGGAATGCCACACTAAGAAGGATAGTTTATGTATTAAATGACAAAATAGAGATCCATGGGCATTCTCATATGACACTCAGGAATGTTGAGCTAAATCTAATGAAATTCAATAGGGATAATATGAAGAAGTGCACTTAAGTTTTTTTAAAAATACATTGCCCAATATTGAAGGCTAGTTCATGTAAAAAAAAGATCTGAAGGTTTTAGTGGATGGCCAATTCAGTGTGAATCCACAGGGCAATGTGGTTTCAAAAAAATTCAGTGAGATCTTAGGCTAAATGAATGTCCCCCTCAAAAGGAGAGGGCATTAGTCCTACTTCAGTAGGCCCTAGTCAGACCACATCTGGAATCAATAAAGATATTACAGGCTTGCTATGTGAGACAGACACTATTGTAGACACAAGTGATACAAAAACAAAAACAAACAATCCCTGATTGCAAGGAGCTTTATTCTGACAGAGGAGTCAAAAATTTAAGAATATATTGAATATTCTTGTACACATGCTATATTTTTATAAAATATATTTGTATATAAATATATGAATATATTAAATATATAACAGAAGGATAGGTTATATAAAATGTACATGGAAATATTAAATAGTTTAATTATAAAATATATTTGTACATAAATGTATGACTATTAAATATATAATATATAAGAATACATCCTGTAAAATGCATATGAATATATTAAATATTCTTATAAAATGAATTTGTATATGGATACATTAAATATTGTTGTATAATATTAAATATTTATAGAATATATAGAATATATTTATGTACATATGTTTATATGTAATGATGTATTAAATATAAGACTATATTAAAAATATAAGAATATACAAAATACATATGTGCAAAATGAATAAAGGTAGTTCGGGACTACTCAAGAAGTTGAGAGGAGAATTAGGAAGATTTGTATAGCAATACTGTCATAAGACCATAGAATATAGTTTTAGAGCTGGAAGGAACTCCCAAGTCATGTGTTTGTGTTCTATGGAAAAACAGTGGGGGCCAGGGATAACTGAAGAAGAGCATAATTCATTGAGGGGAACATCATACCTGTCTTTAAATCTCTCTCTGGCTGTTGTGTGGGAAAAGGAACAGACTTGGAGTTCTCTGTAGAGGACAGAACAAGTATTGAAAGAAAGGTAGAAGTTACAGTGAGGCAGATTTCAACCTCAGAGAAGAACTTTCTAACAATTAGAGAAGTCTGAAAATAGAATAGGTTGCCTCATGGGAAAATGACTCAGCCTCTGCTGAGGATGTTTAGGCAGAGGCTGGAAACCATTTGTTAGGGATGCAAGAGGGGATTGATAAATCAGGCAGGGGGCTGGATTGCATGAACTTTCTGAATCTATCTAGTTCTGATTTTATCCTCCCCTCAAGAGGAGGGAGTCTAAGAGTCTTCCTTCCTAGTTACTTAGTTCTTTTATTCCTTAACAATACTTCCGTTCTTTTCTTCCCCTTAAATACACACACACACACACACACACACACACACACACACACACACACACACACTTCTTCCTCTTCTTTTATTTCTCCTCCTCCTCTTCTTTTTACTCCTCTTCTCAACCACCTCCTAAAAATGCTACAGGATCTCTCAACCACACAAACAACACTAGCATTTGACATTACTTTTCTCTGTATTTTTCCATTTCCCTTCTCTGTCTTGGTCAGACCTCTATCCTCCAATTGTCTTGATCTTCTCTGCTGTTTGCTTTCCTCTTCTAACCAGAGGAAGGAAAGCAAAACCTTATTGTCTTGCAGTGAAAACATTTACAGGACTTCTAGGTCCCCTCCTGAGGACAGCAGCTGGTGATGCTGAATCTCCATTTTTGACAATTCTTCCATACTCTTCTTTAATTTCACACTGACTCTCTCTTCATCCTTTTAACAAATAATCCTTTTTAGCTGCCCAAAGGAAGTGTAGAGAACTGAGAGATAGTTGGGAAGGTGATTCCGTTGAGTCTCTAGACTCAGAGAATACAATTTATTTCCTTCTGGACTCTATTCTGGACCCCTCTGTCATGTTCCAGAAAACTCCTCATCCCAGAAGATAATGTTAATTCTGGAATTCTTACCTCAGAGAGATTTCCAGCCCCTTAGACTCTCCCTCAGATCATGCAGCAACTTTTATCACCTCCACTTAAGGGGGGGCTTAGATTTCTCACTGGGCTACAATCCAGACTCCTTCATCATAACCCTACTTTGCTTACAAACACACACCCACACATATATTTTAGCTTCTTCTTCTTCTTTTTTTTTTTTTTGCTTTCCCTTATTAGAATGTAAGCCCCTTGAAGGCAGGAACTCTTTCTTTTTGCTTGTGTTTGTACCACCATGCTTAGTACCATAAATGGGGATACCATAAAAAAGCCTAAAAGCCATTCCCTAATAGATAAGTGGTCAAAAGATATGAACAAATAGCTCTCAAAAAATAATCACGAACTATGAACAACTATATGTAAAAGGGAATTCTTAATCCCTTGCTCTAATTTAACTGGGGAAAGAGCTGGCTGGCTCAGTGGACGGAGAGCCAGGCCCAAAGATAAGAGGTTCTGTTATCATGGGGACCAGCCCACAGTTAAATGAAATAGAAACTGCTCTCAGAGAGGAAGTGATATAAGAATGACAGTTGGACAGTAAGAGATAAAAGCAAGCATGAAGTGTGAAAAGGGGCTTTTTTGCTCTAAGGTTTCCTGAGGGCAGGGTGCTGCTGGCAGTTGCTGGTGATAGTTGGCTGCTATAAAATCTGATTGAAGGAGAGTGTGTGGGTTGGTAGCTGTCCATTGTTTAGTGAGTTAGTTAGAACATATATATATATATAATATATAGTGTAGGTTCAGCCTGGTTAGCTAGGCTAAAGAGTTATTAGTGAGATTCTCTCAAATGATAGTTTTATGGTAGTTTACAAGTTGATATAGGAAGATTTATGTAGTTTTTAGTTAGTATTAGGGTAGATAATTAAACATCTCTCTCTTTCCTAGCTTTCCAATCTTTACTATTTTTTCTCAATTAAAACAAAAATTTGTTAAACTGCTTTCCTATCTTTGTCAAGCGTCTAATTTTAACACCTACATTTCTTGGAGAGCCAGCTAGGAGTTTGATTAATCTTTTACTCTTCTGTTCTGATTATTTTTTTAATGCCTGTAATAAATTTTCAAAGTCAACCCAGGTGGGGTCTTATGTTTAACAAATATTCTCTAGCTTTTTGATAACTGTTATAGGCTCATCCTCAAAAGAAGGAATATGACACTTAAATTTCTCAATATCTTGAGGGGAGAATGTTGTATGATGTCTTACAGAAACTAACTCTTCTTTATGATTAAAGGTGGGTACTTCTCTTAAGGATGCATAATTATGATTTGCTCCCCAGAACTCTAAAACCCAGCTTCCCATGTTCCCTCTCACATTATATGCTAAAGTAGGGAGGATATAAGTTTTGTGCAGCTCCACCCCTCTCTCTCTTTTCCCCTGATCATGGTTTGTGAAGGTGGGGTGAGGTGAGAGACAGAAGAATTTTACTCAGGTTTTACTTCTATTTCTTTTATCTTCTACTTCAAGTGATTATTAATAATTTATAAAATATAATACTTGGAGTTATTGGATATTGATTTAAATCTTATAAGGGGAATAGGCCTGTAGTTAGATTATTTCTTATTTTTCCTCTTGGTTTCCTGCTTGTGTTGTTGTGGAATGGGTGAAAGAAGGAGGAGGAGGAGGAGGAGGAGGAGGAGGAACAGAAAGAGAGATGGGTTGGGTAGAGTGAGAAGTAGTTTCAGTAAGCTGAAAGATAATTTGGGCTAGTTGAGAGATGTAATTTTCAAGATATTCTGTCTGAGTCTCCATTAAGCTATCTTTCCATTGTTTTTTTCTTGTTGGAGAGAAAATAGGTAAACTATTTGCTAAATTTGGTAAATTTGTAAGGATCCTATCAGAATGAATAATCCCAGAAATGGTAATAACCGGAGACAATCTAAAATTGTGAGCTGTTCCAGCTTGGTAATGCTCTCTGGAAGTGGGAGTTGTTTGAGATAGGCCAGAAACTGCTCCTTCACAACATGTGCCATGATCTCCAGCACCATACTGAATTGCCTATATATTCTTTAAAATTCTAACTAACTAACTATAGTAGGGATACTTTAATAACAAGTGAAGAAAATAATCAGAACAGAATATTAAAAGATTAATCAAACTCCTGGCTGGCTGGTGAAATAATGCTTTAAATCACCGATGGGAAGAGAAACAAACAAATCAAAACAATATCAAAATTTCTACTAAACAAACTGGTGAAATTGACAAAAGGTAGGAATATTCAATGTTGGAGGGGAAGTGGAAAGATAAGCACAGTAGTACCATATTGGTAGAGCAGTGAATTAATACAACCATTTTGAAAAGCAATTTGGCATTATGCAAATAAAGCAATTGAAATATCTATACCCTTTGACTCAGAAATTCCATTAGACATGCCTCAAAGAGGTCATTGATAAGAAAGTCTCCATATACACCAAAATATTTATGACATCACTTTTTGGGGTAGCAAAGAAGTGCAAGGAGGAATGCCCATCATTTGGGGAATGACTAAACAAATTGTGGTACATGAATGCAATGGTATATGATTGCTCTGAAATGATGAATATTCTGAATATAGAGAAGCATAGGAAGATATACAGGAACTGATGCTGAATGATGGAAGTGGAGCTAAGAAGACAGCATAGACAATGATTACAACAAGATGAATGGAAAGAACAACCACCACACACAAAAAAATCAATATTGTAAAATTATTCAGAATAAGTATGGCTCAAAAGAAGAGCTATGAGAAGATATCACTATCCCACTCCTTTGCAGAGAGAGTTACACAGGTGTGGACTATTTCATATATTTTCAGATTATTTTGATGTATTGTTCAGTTTTTCCAAGCTATTTTTCTCCTTTTTCTTTTTCTCTAATGTTAGCTCAGACATCCTAAAAGTAAAATCAACAAGCCTTTATTAGGTGCTTACTATGTATCAAGCATGAGGAATACAAATACAAGCAGAAGAAAGACAATCTCTGCCCTTAAGGAGCTTATATTTTTTATTTTAATTTTTAATTATTTTCCCCATGCTTACATGATTCTTGTTGTCTCCTTCCCCTCTCTCCTGCTCCATCCCAGAGTTGACAACCAATTTCACTGGGTTATACATATATTAACATTCAAATCCTATTTCTATATCATTCATTTCTGTAATAGAGTAATCTTTTAAAACCAAAACCCCACATCTTATGCCCATATAAACAAGTGATAAATCATGTGTTTTCTTCTGGATTTCTACTCCCACAGTTCTTTCTCTAGATGTGGGTAGCGTGCTTTCTCATAAGCACCACAGAATTGTCCTGGACCATTGCATTACTTTTAGTAGCAAAGTCAATTACACTTGATCATCCCACGATGTTTCAGTTAATGTGTATAATATTCTCTTTGTTCTACTTACTTCATTCTGAATCAGTTCATGGAAGTCTTTTCAGTTCTCATAGAAATCAAGTAGTTCATCATCCCTTATAGTACAATAGTCTTCCATCACCAGCATATACCACAAGTCGTTTAGCCATTCTCCAATTGAGAGACATCCCCTATTTTCAAAATTTTTGCTACCACAAAAAGTGCAGCTATAAATATTTTTATATAAGCAGAACCTTTCCCATTTTTTTGTCTCTTTGAGATACAAAACCCAGTAGTGGTATTGCTGGATCAAAGGACATGCATTCTTTTAAAGCCCCTTGGACATAATTCCAAATTGCCTTCCAGAATGGTTGGATCAATTCACAACTACACCAGCAATACATTAGTGTTCCAATTTTGCCACATTTCCTCCAACATTTATTATTTAAGGAGCTTATATTCTAATGGGGGAAGACAACACAAAAAATGAAGCAGACAAAGGGAGGGGGGTACCTGCTTCAGGACATGGTAGAGAGAGTCCATAAAGTCAGGAACAAACATGGAAAAGAATGAAAAAAAGGCTGGCCTGGTCTTGGGGGAGGTCCAATAGCAGGTAATGAAGCAGATAAAGTCTCACCTTCCTTTTATATCCCATAAAACTGCCCAATATACTAACCTACAACCATAGAATTTTAAATTTGAAACCACTTCTGTGACCATCACTATAGTATATCCACCAAAGTGGTCATCTAGCTGCTCGAAGACCTCCCAGGAAGGGAAATCTATCACCTCTCTAAGCATCCCATTCCATTTTGGGACAGCTCTAATTGTTAGAAAGAAGTTTCTAACATTAAGCCTACATTTGGGCCCTTTGCAACTCCCACCCATTGCTCCTTGTTTCATTCTAGGTGGCCAAGGAACAATCTAATTATTGTTCTGTATAATAGCCCTTCAAATTCCTGACAGTACTTATCATGTTCTCCCTAGTCTTCTCTTCTCCAGAATAAACATAAGTAGGATCCTTCACTGTTCCTTTTGCCTTATTCTAAACACTCTCCAATCAAGCCTCTCCTAATTCATACTAAGATTATGTGAGCTGTATCACATTGTTGACCTCTATTGAACTTAGAGATCCCCAAGACCTCTAGTTCTTCATCAGAACAACTGCTATCTAACTATCAATAACCAACACTTATTAGGTGCCTACTATGTGCCAGGTACTATTCTAAGCACTGGGGATACAAAAGGAGACCAAAAAAAAAAAATAAGTCCCTGCCCTCAGGGAGTTTACAATCTAGTGGGGAGACAATATGCAAACAAATATGCACAAAACAAGTTGAGTATGGGATAGACAGGAAATAATAGGAGGAAGGCACTAGAATTAAGAGGGTTGAGGAAGGCTTCCAGTAAATGATAGGATTTTACTGGAGATTTAAGAATGCAGGGAGGCAAGTAGTTGGAATAAAGAAGGGGAAATGTTCCAAGTTTGAGGGACAGGCAGAGAAAATGCCAATAGTTGAGAGATGTAATGTTTTGAACAAGTCAGAAGGCTAGTGTCACTGGGTGGAAGAATACATGTGTGGAAGTAAAATGTAAGAAGACTTGAAATGTAGGATGGGGTTAGGTTATGAAGGACTTTGCATGCCAAACAAAGCATTTTATCCTTGATCTCAGAGGCAATAAAGAGCCAGTGGAATTTATTGAGTGGGGGCATGACATGGTAAGACCTTCTCTGTAAGAAAATCACTTTAGTGTCTGAATGGAGGATGGATTGGAATGGGGAAAAACTTGCAGTAGCCTGACCCACTAGCATGCTATTGCAATAATCTAGATTATGCTCCCCCACCAATCATTTCAATGACTAACTATACAGACCTCCAGGGGATGGGTTGCTCATTAATGGAAATAACTCTCTCCTACAAGTTCAAACAAGACTCTTGATTTCCATTATCCCTAAATAAACCTCTTTGTGATTCTGTGTGATCCTAAGAGGAGTTGGTCACTGTAGTTAGGTCTCTATTAGTGAGAATAATTCATCCAGTGAAATGGTTGATTATTTGTATTCCTACTATGTATTTCCATGGAATGGAACCAATTACTATATTTTACAGTAATTGTGGTTCAGTTATGTCCAACTCTTCATGAGAGATATCTTGGCAAAAATTATAGAACATTTCAGTGGTTTGCCATTTCCTCCTCCAGCTCATTTTGCAGATGAGGAAACTGAGGCAAATAGGATTAAGTGACTTGTCCAGCATCATACAACTAGTGTCTGAGGTCAAATTTAAGTTCAGGAAGATGAGTCTTCCTGGCTGGCAAGCTTGATGCTCTTTCACTGCCTTGCCACTTCAAATAGTACAAATTCAAACAATACGACCACTTCATAGAATTTATCATTCTCATTAAGCAAAGAATCTAGTCTAGAATCTACTTATGCCAGAACATTGGGAAATAGGGAAGGAATTAGATCATCTGGGTAGGGATAAAGAGAGAGAGAGAATGAAAACTCTCCAAAAACATATCCAGGCCTTTTTTTTTTTTTTTAATGAGGAGGGAGCCTCTTATCATTCCTTTGAAGAAATGGAAAATAGGAAGGTTTATCACTTCATCCTGTTTTCCTCAGCCTCTTTATCTATAAAATGAGTTGGAGAAGAAAATGGTAAACTACTTCAGTTAGTATCTTTGGTTGGAAAACATGACATGGGGTCACACAGAGTCGCACATGACTGAAAATGACTGAGCAACAAAGATGGAGAGAGTCAACAGTGATTATCTATTTACTTTTTATTTTATTCAAAGATATTGTATTTTCCCAATTACATGTAATAATAAATTTCAACACACATTTTCCAAAATTATAAGAGTCAAACTGTCTCCCTCTCTCCCTTCCCTCTCCACTCTCAGAGATGATAAACAATTTGGCCTGGGCTTTACATTTATTATCATGCAAAACATATTTCCACATTGGTCATTGTTTTAAGAGAATACTCATATAAAACCAAAACCTCCAAATAAATCTGTAAATAAACTAATGTGAAAGATAGCATGCTTTGATCTGCATTCTGACTCCAACAGTTCTTTCTCTGGAGGTGAGTAGCATTCTTTGTCCCAAGTTCCTCAGAATTGTCCCAGGTCATTGTATTGCTGGGAGTAGCAAAGTCTTTCACTGATAATCATCATCCAATATAGCTGTTTTTGTGTACAATGTTCTCCCAGTTCTGCTTATTTCACTCTGCATCAGTTCCTGCAAATCTTTCCAGCTTTTTCTGAAATCATCTCATCATTTCTTATAGCACAATAGTATTCAATCACCAACATAAACCATAATTCATTCAGCTATTCCCCAACTGATGTACATCCCTCAATTTTCAATTCTTTGCCAGGTACTACATTATTTAAAGTAGAAAAGGTGTTGTGGGTGGAAGTTTTAATAGACTATAAATTCCTTGAAAAGTAGGGATTGTTCCTTTTCTCTTTGTATTCTTTAGCCCCTAAAAAATTGCGTGGCACATAATAGACACTTCAATCCAAAGAGCTTTTATTAAAGGCCTACTCTGTGCCAAGTTAAGTGCTTAATTAATGAATTGTTGGAGAGCCAGACCTGGAGCCGGAGGTTCTGAGTTCAAATATTTTTTAGCTGACCCAGGGGCAAGTCACTTAACTCCCATTGCCTAGACCTTGCTACTTTTCTGCCTTAGAACAAAAACATAGGATTGATTCTAAGGCAGAAGGTAAAGATTTTAAAAATATTAATAAGTGATTTGTTGAATGGGATTGAAACAGAATGACAGATTTGTGAATAGGGAAGAACATAGGATTTAGAATCAGAGGACATGTATTGAACTTCTGAATAAGCTACTGACTTGCCTGTATGACTTTGGTCAAATCACTCACTTCTATGGACCTCAGGTTCCTCATTTGTAAAGTGTTGGAAGAGGTGGACTCTGTGGTCCTTTAATGTTTTTTCTCTATATTCTGGTCCATCAAAGTGTGTGTGTGTGTGTGTGTGTGTGTGTGTGTGTAGAAGAGGTCAGAAGCATCCTGCCTCCTTTTCCTTCTTCCATCCAGACACTGGGAATGGTCCAGAGCAAAGCAGTCTCCCCTTTCTTCTCTTCCTTCTCCTCTTCCTCCTCCTTCTCCTTTCTCTCTTCCCCTTCTCCATTAATATTCATGTCTTGTTTTTGCTTAACATTCATAATTTCGCTCTCCAGGCTTTACATAATGCAGAATCTTTGAACTCACTGTTGGGACAGTTTCCTCATCCATCTTCTTTAAAAACTTTTCCTTTTATCCAAATTGTATCCAGAAGGCCATTTTTGGTGATCGTTCTATGACTAGCCAAAAAAAGATCATCTATTTGATCTAGTGCCGTGGTTCCCAAACTTTTTTGACCTACCGCCCCCTTTCCAGAAAAAGTATAACTTAGCGTTCCCCTGTCACATACTATCACCACCCCCTTACAGTTATTCACCGCCCCCAAATGTACCTATGGCCATCACCGCCTCCCTGGATTGCTGCAGCACCCACCAGGGGGTGGTGGCGCCCACTTTGGGAATCACTGATCTAGTGCATAAAAAACTTCCTATATGTGAACTTAAATGATTTGGAATTGATTGCTAAGCTCGTTTATGTTTTTAGATAATACAGAAAGAGTTGGCTAAGCCAATTAAGAGCATAAACAAGACTGGGATGAGAGTATGGGGTAGAATTTTTACTTGAGAAAATAAATAATTTTAATACACTTTATTTTTAAAGTAATCTTATAAATGTTATTATAATTTTTTCGAATTTCGGAATTGACATTTTGGAATGACATGGGCCCAGCTGGGGGAAGTTGCCCAGAACAGAGTCTGCTGGCATGAGATGGTTGCGGCCCTATGCTCCTAAGGAGTCAACAGGAATAATAATAATAATAATAAATAATTTTTTCTTCATAGCACTTATTTTCCTGATGTATCTCTGATCTTCATAGAATTTAAATGTTCCCATTTGAGAAAGTACACAAAATTGATGCCTCAATTATAATCTATTGACTAAAATAGAGGATCTTGGGATCTTCTAACAGTCAGCATTATTTGCCTCAGTCTAGTTCAGCAGATCTTAACCTAGAGTCTGTATTTTTTGTTTAAAAAATATGTAGATAACTGCATTTTTTTCTTTTTTAAAGGATCTTTTATTTTCCCAATTACATGTAATAATTTTCAGCATACATTTTCTGAAGTTAGATCTACATTGTCTCCCTCCCTCCCTTCTGTCTCCCCTCTTGAAGAAGGTAGGCACTTTGATCTGGGTTATACATGTATTATCAGGCAAAACATATTTCCATATTGGTCACTGTTATAAGAGAATACTCATATAAAACCAAAACCTCCAAATAAAAACATAAATAAATTAATGTGAAAAGTAGTATATTTTGATCTGCATTCATCCAACTCCAACAGTTCTTTCTCTGGAGGTAGATAACATTCTTTGTCATGAGTCTTTTAGAATTGTCCTGGATCATCGCATTGCTGAGAGTAGCTCTTCATACAATATTGCTGTTACTGTGTACAATGTTCTCCTGGTTCTG
This sequence comes from Gracilinanus agilis, assembly GCF_016433145.1. Classification (NCBI taxonomy): domain Eukaryota; kingdom Metazoa; phylum Chordata; class Mammalia; order Didelphimorphia; family Didelphidae; genus Gracilinanus; species Gracilinanus agilis. The sequence goes on from NC_058133.1 coordinate 468,231,856, forward strand.
CTTATTTCATTCTGCATCAGTTCATGGAGGTCTTTCCAGCAGATAATGCATTTTAATGTAATTGATTTCCTTTGTAATCCCATGCATTTTTTCTGACCTCAAAAATTTTATTCTAAGGAGTCTATAGGGCTCACCAGATTACCAGAGAGGTCCCTGACACACTGTTGTAGCCAGCACATGCATTGAATTTCATAATAACATTTGAGGATTATCTCGTCTTACTGTTTGCAAGGCATTCTATATACATTGGAGCAGCACCTGTGAAATAACAAAGAGGTTATTATGCTTGTTTTAGAGATGAGGAAATAAAAGCTCTGAGGGGTTAAATCCCTTGTCTAAAGTCACACAGGTGATGTCAAGGGTATCATTTGAATGTACATCTCTCCTGATGCCAAGTCCATTGGCTATGCATATTCTTCTTAAAATAATCAACTTTATTTCTCTAAAATTCATCTTTTCATTAATTCCAATTGCCTTGGCTCCTACCACCTCCACCTTAGCACAAATTAGTGAGGCTTGTATTTCATATCATAACCCCTAGCAAGCAACACACTCTAATACCCAGGAGAGCTCATTAAATGAAGGAGGGAGTGAATGAATGAGAGCAAAGATCCTGTTAGATCATGATTCATGACTTAATCAGGGCTATTTTCCTTTAAATGCATTAGAGATGTGTGAGATTAAAATGAGGGTATGTAAGATGCCTTCTTTCTGCCTCACAAATATTCCATTGTCAAACAGAGGCCTGCCCTGCTTGCCATCTGCCCCAACCTGGCACATTGACAGAATTTGTTGTCTGTTGTCCTTGATAGGTATCCTTCTCCTCCTCGACCCTATTAGATGGTTTATTGTTGTTTTTAGCAAACAGCTGATGCCTCATGGAAATTTCAGCATGCTATTCTTCTCTGTTCCATTTATCTTTTATTTTGTATGGTTTTTCTCATCTTTATTAGCAGGGGCATTTACTGGGAAACCAGATCTCTGTCATTTGGTGGTTTTCTGTTCCAAACCCACCTGGAGTCAGAAACACATCTCTGCGACAGAACAGTTGGTTGCTATGGAAACAATTGTCCTCCTAGATCAGAAAGCTTACCCTCAGGAAAAGTGAGAGTGGTATATTAGTTGGAATAAGGAATATAGTAGCCCTGGGCCTTGGGCAATATTGATTATCTTCTTCAACCTGGGACCTTTGTTCCAAAGCAGTCAGTCTTCTTTCTTGAACCCTGTAATGCTCAACTAGTTCATTCCCATCTCCCCTCTTTCAGACTGAGAAAGACTAAACCCAGAAGGGACCCAAGAGACAGATTATCCAATCCAATCCATGGTTTTACAGATGAGGAAACTGAGACCTTCTGAGGTTAAGGAACTTGCCTAAGGACACATGGGTAGTTAGCTGTGTAGTCAGGATTCAAATCCAGGACTCTTAATGCTACCTCCATTCAATCCCAGCCCACAAATCTCTTCTTCCAAGACTTCCCTTGTAAACTGTCCCCTGAATCCATGTCCTAACCCTCTATAATCAGACCCAGCTCCAGCATTTAGATATTTGGTTAGCATGGGATGCTTCTGTATCCTGTCCTTGATTTTCTCCGATGTATATATTTTGCCTCCCCAACTCTATTGTGTATGCTGTATTTACTTCTTAACTGGTTGTTTGGGGCTTTACTATAATCTTCATAATTCTCACACAGCTCCCAGCATAGGATAGTAAATTTAGAGTCAGTCAGGGCCAAAGAGGTCATCTCAAGGAGGTGAAGTGACCTACAAAAAGTCATGCAGGTAGTAAGAAAAAGAGCTGGAATTTTAACCAAGGTCCTTTACCTCCAAATCTAGAATCTTTCCCACCCTATGGTAATAATAGCTTACATTTAAATAATATTTTAGGTTCTGAAAACTGCATTATAAATATTTAATTTTATCTTCATGGGAACCTGATTGGTAGAAGTTTTTATTTTATTTATTTTATTATTTTTTTAAAACCTTCCCTTCCCTCTTAGAGTCAATACTGTGTATTGGCTCCAAGGCAGAAGAGTGTATAAGGGCTAGGCAATGGAGATCAAGTGACTTGCCCAGGGTCACACAGTTAGGAAGTGTCTAAGGCCAGATTAGAACCCAGGACCTCTTGTCTCTAGGCCTGGATCTTAATCCACTGAGCTACCCAGCTGCCCCCAGTAGAGGTTTTTATGATTCCCATTTTACAGATGAGGAGACTGAGACAGACATTCATTAAATGGTTTGTCTAGGATCATAAAGCTAGTATTTGTGGCAGGATTTGAATTCAAGTCTCTCCAGACTCCAGGTCTAAAGTGGGCACTACCGCCCCCTGGTGGGTGCTGCAGTGATCCAGGGAGGCGGTGATGGCCACAGGTGCATTTATCTTTCCTATTAATTGCCATTAAAATTTTTTAAAAATTAATTTCCAGGGGTGCTAAGTAATATTTTTTCTGGAAAGGGGGCGGTAGGCCAAAAAAGTTTGGGACCCACTGGACTATAGTATCTGGCTTTCTTCATTCTTCAAATAAGTAATTGCCTCTTAGAGGAGTAGCTAGATGGCATATGGGACTGAGTACAGGACCTGGAGTCAGGAAGACCTGAGTTCACATCCAGGCTCATTTATTAGCTGTAGGATGCAGGGCAAGTCACTTAACACTGTTTGCCTCAGTTTCTTCATCTGTAAAAAGAGCTGGAGAAGGAAATGGCAAATCACTCCTGTATCTTTGCTAAGAAAACCCCAAATGGGGTCATGAAGAAAGTTGGACAGAACTTAACAACACCCTCCCAGGGAAGGGAAGTCATTGGGCCAGGATCATATAGTTAGTTACTAAGACACAGAGGTGAGATTGGAACCCAAGTCCTCTCCAGATCCAGTGCTCTTTCCACTTTTCCTTCTGGTAGACGTTGAAAAGGCAGAAGAAGAAAAGAAAGAAGAGAAGAAAGAGTTTTTATTGTTCCTGCTTTGACAGTCTTCTATTTAAGTGATTTTCAACTAAAGCTCCATGTAAACAATTAGTGCTATTCAGTGGAGTTAAATAATAACTGTGTAGGTTCACTCACCTCAGAGAAAAGAAAGGTTTGATGTGCAAGTATTTCCAAACAGCTGTTTGAAAAAGAACAATTAGATTGAATAGGAGAAAGACAGGAAGAAAATAAAGGAGGGGGCTGGCTCTAGCTTTGAATTCTGGTATTTACTACTATGCCCTTTGTCTCTGTCAGAGTGGGTAGGGCACTGGGCTCTGAGGCAGGAAGTTGTGGTTATTGAATTATTTCAGTTTTGTTGTCATTGTATCCTACTCTTCATGGCTCTTTCATTTGGGGTTTTCTTGGCAAAGACTAGAGTGGTTTGCCTTTTCTTTCTCAATTTATTTGACAGATGAGGAAACTGAAGGAAATGAGATTAAATGACTTGCCCAAGGTCATATGGCTAGTCGTGGATTTGAACTCAGGAAGAGGAGTCTTTCTGAGATGTGAGTTCAAATTCTCCCTCAGTGCTTTGGTGACCTTGCCATAAATTTTTCTCTGTCTCAATGTCCTTAGCCCTAAAATGAGATGGTTCAACTCGATGGCCTCTGAGGTCTTTTACTCTAAACCTGTGGTCCTATAATCCCAGAATCCATTAGATTTCTCCTCTGTTCCATGGAATATTATTAAAAAGAGCTGATGTCTCTGAAGGGGAAGGGCAGGAGCTATATTTGTTGCCTTTGATTTTTGTTGTTGATTTTATGTCTCCAGCCCTCATTTTTTGGTTTTGTTTTATTTTATTGGGCAGTAGAGAGAGGGAAGTTGAAATAGAGGGCGATGATTTGACTCTTTGATCTCATATATGGAAACCTCTCCCTCCCATAACAATAGAAGCTTCCTTTCCTGTGGGAGCATTAAGGGTTCTGAAGCATTTTCCATCCATCTCGTTCCATCCTCATAGCCTTTTTATCAAGTAGGACCAACATTTGTCTTTATCAATAATATGTAAATAAGTCTTGATTGGTGACACTTGTTAAAACCAGTGGAAATGCACATTAGCTATGGGTGGGGGGAGTTTGAGGGGGTGAAGGGGAAAGTAAAAACATGAATCATGGAACCATGGAAAATTTTTCTAAAAATAAAAAAAAAATTTTAATGGATAAAATAAAGCATTTGTGTTTACATGTGTGTTTCCTTTCTTTGTTGTAAAGTTGAAGTTGTCCTCTGTTTTTCCAAGGTGTTGCTTAAAACCGTAAATATCATTATCGTGAATAATGCTCTATGTAGATCTCATCAATACAGCTCTTTTTTTCTAGAAACAAAATACAGCTCTTGTTTTCTAGAAACAAAACTGCTGTAAATTCAGCATTGAGGTACAGGCTTGGGGGAAGTTGGGAGCTACTTTTAAAGCAACATTCTTCTAGGGTTCTTGCAAGTCTGAGATGTCATTTAGGAGCATAAAGCAGAGCAACATAGAATATGATCGGAAAGGGCTTTAACTAGGAGTTTGCTCAATAGTGAAGGTAATGATTGACTAGAATTTCAACCCAAGGGGTAAGAGAGAGGCAATGTAACACAAGACGTGCAGTCAGAAATCAAGGTTCCGATCCTGGGAGATGCTTCATGCTAGCTCTGTGACACAGGACAGCAGAGTACAGTAGAAGGAGGGCTACACTTGGAGTTGGAGGGTCTGGGTTCAAATCCTGCTATTACTTATTACCTGTGTAATCTTGGGAAAATCACTTAAACTTTCTGGGTCTCCATGAAAAGAAGAGGATTGAACTAGACCAGTGATGGGCAAACTTTTTAAAGAGGGGGGTCAAAGGAAAGGAAATGCTCATCTGTCAGTCTGTTTCTAAGGCAACTCTTTCAAAGTTTCATTGTATTGTAGCCTACTCATTGTATTCGTCAGATTAGGAATGATGTCACCTGGCAGGATAGAACATTTCAGGGGGCTGCATCTGGCCCACAGGCCATAGTTTGCCCATCACTGAACTAAACAATCTCTTAAGTCCTTTACCATTCTAGATCTCTAATCTTGTGAATGCCTAAGATCCCTTGATATATGGAGAATTGGGGGGAGAAGTACCTCATTCCCCAATATCTCCCCCAAAAAAGTGGCTTTGCATTATAATTTAACAATATGATCCCTCTTAATTTTAAAGCATAGGTTGTAGAGACAGTTAGGTAAAACACTGGCCTGGAGTCAGAAGGAGCTGGGTTCAAATCTGACCTGAGACACTTCCAGCTGTGTGATTCTGGGCAAGTCACTTAAACCCCAATTGCTTAGCCCTTGCAGCTCTTATGGCTTAGATTGATATTAAGACAGAAGGTAAAGGTTTTATTTTAAACTATAGATTGTATTAGGTCTTAATATATCACATAATGCATAAAAATTATGTTTAAGTATAATTTGATTTTAGGTTTTTTTAGTCTTGTGAATAAAAATAAGATCCTTTATGACTGAGTCTTCAAAAAACATTCATTTTAAAAATGAATAACTAAAGTTCTTCATGTATAAACCCTAATGAAATGTTGCTCTCACCTTGGTAGCCTGGTAGTACAGACTGTACTTGCTGCTAACCTTTGGTGCATGAAGATTATCTTTTAGCTGAAATAGGGGAACTCATTCATTCTTTAGCTAAACAATCTAGATACTTATCTAGTGGCTATTGTATACAAAGCACTTTCAGGCAAATGGGCTATATGATTTGAATTCAGTACATTGTACATTGAATTTAGTACTTTGGATCTTGTGCAGAGACCTTTAGGAATAAATTAAATGACAATTTGAATGTGAGAACACCTTAATCTAAGGAACTTAATTTAAGAAAGACTACTACAACCAACTGTGACCACACATAACACCTAGGAGAGCAAACCTTTTAGAGACTGAGTGCCCAGTTTGCAACCCTCATGCCACATGTGAGTCCACTCCCTCCCTACTCGAGATGGGGGAGAGAGGAAGTGCTCCCATTGGGCTGTTGGGCAGAGGGGTGGGTGATGTAAGAAATGTCTTCAGGTGAGATGGAGAGGAGGAGGGGAGCAGACCCCTTTGGCACACTCTGGCATGCTTGTCATAGGTTCACCAACACAGACGTAGGAAGTTGCCTTAAGCCTTCAAGTACTGTTAGTCTGGGGTTATCTACCACTGGTAGACCAACTTGAGAAAATCTAACACTGAAATTGTTTTAAATATGATATTCCAACTTTAGTATCAAAACTCAGCCTGGAGGAACCATGGTTCAAAGGAAAAGGAATTGGATTTGGAATTAGGAATATGGGCTTGAATTCCACCAGTCCAGTCAAGTTTAAGACTTATTATGGGCTCTGCAGTTTACCAGCCATGTGACCTTTCAGGGAGTCATTAACTTCTTGGGGCTTCTGTTTCCCAATCTGTAAAATGAGGTGCTTGAATTACATAATCTCTAAGGACTTTTCTAGAACTAGCATTCTATGATTTCATTTCATTTCATCATGTTTTATTTTATTTATTTCATTTCATCATGTTTTATTTCGTTTCATTCATTATTTCATCATTCATTCATTCATTCATTTCATTTCATCATGTTTTATTTTATTTCATTTCATTCATTATTTCATCATTCATTCATTCATAAGGAACCCAAAAGAAGAATAAGAATAAATTATGTGATCAAGGATTTGTATGACAGAAAGAGAAGATATACTTATCCAATGGCAAGAATGAGGGATGGTTAATAGCCAGTCAGAGGGCACCTGTGAAATCAGAAAGACAGACAGACAAAGACAGAGAGATGAAGAGAAATAGAGAGAGTAAGAGGGAGAGAGAGAGATACACACAGAGAGACACAGAGAGACACAGAGAGAGAGACACACACAGAGAGACACAGAGAGAGACAGAGAGAGAAAGAGAGAGAGAGAGAGAGAGAGAGATCTTATACACAATTGCCTTTGATAAATCTTTGGAAAAACAGGAAAAAGTTATAGAGGAGGGGTAGGTATGGATGGGTTGCAATCAACCTAACTAGAAGGAGCTCTTGAATAGAATATACCACAGATCCTTCTGAGTTTTTGAATCCTTCTCAGTATCCTCCAGAGAAAGCCAGTGGTAAGGCATTCTCTGTTCACAGCAGAGTATCAATAACTATACTGATTCAATGACTAGGTTACCAACCAGTCTGCCAAACCAAGCATCCTGTCTCATTTGTTAGAAAACAATGACTCTTGAAATGTAGTAATCTATTAATAATGCCATTTCCAATTCCCAAGCCATTTTTTAAGTGTTTAAGAGTAATTCTTAATGAATATTTTAATGTTTCATTGTATTTTAAAATCTCTAATGCCTATCAACCAAGGCAGCACCAGAGAACAATTCAAAATGTTCTACCCCAGGGCCCATAGTCACTTTCAGAATTAATATGTAAGAGAAACCCTTCTGCATTTTAATGTCTGAACTTGTGGGAGAACTATGGTAACTCCAGGCTGAGAGATTCTGGAAAATTTCCAATAGTGACCCTAGGCCAAGGTTGTGCTTGCTTAATTTACTAGTCTAGGCTAAATGATCTCTCAAATTCGGCTTTGGAATTCAAAATGGTGACCACCATTCCCTCTAAGTTGAAATATCTGGCCACATACACAAAGAATAAATACCTCTCACATAGCTTTTATTGGTTTGAACATAATAGAAGATAAATAAGACAGTGTTCAGAAAGAAATAAACTTTTCTTGGGTATCCCCTATCTTTTTTCTGTACTCTTTGACCCTTCCCATATCCTACCACCTCCTGCCATTCCTACATCTCCAGGTAGAGCTGATATATTAACTTATTGACAAGCAATTGGCCAGTGGTTTCAGTAGTGGGTCCCCACGATCAACTTAGCCAAGAGGGAAAAGGAGAAAGGAATGAAGAGGAGGAAAAGTAGCTCTCAAAGAAAGAAGATAAGGCTGAAAATTTTCAGGCTCATAACAGAAAAATTCAACTCAATTAAAATTAGCAAATACTTATTAAGCATCAGTTATGTGCAAGGTACTGTTCCAGGCATGAAATAGGCAAAGATAAAAATAATACATAGTCCTTGCCTAAAGAGTTTAGAATCCTTTTGAGCAAGGCAAAGCAACAATCATCTACTGAGCACTTACTATGTGCCAGGCATTGTGCTAAGAGCTGGGGATACAAATACAAGCAAAAAGAAGCAGGGTCTCAGCCCTCAAAGAGCTTACATTCTAGTAAGGAAACATAGTATATGAACATGGATCTAAAAGTAGAATGGAGGGAGAGAGAAAGGTACCTCGAAGAGGGTATGGGTATCAAAGTCCAGAGAATCAGATGTAGATATGTGAAGGGAATAACAGATGACTGATCTGAGTCCTTCCCCAAAACAGAGGTGCAGGAAGGACCCACCAATGGGAAAAGGGAGTTGACATGGCAGGTGGATGTTCCAGGATGAAAAGAACCCCAGTATAGAAGAAGGTTTCAGGGTAAGAATGTGGTTGAGGCATTGGAGATAAAATTCAGGGAGGACTTGGGTGGGGAAGTCCAGAATATACACAATTTAAGTATGATACAAGGCAGAATGAGATACAGGTAAAGGGGAGTTCCATATACTGCTCTAGGAAAAGTTGAGATGGGAGGGATTACTTTTAGCTGGAATGATACAACTGGAATGATACATGCCCCCCTCTATGGAGGGAGCAGCATGTGAGTAGGGCATTTAAGATTAGGGCTTCAATAGGCAAAGAAGAGTTTGAAGCATGTCCCAGGCGTAAGAACACCAATTCTCAGAGATAGGAAAGAGCAAGACAAACTTGGGGAATAGCGAGCTACCTAGGGCAGCTAGAACATAGAAAGGTTAAAGACTAAAGAGTGAAATACAGCTGGAAAAACTGATGGTGAAGGCTGGTAGATGGGGTTAGGCCTGCCAGTGCTGAGAAAAACCTGAATTTAATATGTTTAAGGAATGGCAGGAAACATTTTGGGAGGACAAAATAACTCCATGGAGAGCAATGGGAGCAAGAGTGATTGCTCCCCATCCTGTCAGCATCACTTGCCAAATTTCAGGAGCAGAGCTCTGGGGAATGGGAGGCAGCTCTAGCCAGCAGATACCTCCAGGCAATCATGATTTGGAAAGACAGTGACTAGCAACAGGATTGCTATTGTTCAGTCCTATCTGACTCTTCATGGTCCCATTTGGGGTTTTCTTGGCAGAGTTGGAGTGTTTTGACATTTCCTTCTCCAGCTTATTTTACAGATGAGGAAATAGAGGGAAACACAGATTTGTTCAGGGTCTCAGCTAAGCCAAATTTGAACTCAGGAAGAAGAGTATTCCTATTTGAGAGCCAGAGCTCTATCCACTGCACCACCATACTACCTGTTCAAGGGATTTTTTTTTGAAAATTTTTATTTATTAATTTAGAATATTTTTCCATGGTTGCATAACTCATGTTCTTTCCATCCCCTCCTCCACCCTACCCCCTCTGGTAGCCAACAAGCAATTCCACTGGGTTTTGCATGTGTCATTGATCAAGACCTATTTCCATATTATTAATATTTACATTAGGGTGATTGCTTAGAGTCTACATCCTCAATCATATCCCATCAACCCATGTGATCAAGCAGTTATGTTTGTGCTCCCACAGTTCTTTCTCATAAGTTCCTCAGAATTCTCCTGGATCATTGCATTGCTGCTAGTAGAGAAGTCCATTACATTGGATTGTACCACAGTGTATCCGTCTCTGTGTATGTAGTTGTCCTGGTTCAGCTCTTTTCACTCTGCATCAATTCCTGGAAGTAGTTCCAGTTCACATGGAATTCCTCCACTTCATTATTCCTTTCAGCACAATAGTATTCCATCCCCAACAGATACCACAATTTGTTCAGCCATTCCCCAATCGAAGGGCATCCTCTCATTTTCCAATTTTTTGTCACCACAAAGAGCATGACTACAAATATTTTTGTACAAGTCTTTTTCCTTATTATCTCTTTGGGGTATAAACCCAGCAGTGGTATGGCTGGATCAAAAGGCAGACAGTAAAGGAGTTTTTCTTAATCTCTTCCTCTGTCTCCTTAAGAGGCTAGAGAGCAGAGTTTCTAAGTAGATCAGAACTGACAGGTTCAGTGAGTCAGTAAGCCAGAGCTGAAGATTCCATTACTAGGGAGACCAGGACTGAGGTGGGGAAGTAGCAGGTCCTCTGACAGGAAGTTAGGGGGACAGTTGGTCAGTGAGGAGAAAAGGAAGCAGTCGCTGACAGTTGGAGGGCTTTTCCCTCTGGGATCTGGAGAGAGCAGGAGGTCTTTCTCTGAGGCAAGGGGCTACTAGCAATTGGCTGCTGACAGTTGGGCTGCTGTAGAAAACTGAGTGAAGGAATGAGGGAGTGGTGGCTGGCTATTATTTTAGGGAGTTAGTGAATAATTTATAGATAGAGTAGATTAGGCCTGGTGTGCCAGGCAGAAGACCTTGTCCTGAGAAGACAGTTAAAGATAGTTTTAGGACATTTTAGGTAGTTATTAGGAATTTTAGGTATATTTATAGGATATAAAATTAATCTCTCCTCTTTTCTGTCTTTCTATCTATACTTCTTTCTCTAATTAAACAAAGTTTCTGTTAAACTGCTCTCCTCACTTTGTTGAACTCCTTAATTTAACCCTTACATATCAAAAGAATGGGACATTTGATCCATCAACATGACTCTCCAATGAGTATCTATGGAAGGAATAAATGAGCTCTTGTCCTCCTATCAGCAGAAAGATAAACAATTGGTTAGTACACATCATCTGTATGGTGCCATTTTCCCCATACATTGTACTAGGGGTGGAAAGTTAAAAATGAAACATTCCCTGCCTTCAAGGAGCTTATATTCTGTAGGAAAAGACAAGACGGATCCATAGAAGTATAAGTAAAATCTATTCAAAAGGAACACAGGGTTGTAATGGTTAGAATAGGTTTGACTAAATTATAAGAGTTAAAAAAATGTTGTTGCCATTTATAAAAATTAACCCTTAAGTCACAAGACTGTTAATAGCTCTAATAGCTTTATTATAGTAAGATAAAATAAGAGAGGGAAATATAGAAAGGAGGTAAAGAATTACCTAGCCTAACAACCAAAAGTCTTAACAACCCAGAGTCTATCTCTAAATCTCAGTCTCAGAAACAATTCCCCCTTGCTTCTTGCCAGGTCTCACCTTATATGACATTCCCTTCACCCACTACCTCTCCTATATCAACCCCCTAGGAACCAATCACAGTTCCTCAATTAGCCTGGCACCACTCAGGGGGGCAGTGCCTGTGGGATCAATTCATTGGTCACTGATTGACCCAAATTCAGAACAAATGGAAGGGAAGTCTAAATCTCTGATTGATCAAATCAAAATACAAATTTCCTTCTCACAAGGATACTGATGAGAAGAGTTACCTAGCAAAGAGAAATCAGAAAAAAGTGAATGATGAAGAGAACAGGGATTCAAAGAAGAGGAGGTAAGGAGGAAGGGCATTCTAGGCATGACGGACAGCCTGTGAAAATGCAAAAATATGGTCGATGGAATGTCTTGTCCTTCTGTGGACCCTATTTTCAAGCAATCGAGATTAGGTGACTTGCCCAGAGTCACCCAGTGAAGAAGTTTCTGAGGACAAATTTGAATTCAGGTCTTACTGGTTCCAGGCCCAATGTTCTGAAATACTGAACTACAGCTGCCTTAGAGTTTACAAAGTGCTTTATAACATGACACCTCAAAATAACCCTGAGAGGGGGTGTATTATTATTCCAGTTTTGTAGATGAGGAAATTGAGGCAAGCTAAGGTTAAGTGAGTTGCTCAGGGTCATACTGCTTGAAAGCATCTGAAGCTATATTTGAACCCAGATCTTCCTGACTCAAGATGGTGCTCTATCCACTGCACCACCTTGTTGTTAAAATGTCAGAACTCAAATGGACCTTTGAGATCATTAACTTCATCTCCCTCATTTTGCAGATGAGGAAATTGACTTCCAGAGATTGTATAAACTACTAAAGGTCACACAGTTAGAATTCACCTTATATTATAACTTGGGTTGATCCCAAGTCCAGGGATCTTTCCACTATATTGTACTGACTCCAACAACCAATACTCACTTCCACTAATTAGTGAGAGTTATTTCCTAGTTAATACCCAACATTGTGTTATGTCATTGTATTCCTTTACTTGAGTTTCAGCCAATTTCTTATCTTCCTTTTTTTTTTTTAAATTTAAACCCTTATCTTCTTCCTTAGAATTAATACTGTGTATTGCTTCCAAGGCAGAAGAGCAATAAGAGCTAAGCAATGGGGGCTAAGTGATTTTTCTGGAGTCACACAGCTAGGAAGTGTCTGAGGTCAGATTTGAACCCAAGATCTTTTATCTCTGTGCCTGGCTCTCAATCTGCTGAGCCACCTAACTGCCCCATGGTGTATGAGCCTATTTTTAAGAAAAAATAATACCCTTACCTTCTCCTTGAAAAAAAAGCTGGTACATATCTACCTTTCTAAATTAGAGAGTTATGGGATTTAGGGCAGCTAAGTGATACAGTAAATAGAGTATCAGGCCTGGAAGACTCATCTTCCTGAGTTCAAATGTGGACTCAGATACTTACTAGATGTGTGACCCTAGGCAAGTCACTTCACCTTGTTTGTCTCAATTTCCTCAGCTGTCAAATGAGCTGGAGGAGGAAATGGCAAACCACCCTAGTATCTTTACCATAAAAACTCCAAATGGGGTCACTAAGAGTCAGATATGGCTGAAAAAGGATTTAACAACAACAACAAAAATTTAGGGCTTGAAGGAGTCTCGGAGATTACCTAGTATAGCCTACTTATATGACACTGAAGAGCCTGAGACACTGAGACATTTCTGACCCAAAGACACAGAAAGATCCAGGTAAGAGAGCCAGGATTCAAACTGAGATTTTCTGACCAAATCCAGCATTTTTCTTATCTACCATCCCACTCCTGCACCCTCCCCATTCCAGGGTGTTTTGATCTGGCAGGCAAACTTTTTTTGCCATTCCAGTTTGGGATGAAAGAGACCTGGCACCCTGTACCAGACTCTAATCTATTTGCTCCAAAGTGAACTTTTCCAGGAGCTGGGAGCCTGTATACTAACTAGATCTTATCTAGGAGGGATCTTATCACTCATCTAATACAACTCCCTTATTTTTCAAATAAGGAAATCGAGGCAAAATGAGATCAAATGATTTGTTCAAGTTTGCACAAATCTTCTAACAATGCAAATCTTCTATGGAGATGACCCAACACATACCTCGCAATTGTGCAAATTGAGATCTAGAGAAGGGAAGAAGTGACCTCCATCTTCACACAGACCTTGGCATTCTGCCTTTAAATCCAATACTCTCTTCCCTATGTCAGATGAAATGTGTATAACTACCCAATCAAGGATGGAGGACAAAAGAAGTTCCTTCCTCTCTTTCTGTCCAAGAACTATTTATTTTCTGAGAAACCAAATGGACATAAAGTCTACTCTGTGTGTGTGCCTGTGTTTTAGGTGGGGAAGGAAACAATGAGGATGTGAGAATGGAAGAAAGGACCGGAAAGACGGAGGCAGATTTTAAACTCAAGCTGCTAAGCTGGTCACATCTGGGGCATTTTTGAGTTGGCTGTTTTTGGAAACAAAACTATAGGGTGTCTGAGGTTTAGACACCATTACAGACACACAATGGGAACATTTCCCTAGGCATCCAGAACTAGGGGGTTCATCTTTTCCCACAAGAAACAAATTCGAAGACTTTCTCGAGAGCGAAGGAAGAAATAATACATAATATCGGAGCCCTAGTCAGAGAGTCTGAACCTGACTCTGAAGGGGCCTTGCAGCCTGCTGTCCACTATTGACCAGCAAAAGGCCTCTGTCGATAAGTCGGGGAAATCACAAGGAAAGGGAAGTCAGAAAGGTTTAGGGCAGATGCAGAAATGTTTCTGAAAGATTTCCTCCGGCTCACACCCATGGGCCAGATTCTTTGACCTGACACCTAGCAGCCACTTCAATAGGAAAAATAGAGGCAAAATAGAGAAGGCACCAGGGAGGCAAAACACAATGAAAAAGAAAAAATGGAAAGGCCTTTAAGGTGGAAAAAATGCTCTGTGAGAGGCAGAAGTAACTGAATTATGAGAGAAACTGGAAAGTTAATATGGAACCAGCTGATATTGAAGGTGAACAATTAGAAAGCTTAGGGGGCTTACTATTAGATTAAGGCTTGTCTGGAGGATAAAGTTCACAGTTTCCAGGAAGAGGCAACAGGCTCAGAGAAATCCGAACAGATCTGGATCTGGTGATAATCAGGGTCTTTTACCCTGAGTCAAACCAAGTCAACAATCTTTTTTTTTTTTTTTTTTAAGTGACTACTATGTGCCAAATACTGTTCTAAGTCCTGGGGATATATAGAAAAGCAAAAAAAGGAAAAAGCTCCTGCTTTCCAAGAGCTCATAGTCGAATGGGGGAAACAACATATAAACAATTATGTATAATAATGATAATAATAACAATAGCTAGGGGGCAGCTGGGTGGCTCAGTGGGTTGAGAGTCAGGCCTAGAGACGAGAGGTCCTAGGTTCAAATCTGGCTTCAGCCACTTCCCAGCTGTGTGACCCTGGGCAAGTCACTTGACCCCCATTGCCCACCCTTACTACTCTTCCACCTAGGAGCCAATACACAGAAGTTAAGGGTTTAAAAAAAAAATAACAATAGCTAACATTTATATAGCACCTACTATTGTGCCAGGCACAACAAAGCTAAGTGCTTTTCATATTTATCTCACTAGATCCTCACAATAACCCCAGGAGGTGGGCGCTATCATTATCCCCATCTTACAGATAACAAAACTGAGGCAAACAGGGGAGGTGACTTGCCCAGAGCCACACATCTAGTCATAGTCTGAAGTCAAATTTGAACTCAGGTCTTCCTGACAAGAAGATAAATACAAATTGGAGACAATCTCATAGAGAAGGCATAAACATTAAGAGGATGGGGAAAGGGAACTGAAAGATAATTGTCACCCTTTCCTATAACTATAGCCCCCAATGTCTTACCTATTTGTTTTCTTCCCTAAAAGAAATGGTTGTTTCCTTCTCTCTGACCTATGAAAGCCATGCACACTTCAGAGGCTCCTGAGAACTATAGTAGGGGATGGAAAATCTTTCTTTCCCTCAGCTCCTTCCAAAAGCTGTAGAAAGAAATCATAGAGAATTTGACTAGCTCTTATTCAGCTGCCCTTGAGGCAATACAGTGGAGAAATTGGGGTGTTGCCCCAAGCTATTACACCCCAAGAACCCTGAGTAAAGGCTGGACAGCCACTTTTTGGCTATAATGTTGGAGCGTGTTGGCCATTGAGGTCCCTTCCAATATTACAATTCCATGACTTTCTAAGTCAGCAAAAGGACCTTAGAACCATAGAGATGAGGAGCCTGGAGGCCATAGGGCTTACCTAATGTTTCACCCCATCACGCAGCTACTTAACAATAGTACTAATAAAAATAACAACCAGTATTTACCTCCTACCCTAAGGTACTTACAATAACAAATTGCTTTTCTCAGAACAACCCCTTGGGGCGGGTAGGAGTTAGGCAAGAAAGGACGGGAAACTGAAAGTCACCCTGAGCTACCTTGGGACCCAGGAGGGAGAGCAGCTCAGAGAAAGCAAGAGGAGGCACGTTCCCGTGTGGCCCTGAGGCCCAAGGTCATGAGAACAATGTTCCAGGGAAGACTTAAGAAATGATGGTACCCTTGTAATAAAAACGTTTAAGCAAGGTGACAATAAATGCTGGAATGTTCCCAGCAGCTCCCACTTCCCATCACCTGCTTCCCAGAGTGATCACCAGAAGTTTTCAGGCAAAGCTTAGATGTCCCCTTGCCAGATAGGTTGAAGAGGGAAATTTTCATTCATGCCTTAGCTGGACTGAGCTCCCTAATTTAGACTAATATTATGAGACTGCCTGAAAAAAAAAAAAAAAGAACAATTTCATTTTCTATGTTATTTCAATCCTTTTAATCATGTCCAAGTCTTCATGATCCCATTTAGGTTTTTCTTTTCCTTTTTTTAATTTGGAAGTTTTTATTTAATTAATTAATTTAGAAGATTTTCCCATGGTAACAAGATTCATGTTCTTTCTCTCCCCTTCCTCCATTCCCTCCCATAGCCGAAGCACAATTCTACTGGGTTTTACATATGTCATTCATCAAGACCCATTTAGGTTTTCCTTGGCAGAGATACTGGAGTGGTTTGTCATTTCCTTCTCCAGTTCATTTTATAAATGCAAACAAGGTGAAGTGACTTGCCCAGGGTCACACAGCTAACAAGTATCTGCTTTTATCCACTGTGCTACCTATCTGGTTGCCCTCATTTTCTGTGACCTTAGCTGAAATGCAATAGAAAAATCATGTTGCTATGCTGGAAGGGACTGGAATAGGAGTCTATGTCTTGAGTCATGGGTTGGGAACTCTAAAAGAAAGAAAGAAGGAGACGAACACAGAAAGCAGAAGACTTGAGCCCTGCAGAAGATGGAGCTTGTAGACTAGATATAAACCTACCTGGAGAAACAACTCTGGGCACTCCCAGTTAGAACCATAGCCAGGTCAGTACTCAAAGCCAAGAGTCCACAAAGACCACCGGAGATGGTCCCCAATGGGGATGGCTATTTTCTAGGGATTCTAATATGAACTCAGTCTATCCTTTTTGATCATCAGAAAGCATTTACTAAACCTTCATTGCATGCCAGGCATTGCATTAGGTTCTGGTGATATGAAGAAGGGCAAAAACAGCCCTTCTCCTCAAGGAGCTCACATTCTAAAGGAGGAAATGACATGCAAAAAAAAAAAAAAAAACAAACATAAAAGATACACACTGTAAAGGAGGAGAAATCACAATGGAAGGACACTCACAGACAGGAAGGATTGGGAAAATCCTTTGGCAAAGATGGGATTGGAGATGACTTTTCAAGGAAGCCAGGGAAGCCGGGAGGCAGAGGTAAGGAAGAACAACATTCTAGTCATAGGGGCAATGTTCAGAGTAGGGGGGTGGAGTATTTTGTTTGAGGAACAGCAAAAGGACCAGTGTTCCAGGATCACAGAATATGGAGATGGGAATAAAATATGAGACTGAGAAAGCAGCAAGGAGCCAGGCTTTGAAGCTTGTGAATCTAATTCACATAAAGTTATTCATTTTTTAACACTTGTGATCTGACGACTTGTAATGGGAATTGGTCATTGGTAATTGATGAGTTCAATTGACCAAGAGAAAGGAAGCCTCAAAGTGAGAAGACCCTCCAAATATACCCAGGCTCTGACACAAGGGTTATCCAAGGAGGAAAAAGCAATAAACCCAATAGGCACAGGATTCTCCCATATGAAATTTCATTTTTGCCCAAATCCAGGGCTTTGGGTTCAGAGAAAAGAAGTCTCAGCCCTTGAGATCATAGAATACTTGAAGGTTCACCCTGTAGAGCAAAACCAGAAACAAGGAGTGGAAATTTCAAGGGGACAACTCCAGGTTTGATGTCAAGGAAAGCTTCCTGATAATTAGAGCTGATTAAAAGTGAAATAAGGTGGCTAAGTGATACGATGGATATTGTCAAGCAAAGAGTCAGGAAGACTCATCTTTCTGAATTCAAATCTGGCCCCCAGACACTTACTAGACCTGTGACCCTGGGCAAGTCACTTAACCCTCTTTGCCTCAGTTTTCTCATTTATAAAATGAGAATGCCACACCAGCATCTTTGCCAAGAAAAGCCCAAATGGGGTCATGAAGAGTCAGACACAACTGAAAATGACCAAACAACAACAAAAAGGGCTGCCTTGAAAGGAAAGGAGTTCCCCTTCACTGGAGACAATCAGGCAAAGGCTAGATGACAACTCACTGAAGTCATAGAAATTCTTTTTCAAGCATGGGTTGGGCTGTGTGGCCACTGAGGTCCTTTCCAACTCTAAAAGGTCCTTAAGGACATGAAGCAAACTCATTATATAGATGAAGAAACTTAATTACAATAATTACAATAGAGATTGCAATCTTGCAATCCCCCCCCAACTTGATCACAAAGTTGCTAGATTATAATAGTAATAACAAAAGTAATAACTGATTTATCTATCTTGATAATGTGTTACAAATTGAATTCCTCACAACAATCTTGCAATCCCCCCAACTTGATCACAAAGTTGCTAGATTATAATAGTAATAACAAAAGTAATAACTGATTTATCTATCTTGATAATGTATTACAAATTGAATCCCCCACAACAACTTTGTAGGGGAGAGAGTGAGCAGGTGGTCACTCCCATTTTACAAGAGAAGAGAAGGAAGCAGAAGATCAGAGAAGTGAAGTGATTGTCTCTTGTCACACAAGAGGAAGAGCACCCTTTCCACTTTTCTATGTTCTGATGGGCTGTCTCCAGGGGGTGAGCCCTAGGTCATCTTCAGCCTTGAGTTTCTCTGGGACCACAAGGATTCTGGCCCTAATCCTCTCTGGTGAGGCCAGACCTTTTGGAAAGTAACTCCAAAGGAAGGACAAGACCCTAGGAGCAACCGCTTTGTTTTGGAATCATTAAGGTCACAGCAGATACAAGTTTACTTCCAAAAGCTCAGTTCCATAACCAATGGGAGAAAACACAACTCTCTTAACTGTGGTCCATAGGAACCTAAGGGAATCAAGAAACCCCACAATCCTGAGCGGGCCCCTTTTACCCTCTTAGGAAATGGGTAGTGATGAGAACCAGAGGGAAATTGAACAGGATAAAGAACTATTGTTGTTAATAGTAATGATGATCAGTATATTAATTAGTAGTTAAATAATTAATTGATAGCAATGATAATCAGTATATTAAGGTTTGAAAAGTGCTTTCCATATATTTGCTCTCTACAACAACTCTGCAAAGTAAGTTCTGGCATTATTGTGTCCATTTTACAGACAAAGAAAACTGAGGCTCAGTAAGATTAAGTGACTTACAGGTATCCAGTATCTAAGCCAAGATTCAACTACTGTAATCCCAAGGCCATTATTCTATTCACTACAAAAGTGCAGCACACTCCAAGACCTTCTGGACAACTCTTTAGATAGGGCCTTGTGGCCATTGGTCATAATATTCTTCCTAAGTGTTTTAATTTATTACTGCGATGTTTACGTACCCAAGAGCAGATTTTCTGTCCTTATTTCTGTTGGTATTTGGCTAACGTTCACAGCCAGGTTTAGCAAAGGGAACATCCTCATTCTGGAGACCATGTCCTTGGCCTTAACATTTTCGGTCTCTGCTAAGCCAGACAGGCCTCCTTAACAAATCTCTACCCAAAATGGGCTGCAGGCCCAAGACAGGCCATGAGTCAGTCCAGCAATACCAATTCCTAATGAAATCCCAATACACAAGGGCTCTTCTCAATGGACTTTCCAAAGTGCCTGTGCTTGCTGGGTTTCTGCAAAGAACAGAACATCTACCATATGACCTTCCATAGAGCTGGGCCAGGAAACTACAACAATCTTTCTTTGCCAATCTAATTTAGGAGGGGTTTCCAAGAAGCCCCATTCTTCCGGCATCCATTTTCTCTTAAAAGCACAGAGGGCATGGCTGCTCCATTGTTTATGTGAGAGAGACCCCAAGTGGTAGTCTGTATTATTGGAACACCTACCTCTCCCATGGTGCCCCATCCCAGGCTGATTTTCTCACAAACAGATCAAAACTAAAGGGACTTGAGACACCTAAATTGGCCCCTTTATCTTCCAGAAAGAGCTGAGGGCCCTTTGTGAGCATATTTAAAACCTCTTGGATATACTACGAAATATTATTTTCTTTAGCCTAAAACCCTTTCTAGACTCTTCATTTTGAAAATGGGTTAGGTCAAAGACAAAAGCCTTTCAAGGACGTTAACAAAGAATATCTTTTGTTAAGAATATTGCCTTCCTCACTCCCCTTGAAATGATTGGGCTATTGACCCATTTTAGAGAAATCTCCTCTTTGACTGTCCCCTCAAGAGGCTGGCTGGCTTGAAGACCCATCCTTCTCCTTGGAGAAAGGATTTACGTAGTGATTACAAGGAGAAGTCTCTTCAGATCCTAGAGGACCCTCCAGAAAGGAAATAAGTAGCAACTCTTGTTGTGGAATCTTAATCCCCAAACTGTATTTCAATATATAATATTTTCATTGTTCATTCAAGTCATCCGGTGTTCAAGAACATGGGGGAAAGCGTGGGGGAATGAATTATATCAGTTTCAACCTGTCTCTCTGTCTCTCTGACCCTGTCTCTGTCTCTCTCCAAACTAGAAATGATTAGATATTAATGACTGGTGTTAAAGAAAAGGGTTTTTTTTGCCCCTAGCAGATTTAATAATGAATTAATCATTAATTAAATAATTAATGATAATAATAATAGTTTCCCTTCAATGTCCACAAAAGAGAACTAAGGTCACCTAAGTGGTGAGCAAATTAGCTAGGACTCTTCCTGGACTTGGGTTTTAATTCTCTTATCTCTTTCCACGTGGGAAAGGGGTCAGACTAAAAGGTCCCAAGGCCTCTTTCCACTCTGAATCCTATCATCCTTTATGATCATATAGTCTGTGCGATATATAAGTGCATAGACAATGGCGGGTGGAGAAGACTACCCTAGGGTAGATTCTTGGGATTAGATAATGTGCCTTTCATGTTTATCCATCTAGGCTATAGAATTTAGGTGGGGGAAGAACATAAATGTGAATAAGAAAGGCGAGAAGGTGGGAGGACTGGTTGGGTTACCTAAGGAGAACCTGGGATAGATTTATCTGGAGAAAAGAAACTTAGAAGTAATTAGCCTATCAGGACAAAAGTAGAATCTGGTAGGACTCAAGATATGCTGATAAAGAGAGGAATTCCATTTCCCGGGCACTAATTAGCCAGCATGCCAAAGACCAAGGGAAGGGCCCATCTCAGAGTTTTCCATGGTCAGAGTCCAAGCAGTTAAAGTGGTAATAGTAAATAGTTGGCAAAGTCTTGGAATCGGGAGAGAGAGAGAATCAGTTCAAATCCAGCCTCAGATACCGCCTGGCTATGTGACCGTGGGCAAATAACTACATTTCCAAATGCTTCTCCCAGGGTTGTTGGGAAGATCAAATGGGATATTTGTGAAAACCTTTGCTTGTGGGTGAGGAGAATAAATTTCGACCCATGACTGAATGTAATGAACTAGAGGCCCATTGGGAAATGCAGATCCAGCCTATTCATTCTAGGCTTGGAGGAAGTGGAAGTAGGATAAACTACTGAGTCAAGGAAAGCTCAGAAAAAATCAATGAAGCTTTAAACCCATGCCATGTTCTTGAATAAAACGAGGTTATCATATATTATGGTAGCATCTTTTATCTAAAACTGGAAAGGCAACTCAGGGACCATTTCATTCAACTTCAACATTTTATAGATGAGGGAATGATGGCCCAGGGATGGCAAGTGACATGCAAGTGTAAGTATTAGGACTTGAATCCTGGGTCTCTGGATAGAAATCAATGTTCTTTCTACTGTACTGGGTTTCTTCTCTGAACTCTTATTGGATTCTCTCTCCAAACAATTATTTAATTATTTAAATATTTAAATATTGTTTTGTTTGGTAAATTTGGTGGTGGTGGGAAGTGGGAGAAGGTCAAATAGAAACCTGATGAGTAAGAGGAATAATGACTTGTGGGGGTATGGTCTAATGGTCTAATGATAGTACCCAGTCATTCTCTGAAGCTGATTTCCATAGGCTTGAGAAGTTCTTTGAGGATTTACTTTTTTGTTTTAAACCCTTACTTTCTGTCTTAGAATCAATACAGAGCATTGGTTCCAAGGCAGACGGGTAGTAAAGGCTAGGCAATTGGGGTTAAGTGACTTGCCCCATGTTATACAGCTAGGGAGTGCTGAGATCTCATAATCTCCCATTTTACAGGTCTGGCTCTCTTTCCACTGAGCCACTTGGCTGCCCCTGAATACTTACTTTTTACAGTCATCTACATTTATTAGTTGTTGGTGTTGTTCAGTTGTTTTCAGTTGTATCCAACTCTTTGTGACCCTATTTGGGGTTTTCTTGGCAGAGATACCAGAGTGGTTTGCCATTTCCATCTCTATCTTATTTTAGAGATGAGGAAACTGAGGCAAACAGGATTAAGTGACTTGCCCAGGGCCACATAGCTAGTGTCTGAGACTGGATTTGAACTCGGGAAGATGAGTCTTCCTGACTCTAGACTGGGCTCTCTATCCATGCATCACTTGGCTGCCCATATTTAGAGTCCCTAAATGGAGACTGCCCTTTGTCCCTTTTTAGGTGGCTAATATCTTGTCATCGTCATCTGGCCCCACAAGGATTCATTCCTGTTACTGGATCTGCAAAGGAGGAGGTGAAGTTCCTAGAGGAAAGGGATTTTTTATTGATTGCATCTATGCAGACCTCTTCATAGCCTAGCCTGCCTTCTGGGCAAGTAGATCCTACCTTCTGCATGAAAAAGTCCCATTGGAATGGCTTCAGACTTTAGCCTCATTAATATCCAGGTATGGACCAATCATCTGATGAAATTTGAGCTGGTGGTCAAAGGTTATAGCCAAGGAAGACACTACTATCAAGATAGATACTTGAGGAATGGGAGAGGAAGAGTCATAGAGTCCACTTCCTGGCTAAGTGGGCAGAGGGCAATGATACCCTTTCACTTCTGAAACCTGGAGTTGAATAAGTGATGGATAGCCCATGAGGGTGCTAGTAAAACTTTACAGGGATATTTGGTACTAGGGCACAAGGAATGCTTCAGTCCCACTCAAGGCTAACAAATTAACCCCATTGTAATTGTTCCAGGAATGCTACAGGGAGCAAACCATGGAGGGTTTACCTTAGATGTGGTCTGACTAATATGCCATCATGTCCCAAATTGTCCCAATATCACAGCTACAGAAGCACCACAGAAAAACCAAAAGACAGAGTAGGGCTTGATCTGGGCATTGACCTCTAGCCAAGGGGACCAAGAGTAATGGGAATACTTGACTTGATTTAATTTTTTCTCCATTAAAAATATTATTCTCTCTCCTACCTCCCATCACCATTGAAAAAGAAAAAAGGAAGAACAAGCCCCTTGTTACAAATATGCACAGTCATACAAAACAAATTCCTAAATGGGTCATAATGAAAAAAAAAAGTCTAATTATGCATTCTGAGTCCATCATTGCTCTTTTGGGAGGTGGACATATACTCTTCTAGAATCGGTTTGATCAGAGTTCTTGAGCCTTTTCAAATTGTTTGTCTTTACAGTGTTATTAGTATTGTATACTCTTCAGGTGCTGTTCACATCAATCTGATGCCTCATCTTTTTTTTTTTTTTTTTTTTTTTAATTCTTACCCTCTGTCTTAGAATCAGGACATTTTTTCACATCACCAGTCCCTCTCCCCAGCAGCTCAGAGAGCACTTCCTCTCTCCTTTGTCTGGGGTAAAGGTGGGGGGGGGCTCATATGTGGTGTGAGGGTACAATTTGGGTGTGTGGTCTCTAAAAGTATAGCCATCACTGAGCTAGGCAATGGGGGCTAAGTGACTTACTCAGAGTCATATAGCTAGGAAGTATCTGAGGCAGGTTTTGAACCCAGAACCTCCCATCTCTAGGCTTAGTACTCAATCCACTGAGCCACCTAGCTGCCCCCTAATGTCCCATATTTCAGTGGAAAGCAGTAACTGAATAAGTTTGGGCCCCTCAATGATAGGAATAGAAGAGAGGGACCACCATCTCTCTGGGTACCATGATCAACAATAATAAGGTCCTAATCAGACATTTTGCCCTGAGTTTCCAGAGTAAACAATAGTGTTGAGCTATATCTACCATTATGGATGACAGGAATGTTACTATTCTGAGAATCTCAGAAGAACACTTAAAGACAGAAAGAAATCACAAAATGGCATCCAGCAGCTTGGATACCTTTCCCTCTGGAATACTCTCCCTCTCCTCTCTACTTAGCTATATCCTAAACATTTTTCAAGTATCAGATCAAGTCCTTCCCCTTCACCACAACATTCCCAGACGACGTACCCACCAAGTGGAAGCCCTTTTAACTGATGAATGCAAAAAGGTGTCAAGGGCTTCTAAGAATCGTTAGGAGTGTCAGTATTCAGAGTTAAGGCTAGTGAAGGCTAAAAAAAAAGGGCTTCAATAATTATTTGGGGGCCAATAGGAAAATTAAAAGACAGTGGAGGGTAAGAGGATAAAGATAATCTATGATAAAGAGAAGGCAGAACTATTAAACTCTAATTTTGTTTCTTTTTCCTGTACAAGAAGAAATAAACTTTTGATAGGAAGGATGGAACCAAAATGGTTAACAGCCATGTAGATATGTGTTGGCCCAAGATAAGTAAAAAGATGTTAAAGGGTATATTGTTATCCTTAATAAATTCAAAACATTAGCCGTGGATGAAATATACCCAAGGATTCTAAAAGAAATGGAAGCTGTGATTACTAAGTAGCTCATAGAGAAACTATGAAGGATTTTTGTTGCTATTTAGTCATTTCAACTTTTCATGATCCCATTTGGGGTTTTCTTGGTAAATACGTTATAGTGGTTTGCCATTTCCTTCTCCAGCTCATTTGACAGATCACAACACTGAGGCAGCAAATAGGATTAAGTGATTTGCCCAGGGTCACACAGCTAGTATGTATCTGAGGCTACATTTGAATTCAGGAATATGAGTCTTCCCAATTCTAGGCCTGGCACTCTATATCCTATATCACATTTGCTTATCTTTACTCCTTCAGAAAAACAACCACATGTGTATGATGCTGTATATTTTTTATTTATTTTTTATAAAACCCTTAACTTCTGTGTATTGGCTCCTAGGTGGAAGAGTGGTAAGGGTAGGCAATGGGGGTCAAGTGACTTGCCCAGGGTCACACAGCTGGGAAGTGTCTGAGGTCAGATTTGAACCTAGGACCTCCCGTCTCTAGGCCTGGCTCCCAATCCACTGAGCTACCCAGCTGCCCCTGATGCTGTAATTTATGCAAAGGTAAAGATTATAGCCTTAAGTAATTTGTTTTTCTTCTAATTTTTTGTGTTCACATGTGTATAGATTGTATTTTGTAAATAAAACTTGGACTGTTTTATTGACATTGGAATTTCAGACATTTTTATTTAGGATTCATCCTGTCATTAATAACCATAGTCTTCTTTTTCTCTTCTCCATCCCAGACATCCAATGATAATATCTGGCATTTATTTTGTACTTTAAGGTGTGCAAAAACTTTTAAATACATTATTTTAAGTACTAACTATTGGGTCTCTAGACTATGCCACAATAATGTCAAGTACATCTGTTCCCTTCTTCCCATTTCACTGTTAGCAACTTAGTGCAGGTTCTTATTGCCCTTATGCCCATTCAATAGCCTTTTAACTGCTCCACTTGCTGCCCGATCTTCTCTTCTTCCAACTAACCCAACCTATATAAAACTTGCCATTCAAATCCTAATTGTTAGCAAAGATAACACAGAGATCCAAGTATACTATCTCTATGGCAATCCCAATATATGGTAGTAACACTGTCCTAGAAGGAGATGAGAGGAATTTGGAATGATCCGTAGTTTTGGTAAACTCAAGCTGACTTCCTTCCTCCCTCTTCTCTTCTCTTCTCTTCTCTTCTCTTCTCTTCTCTTCTCTTCTCTTCTCTTCTCTTCTCCTCTCTTCTCTCCTCTCTTCTCTTCTTCTCTCCTCTCTTCTCTTCTTCCCTCTCCTCTCTTTTTCTCTTCTCTCCTTTCCTCTCCTCTCCTCCTTCTTCTCTTCTCTTTCTTTCTTCCTTACTTCCTTCTTTTTCCTTTCTTCCTTTCTTCTTTTCTTTCCTCCTTCCTTCCCTCCCTCCCTCTCTCCCCCTCTCTCTCCCTCCTTCCCTCCCTTTCCTTTTATCTTAGAATCAATACTAAGAATCAGTTCCATGGCAGAAAAACAGTAAGGGCTAGATGATGGTTGTTAAGGGACTTGCCCAGGGTCACACAGCTAGGAAGTGTTTGAGGCTAGATTTGAACCCAGGACCTTCTGTCTGTAGGATTGGCTTTCTATTTCCTGAGCTATCTAACCGTCCCTGGCAGTTATTATTGGTTCCCTTTCTAAATGTTTACAAACCATATTTTTAATAGTATGTTCTTGAATTTTGCCAAGAATTTAAGTCAAGCTCATTATTTTAGAATTTGTAGCCTCCAAACCCTATTCCCCCCACCTTAAAGTGCTATATAAATTTCATTCTATTCATTAATTTTATTATTTTTTTATTATCAGCTATTATTATCATTGGATTCCTAGGATATAACAGGAAAAAAGAAGACTCCAAGATTGACTGGTAATGATATAATGTACCATAAATTAAAATAAGTCAGGAAGAAATTCCACTGGTAATAATACAGTTCATGTTTTATTTGCAAAATATAATCTATACATATATGGACATAAGGAAATGGAATAAAAAATTAATTCTATAATCTTTAACTTAATATAATTATAGCACCATACACATGTTTTATTTTTTTTTTAACCCTTAACTTCTGTGTATTGGCTCCTAGGTGGAAGAGTGGTAAGGATGGGCAATGGGGGTCAAGTGACTTGCCCAGGATCACACAGCTGGGAAGTGTCTGAGGCCAGATTTGAACCTAGGACCAACTGTCTCTAGGCCTGGCTCTCAATCCACTGAGCTACCCAGCTGCCCCCATGTTTTATTTTAAATAGTAGTATACTTTCTGCTTAGAAAAAAAAGTGTATGAATGTCAATGAAACTAGTATTATATAAAAACAGGAAAACTAATTCTCACAGATATTAAAAAGAAGACTTTAGCAGGCTCTCTTGATAGAACAATGATCCAAAGCTAATGTGAAAAAGTATAATAGTGCTAAATGTAAAGATTTTATTCTTGGGTTCATATAATCAACTCTACTCAAGGCTGGAGCAATGAGGCTAAACAGCAGTTCTGTGTCAAAGATTGCTAGGGAACTGAGAGAACTACAGGTTCAACATGAATCCAAAATGTGACATATCAGAAATAATTAGAGTTAGAGAGTATGGAACAAGGGAGGTGTTAGCACTTTAGTGCTCTGCCCTAGTCAGGTGACATCTGAAGTTTTATATTTGGCTCTTGGAGTCACATTTTGGGAAAGAGAGAGAACTTAACCAGCATGGAAATGACCCATTCTCAAGAAGCTTACAATCTCACGGGGGAAGACAAAATACTAAATGTAAGAGGAGGAGGATGATGGTGAGATTGAATTCAAGGACAGCTACTATTTGTGGGAGATGGTTGGACTTTGAGTTCTCTGAGCCCTCTTTATTTTTTTAATTATTTAAGTTCATTTAATTAAGAATATTTTTCCATGGTTACATGAATCATGGTCTTTCACTCCCCTCCTCCCACCCCCCTCCTGTAGACAACAAGCAATTCCACTGGGTTTTACATGTGTCATTGATCAAGACCTATTTCTATATTATTGATAGTTGCACTAGGGTGATCGTTTAGAGGCTACATCCCCAATCATATCCCCATCGACCCATGTGATCAAACAGTTGTTTTTCTTCTGTGTTTCTACTCCCAGTTCTTTCTCAGGATGTGGATAGTGTTCTTTTTCATTAGTCCTTCAGAATTGTCCTGGATCATTGCATTGCTGCTAGTAGAGAAGTCTATTATACTCCATTGTGCCACAATATATTTGTCTCTGTGTATAAGGTTCTCCTGGTTTTGCTCCTTTCACTCTGCATCAATTCCTGGAGGTCATTCCAGTTCACATGGAATTCCTCCAGTTCATTATTCTTTTTGGCACAATAATATTCCATCACCAACAGATACCACAATTTGTTCAGCCATTCCCCAATCAAAAGGCATTCCCTCATTTTCCAATTTTTTCTTGTCACCACAAAAAGCGCAGCTATAAATATTTTTGCAGTACCATATCGTTTTGATGACCACTGCTTTATAGTAGTTTGAGATCTGGTACTGCTAGGCCCCCATCCTTCACTTTTTTTTTTTCACTATTTCCCTTGATATTCTTGATCTTTTTTTCTCCCAAATGAACTTTGTTATAATTTTTTTCTAATTCAGTAAAAACGTTTCTTGGTTGTTTGATAGATATGGCACTGAATAAGTAAATTAATTTGGGTATGATTGTCATTTTTATTATGTTAGCTCATCCTACCCATGAGCAATTAATGTTTTTCCAATTGTTTAGATCTAGTTTTAATTGTGTGGAAAATGTTTTGTAGTTGTGTTCATATAGTTACTGTGTTTGTCTTGGCAAATAAATTCCTAAATAATTTATATTATCTAGGGTGATTTTAAATGGAATTTCTCTTACTAACTCTTGCTGTTGAGATGTGTTGGAAATGCTGATAATTTATGTGGGTTTATTTTGTATCCTGCAACTTTGCTAAAGATGTTGATTATTTCTGCTAGCTTTTTTCTGAGCCCTTTTTAAATGGAGGATATAGAGGTAGTTTTTGGTGCTGCTCTCCAGCCTTCCAATCAGAGGGGCAGAAACTACTGAAGGTACAGATGAGGTGAAAATACCAGTTGATGCAATCACCAGGAAGTTGCATTTTCCTAGTGATGAGCTTTTCCTGGAAGCATAAGGAGAGTAGAATTGAAACCAATGAGTACAGCTGGTAGGAAATGGTTATTACTATGGAACCATAGATATTATCATCCCTATTTTAAGGGTAAGGAAATGGAAACTCAAACAAGTCAAATGAGTTATAAAGCAAGTAAATACCTATGGCAGGACCTGAACCATTTCCCCCATTATACCAAGGTTAGATTCAATAAATCTTCATTGTGCCTAGAACAAAACAAATTTTTCTTTTAAGCCTTTACCCTCCATCTTGGAATCAATACAAAATATTGGATAGAAAATATTTTTCTTTTAAGCCTTTACCCTCCATCTTGGAATCAATACAAAATATTGGCAGAAGAGTGGTAAAGGTTAGGCAATTGGAGTTAAGTAATCTGCCCAGGGTCAGACACTGTCTGAGGCCAGACTTGAACTCAAGACCCCCCACCTCTAGGTCCAGCTCTCTATCCACTGTGCCAATACCCTCATTCTTTACCTCTGCCTTCCATCCCTTGAAGTTTACCTTAGGTGTCACTTCTTCTAGAGGATCTTGAGCTGTAGTCTCTCAAATGATGCTAGAACATTTTTTTTTTTGGTCTTCTTCTTTGCTCCCATAGCCTTATACCTTGCAATAGACTTAGAAACCTAGATTTAAAGGGGAAGGAAACTTAGAGGTCATCCAGTCTGACTCCCTCATGTTATAGATGAGACCCAAAGATGTGATGTCATTTACCCAAAGTCACACAGTAAGTAGCAGACCTGGGATTCAAGTTCAAATCACTAGACCACAAATACATTGTTCTTCACATTACATCACCTTTTTAAAATCTGTATACAGCAATGTTTCTTGAATATTTTTAAATCATGACATAGCAGTCTTTGCTGGAATAAAGGTACATAGACATCAAGTTTTTATTAAAGGCTTCCTGTGCACCAAATACTGAGATAAAGAACTTTTAAGTTGGCAGCACTATGGTAGAAATGGATGACCCACAAATGCATGGCTTCCCTTCCCTGAGAGTAATTTGCTAGTTTAAGGTCTGATGTGTTTCAAGATTAGTACACAGATGTAATAGGTAGGTTTTGTTTATTTTGCAGATGTTATACTATATATTCTAGGTAAAATTCATGTTAAGTTATAAATGTATAAAATGAATCAGAAATTTTATTTGAAATAAGACATCTAAGATTAAAGTACATCTTGTGAAACTGGTGGTCAACTAGTGTGCTAAGGCATAGCTCTGGAGAACCTCTGTTGCCTAAGATATATCCCTTCATCTTTTCAGGAGGATATAAGCTTCTTGAGAGCGCGGTCTATGTAATTTTTTAAAGATTTGTATCTTCAGTGCCTAGCACATAGGAGGCACTATATATACAACTATTTGCACTGCAGATGGTTAAGTGGATAGAACTCTGGGTCTGGAGTCAGGAAGATATGAGTTCAAATACATCCTTAGACACTATCTGTGTGACCCTAGAAAAGTGACTTAAGCTCTCTTTACCTTAATCCACTGGAAAAGGAAATGGTAAACCTCTCCAGTGTCCTTGTCCCCAAATAAAACAAAAGACTTTTTTTTAGCGTGCACACACACACAAACAGATGAACAGTATGGTTCATGAAGTCACGGAGAGTCAGATATGACTAAATGATTGGATGACAATTTATATTGTGATGGACAAAAGGGAGGAAATGCAAAGTTAAATTCAAATTGATCTTTGTCTCCTAGAAATTCCCAGTGCAGTCCACAAATAACCTCAAAACAAAATGCTGTTATTACTACTCTTGGTTGTTTCAGTCAAGTCTGAACCTATTTGGGGTTTTCTTGGCAAAGATACTGGGTGGTTTACCATTTCCTTCTCCGACTCATTTTGCAGATGATGAAACTGAGGCAAACAGGGTTAAATGACTTATGTAGAGTCATACAGCTAATAGGCATTTAAGAGCAAATTTGAACTAAAGAACTTGAGTTTTCCTGACTCCAGGATCTGTGCTCTATGTACCACTTAGCTGCCCCAAAAGAAAATATGAGTACAAAGTACTATGAAGAAGAATATTTAAAAGGATGGTCAAAGATGGACAATTGATTTCACTAATCTATCTTTAATTTCAATATATAAACTGTGTGTATTTTGCTTGGGGAGAGAAGGAACAGAGTAGGATAAGAGTAAAGAGAATGGTCTGGCTCAAAAAGGAGTCAAATATAGTCTGTTGGAAAATGACAACATGAACCCAGAGGCTTGAAATATATTAGTCATGTTTTGGCATTCCAGCTAGGCTGTTCTACTTGATATTCTCCATGTATAACTTAGAAAGCTCTCCCCTCTCCTCCCTGGTTCCCTTTGAGGCCAAGCTCAAGAGCCACCTCCCATAGGAACTTTTCTTATCCCCAAAATCATAAAAAAATTTTGTATTTATTTTGTTGATTTATATATAATCATTTTTGATGCACACTAGTATTCTGTAATCCAATTCATATCTCTCCTCCTGGTCCTCAAAGTAGATCACAAGAGACCTTACTGAAATGTGGATATACCAGGGGGATATTGGTAAATGTTTAACAACTGACTGTAGGTACAACACATTTTCGGTTTTAATCCTCATTATTCACATTTTCTCCATCACTTTCTTTTAAAAAAATATTTTTATTTTTTCCCCTGTAACTCATAAATCAATTTTTAAAACATTTATTTCTTTTACATTTTGAGTTCCAAATTCTCTTCCTTCTTATGACCTACCTTCCCTCCCTCAAACCCTCCATGCCCTCCTTCTTCCCTGAAACAGTAAAGCAATCTAATAGAGATTTTTCATGTATAATCATATAAAACATTTTCCCATATTAGTCATTTTGTTCTCCATCACTTTCTTATATCTGGAAAATCAACAGAACAATAAATCAAGTCCTGAATTGTAGCATTTGTCCATTTTTGAGGTGTAAATGTTCACCCTGAAAATGTAAGAATTGGAGCTGGCTTTAGCACACTCCTGGCTATACCAAATCTATGGTGCCCCCCTAAGCTGAGTCTAGAAATTCTATTTTTTTTTTTGAGCCCTGGATACACTGTCTTGGCTTCATTTTGGGGAGGGGGGCCTAGATCTGTTTTTTCATTCATATAAAGAACCACCTTCCACCAGTGTAGACAGGCAACTAACACATTATATCTTTATCATAATACTTTATCTAATTCCTCCTTTAGGGGGATATTATTCTTATATCATAATTTGGTCACAAATAAAGATTACAAATTATAAGGTTTTTTTTAATACTTATATCCTATTATAGAAACTCAGAAATGTTTCAGGATTCATCTATTAGTTATTAAATTTAGTACTGTACTTAACAAAATTTCTACTGCTCACCTGTCCTAATTATAGAAATTTGCCTTGAAAAGAAAAGGAAGGACATTGTTATAATAATGTCGGGACTTGTCCCCTCAAGGGTACAGGCTGCCATGACATATACCATAACACGAGGGTAAACTCCTTTAACTCTGTTTGATTCCAAACATGAGTCATATTTGACAGCCAATCGTGTAATAAAGATCTATATTATATCAAAAGCCAGACCTGGGTTTAACTTAAGTGAGGAAATTTCCTATTCAAAAGGGAAATGGCACAATGGGGAAACTGAATCAAGAGGACCCTACTTTAAGTCATGCCAATGTCATTCTCTCAACCTTTCCTTTGAACAGACATCCATAGTTCTCAGATTGTAGCACATACCATTTTCTACTATTGGCTTCATGGTAATTCTTACCACAATTCCTATAATCAGAACTCAAAACAATAGTAAATTATAGTCCCAAGAGTTTTTAGAGGCAGCTGTGGCTCAGTGCGTAAGAGCACTGGGCATGGAATCTGGAAGACTGGGGTTCAAATCCAGCTTCAGACGCTTCCTATCTGTGTGACTTTGGATAAGTCACTTAACTTCTGATTGTCTAAAAAGAGGATCCACTGGAAAAGGAAATGGCAAACTGTTCCAATTTTTTCCCCATGAAAACTCCCTGGATAACTGTGGTCCATAGGGTCACAAAGAATTGGACACAACTGAACAACTTAACAACAGCAATGAAAATTTAAGTTTCAGATAAATTTAAAATGCAAAGTACATAAGTTTTAAAAAATACTTACACTATGTCTTAGTATTAATTCTAAGGCAGAAGAGTGGTAAGGGCTAGGCAATGGGGGTTAAGTGACTTGCCCAGGGTCACACAGGTAGGACATGTTTGAGGCCAAATTTGAATCCAGGTCCTCCCAACTCCAGGACTGGCCCTCTATCTGCCCCTCTAATTCATTTATAGTACGACATATTTCTACAAACCAAGAAGTTTTTCTTTCTTTGACTATCTCACTTTATCTCTGTAATCCCAACATAGTCAAGGGCTGAAATGACAGAGGAAAATTATCTTGCAGGACTTTTTTCCTTTCCTAATATCCTGCTGAAATTCTAAAGTGGAACTTAGTTCTAGGAAAAAGAAGTTAACATCTGGGTAAACTGCTGTTAGTATAAAACCTAACACCAGTTTTTTGGGGGCTTACTTCATTTTCCCCTTAGAAATCTAAGTTATTAACTGAACCATGTATGAGAATCAGTAATCAATAATCACAGAAAGGAAAAGCCCCTGAAACATTTGGCCAAAGGAAATTTGTGCATATTTTCAGCATCCTGAAATATATCCAAGAGTTTCTGAGGCTAAGGAGTCATATTACCTCATCTGGCTCTGACACTACAGAATAACCTTGGCCAACCTCATTGTCACTATATATGGAATGAGTGGTTATGCTCTCTGCCATATAGGAAAAAAAAGATATGATAAAATCTGGTCTTCTTTAAAGACAATTAGAAAAGAGTCCAACTCTTTCCAAAATTAGGATTGACCTGTTTTCAAGGGTCAAAGAGATATAGTAGATCTACCTCCCCTTTCTGGGAGGAGTTTGTGTAATCTGGTTCTCTTGCATAAAAAATATATATATACACATACATATATAGAGAGAGACTCTTGCATAAAGTGTATATGTATACACTTTATGCACATATATATGTGTATATATATATAAAATATATATATAGTCTAAACACACTCAGGACAGTCTTGGTCTTGGACTGTCCTGAGTCTGTTTAGATGACTTTGAAATTTTAGAAGCTCTTATAATAAAGTCAGTTTGGCTCACAAGATTGTTTCCCAATATTTTTCTTTCACGTTACTGGAAGTCTAATTTCAGACATTTATTTTGCCATCACACTTGGATTTGGATTTTATATATTTTAGCATAACTTGAGAGATCTATCTTTTAGTCACCTCCTCCATTCTTTTATGGGAAGTTCCAGATTAATAAGACTTCCTCTAAGGCAGGGGTCGGCAATGTATGGCTCTCGAGCCATACCTGGCTCTTTTGAGGGCCAGATATGGCTCTTTCTGCAGGAGCCATAAAGTCAATTTTTTTCAGGCGCACACCCTGTTGTTACAGGAGCACGCACTGTTACAGGAGTGTGCACTGGGAGCACTGTACGGCTCTCATGAAATTACATTAAAAAATGTGGTGTTTATGGCTCTCATGGCCAAAAAGGTTGCTGATCCCTGCCCTAAGGGATTGTCAATATTACATGATCTTCCCCTGGAGTCAAATCCCAGAGGAGAATATTTCCCCAATCTTCAGGTGGGTGTAAACATAACTTTACCCTTTCCCAATCTTTAGGGTGGGAGGAAACCATCCCTAGCTGCCCCAGCAGTATAAGGGCAAATCTTAACCATAAACTAAATCTAATTACCCTAATAAAGTTCTTAGGAGTTACAAGTATTAGCTTCCCACATAGGGATGTAAACAGTTAAAGCTCATTGAACCCCTTATGATTTGTCTTTCTTGTTTACCTTTTTATGCTTCTCTTGCATCTTATACTTGATGGTCAAATTTTCAATTCAGGTCCAGTCTTTTCATCAGTAATAGCTCAAAATTCCTCTATTTCATTAAATATTTATTTTACTCTTAAAATATTATACACCATTTTTCTGGGGAGATGATTCCATATTGCAATCCTAGATCCTTTACTCTCCAGAATATCACATTCCAAGCCCTCCAGTCCTTTAATATGAAAGCTACAAAATCTTGTGTCATCCTGATTGTGTTTTCTTTCTGATTGTTTCCAATATATTTTCCTTAACTTGGAAGCTCTGAAATTTACCCATAATAGTCCTGGGAGTTCTAGGTGTCTCTCTTAGGTGGTGATGGGTAAATTCTTTTAATTGATATTTTACTTTTTAGATCTATGCTATCAGAGAAGTTTCTGTTGATAATTTCTTAAAATATGATGTTTAGGCTCTTTCTTTGATCATAGCTTTCAAGTAATTCAATAATTTTTTTTTTAAACTCTTACCTTTCACCTTGGAATCAATACTACTTATTGATTCCAAGGCAGAAGAGTGGTAAGGGCTAGGCAATGAGGGGTTAAGCGACTTGCCCAGGGTCATACAACTAGGAAGTGCCTGATGCCAGACTTGAACCTAGGACCTTACATCTCTAGACCTGGCTCTCAAACCACTGAGCTACCCAGCTTCCCCCTCAAAACTTCTTAAATGATCTTTCCTCAATCTATTTTCCAAGTCAGTTGTTGTTCCAATTAGATATTTCATATTTTCTCCTATTTTTTTTTCATTCTTTTGATTTTGTTTTGTTGTTTCTTGAGGTCTCATGGAGTCATTAGCTTCCAGTTGCCCAATTCCAATTCTTAAAGAATTCTCTTCAGTGAGTACCTTTTTTCCTTTTGGCCAATTTTGCTTTTTAGAGAGTTCTCTTCAATTGATTTTTGTGCTACTCCTACCCTTTGACTTGTTTTGATTTTTAAGGTGTTATTTTCTCCTCTATTTTTTGTCTTCTTTACGAAGCTATTGACTCTTTTTTTCATTATTTTCCCACATCACTCTCATTTCCTTTCCCAAATTTTCCACTACCTCTCTTATTTGATTTTTTAAATACTTTTTGAACTCTTTAGGAATTTTGTGGGTGGGAGACATTCACATTTTTCTTTGAAGTTTTGGTTGTAATTATTATTTTTTTAAAAACCTTACCTTCTGTCTTGGAGTCAATACCGTGTTCTAAGGCAGAAGAGTGGTAAGGGTAGGCAATGGGGGTCAAGTGACTTGCCCAGGGTCACACAACTGGGAAGTGTCTAAGGCCAGATTTGAACCTAGGACCTCCCATCTCTAGGCCGGACTGTCAATCCACCGAGCTTCCCAGATGCCTCCCCCGCCCCCCCTGAGGTTGTAACTGTTTTGGCATTAACGTCTTCTGAGTTTATGTTTTGATCTTTCCTCTCCCCATATTAACTTCTTATGATCACATCCTTTTTTATTGTTGTTCACTCATTTTTCCCCCTGCTTGTTTCTTGACTTTTAACTTTATCTTAAAATTGGAGTCTGCTCCCACAGTGGAGAGAACAGGTTTTTTATGTTGTTTTCAGAGCTAGTACCCCACTTTTGTTGCTTCTCATTTTTGGTCCATGTTAAGGGCAGTAAGATTCCTTTCTTCCTCTGAGAATTGTCCTTATTATAGAAAACAATTTAGCTCCAAATAATATAATGATAAATGAATAAAATATCAGATAAATTATTTAGTTTTATAATACTAATAATGGTTACTCTGAAAATAGTACCAGTTGGTAAAAGCCAGGGGGTATCTCCAAACTCTTGCAGTAATTTCTGACTGGTAACATGATAAATTGACATCTATGAAAATTCTTGCTTTTCAGCACTGAATTCTCTAAGAATTAAGTAAGAATCTGAACCTGCCCTATGTAAATGCTTCCTCTTCATGATATCACTGCCCAGGAAAGCCTTATTCCCTGGGGTATGTGGGATGGTAGATATAAAGTAGGAAGGGTCCTCAAATGTGATCTCATCCAACTCCAAGAGGAAACCAAAGCTCATGGAAATCAAATATGTCATAAAACAAGAGGAGGGATTTGAATCTAGGTCCTCTGACTCTAGAGTGAATGCTTTTACCATTATATCTAATTGCCTTATATAACCTGACCTCTTTCTTACTGGCTCACACAAACACTTCTCAAACAGGTACATGGGCTTCCTCCTACCCTGAGCTGGGCCCCTCCTGGCCCAACTATTGCAGTGACCCATTCTTCACAAGAATGGTACTCCACGACCCTGGACCTTTTCTAATTCAAATGATTTAATTTTCCTATGTTCCATCCCTATAGACTGGATTATTATAAAGAGGTTGATAAAATATTATTTGAGGAATGACAGGAAGCACCTACTCCTTCTTAAATCATCTCCCCACCACTAGCAGCCAAAAGTATTGGTCCTACTAGCCTATTATAGTATCTGAAATTCCATCATTATGTACTCATCTTTTAGGGTTAAGGCTTTTCCATTTCTGATTCCCCAGTGAAAGCCAAAGCCCTTGGGGAAAGGGTAGCGGAATTAGCACCTTAATGTAGTGGAAGGAAAACTTGATTGACATCAGGAGATCTGGGTTCAGAATACCAGACGTAATTTACCACTTGCGTGATCTTGGGTAAGCTGCCCAACTTGGAGTGTGAAATCCTTTGAGTTTCAGTTCTCCCATCTGTTAAATTGGATGAATAATATTAGAACTACACACTTCTGCTTTAAGGATGAAATGAGGTAATGTATATAATATGGTTGGAAAGTGGTATAGCATTGGAAACTATTATGATCCTTAAGGCCTTTTTCAACTCTAGAATTCTAGACTCTCAAGCAATTTTGGCCAAAAGTAGCCTTAATGAGAGCTACTGTTGGACTGCAGAGAATGAGGTCCCTTTGGAAGTAGAATTTTGGTAAATGTAGTTTTGGTGGTGATATAAAATGAGAAAGGGCTAAAGAATGGATGTTGTCAGGAAAGAGAAGGCAACCCTAGAGGTAGCATTATAGTACTTCCCATGTGTAAACATTCCTCTTTATGAAATTACTGTCCAACACAGCCTTATTCCCTGGGGAACATAGGATGGTAGATTTAGAGTTGGAAGGGCCCTTAGAGGGGACAAGCTTGGGGGAGAAGAATAGAATTCTAGGTGTCTGGAAAGGGAATGTATATGCGTGTCTATGTATGTGATGGAGAGGAGGTTGTTGTTAAACCATTTTTCAGTTGTGTTTGGCTCTTTGTGACTCCATTCAGGTTTTTCTTGGCAAAGATATTAGAGTAGTTCACCATTTCTTTCCCCAGCTCATTTTGCAGATGAAGAAACTGAGGCAGAATTTAAATGATTTGCCCAGAGTGACAACACCTAAGAAGTGTCTGAGGCCAGATTTGAATTCAGGAAAATGAGTCTTCCCAACTCCAAGCCTGGTGCTCTATCCATTGTGCCACCTCACTAGAGAGATTCAAAAGGGAGATGAAAAGGACTTGAGTTAATCTCTGCATAAGGTGCCTCCTCTTCAGCCTTCCAGGATGACAACTAATCTAATAAACAAATTTATGTTGTGTTGTGTTGAAATTAATGGAAGTGGCGTAATGATCCATAAGTCATGTCTAAACTGCAAGTAATCTCTGGACATTTCACTGGTGGTCTTATGGAAAAAAATGAGAGTGTGGTAATAAATATCCTTTCCTGACTGTAACTTTCATCCTTAAAAGGCCCTTCCAAAGTAAGAGAAGGGAATATCCCTGAGTCCACCTCTCCTGCTCATGTTGTCCTTCTCATCCAAAGGCTCCAGTTTGAACACACAGGAAAAAAAAAAGTTAAAAATTTTTTTTAGTATTGATTCTAAGACAGAAGAGCAGCAAGGGCCAGGCAATCAGGGTTAAGTGACTTGCCCAGGGTCACATAGCTAGGAAGTGTCTAAGGTGTATTATGCTACCTAGCTACCTCTTAAAACAATTTGTTCTGATAGATATAGCTTGTTCCTGGTTCCTCCAGTGCCATCTGTGACTCATTTCATCTCCTTGGGTCAGGCTGGTGTTGATGATAATGAGAGCCATTCCACAGATGAGAACAGCTTTTAAAGCACTTGAACACTGTGAGGTAGGTCATTTAAGAGTAGTCACAGTGCAGCTAAAAAAACAAAAGGTCCCAGTTCCAGTTGTTTCTTTTGTGTTTCAGCAGTAATACATTTCACCATGTAGAAAATGCTCAAACAGGAATCAATGATTCTTCAAAGATCTTTCCATTATTCCATTTATAAGTGTTGGAGACATCTTCTTTTCCATTGCTCTATAAAATAGAAGTTCACATGAATAATTTCCAAAATTCAATTTGGTTATATTACTCAACATTTATTCAATACCTACTGTGTGCACACCCAGCCCTTTGCTAGATTTTAGAACACGGGAAGCTTTAAATACCAGGCAAAAGGGTTTAGACTTTATAGAATAAAAAGGGAAATACTTTGCTTCAATCTATGTTATAAAGTAACATTTTCTTATCTGACTAACACAAGTGAATCCTTTTATAATAAATGCAATTCCATTAAACAAACACTATTAAGTGTCTCTATTCTGCTAGGATCTGGAGATAGAGACAAAAAGAAATTAGTCCCTGGCCTCAAGGAAATCACAACAATAAATAAATGCCAAAAAGTCTTCTTAGAAGGGAGATGGAAGAGGAGGAGGAAAGGCTCCACAGAGTAGGTGATGCCTAAGCTGATCCTTGAAGGAATCCAGGGATTCTAAGAGGAAAGTCTCCAGTTGATTGTAATAGAATTTTGCTCACATTGATACATAGATTTAAAACAGTAATTCTTGCTAGTCAATTGGTCCACAGATGAAACAGAGCAGATGCCAGCTTCTCTTTAACAATTTAGCAAATGAAAATAAGTCCTTTTAACCTTTGTAAAGAAAGAAAGGAGATATTATACCCATGTCATTCCCAAACTTTCCTTCCTTTGTTGTTGCAGTTTCCTTATTTTGAGTGTGGGTGTCATCTTCAGATTGAGTGTCCTTAGTTAAAGTAGCTTTTCCTAGATATTTTGTCTCCATAATCTCCAATTGGAGAATTTGTGTGAGCATCAAGTTCTTTTCCCTCTCTTATTTGTTTTAGCACCTGGAACAACAATTTCATTTGTTCCAGGAGTTCTTGGGAAACTGAGTCAGGTTTGGTGTTGGAAGCATTACCAAAGAGCAGCCAGAGATGGGAGATGACTTTCTTTAGGACTATCAAGCTTTGGGAAAGTGCAAAAACTAGTGCCAAAGCTGTGGAAACAAAACAGATAAATTCAGCTAGTGTGATTGCACATCACTTGTAGTAATCGTAGAACTCAAGGACCTGATGGCTAAACTGAGGGACCTTTCTAAACCAGAAGTCAATGGCTCCCTGCATTAATGACCAAAGGAGCAGCAAGAAACTGGTGACAATAAATGCCATCCTAGCAATAGCCATTTTATATTGTTGTTAATCCATGTAGGTCTTTTAGCCTAAACTGTGCTCTCCAAATGTCATGGGGAGTAAATGGTCACTATGGGCCTTGAGCCAGTAACTAGTCCAGCGGGAGATGGGAGCTGGATGTTTGAAGGAATGAGCAAACTCAGCTGGAATGGACTTGCTTTAATTTCAAAATCCAAACCTCAAGCTGATTGGCCAATGAACCTCACTGCTAGCTGCTATGGCTCCTTTAAGATGTCAGGCAGCCATCCCCTCCCTGCTAAGATAACTGCCTCCTATTGGATGATGGCAGATTGGCAGGAAGTGATTGCTTGAGCTTCCTGCCCTCACCAATGGAGGTTTGGTTCAACCTCAACAGCTTAGAATTCTCACCTTGTTGCTTGACCTCCTTAGCCTCTGGTGGTAAAGAAATAACCACAGGATTCTCAGACTAAAGGCTATGGGTTTATTTGGTAACTGGGAAGGAACAAGGCAAAAGGTAAGAGGGTTTGGCAACACTATTCTATATAATTGATAAAATGGCTGAGGCTTGTGGAAGCTCCTAGTTAGTCTTGGCAGCCTGAGGGCTGGGTGCCCTTGGTCAGAGCAAATGGTCTCTGATTAAGAAATTGACCAGATCTATTGGCTAACCTTGATGATAATGAAATAGTTATTGTTGAGATGCTCTTGAAGAAGGTCCTAATATCTAGGCTATCCTAATTTCCTACCCATGATCCACTACCCTTCACCACCCTTCAACCCGGGGCCCCAGGGGAAGGGGGTAGTTGAGTGATCAGGATGAAGTCAGGGGAAAACAGAACCCAGGCTTGGGTTTCCAGGTGCTTTTATAGTCTCAGCCCAACTGTCAGCTAGCACCTGGCCCATGACGCATGCCATCATCAACATTCCATCCAGAGCAACTGACAGGTTTGCCTAAGCTAATATTGCAATGCAAAAACCCTACATTACACCTTCCAATTCCTGAATATTATGGATATGGTACTTATTAGAGGCCTGAGAGGATCTGATCAGAAAGGCAGTTTGTTGTAGAAAGCAGAATGTACCTGAGGTTTGGAATCAGGAGACCAGGCTTTAAGGCTTAGTTCTATCCTTTATTATTAATATTATTCATAATAATAACACATATGTAAGCTCTTTAAGGTTTGCAAAATGCTTTTCAAATTTTATAACCTTTTACCCTTGAGACAACCCTGAGAGGTAGGTATTATTGCTATCTCCATTTATAGATGAGGAAACTGAGACAGGCAGAGATTAAATAACTTGCCCAGGGTCACAAAGCTGGTAAGTGTCTGAGGCTAAATTTGAACTTGGGTCTTCCTAACTCCAGGTCCAGTACTGTATCCCCTGTGCCACCTAGCTGTTTAGCCATGTGAAGCAAGTCATTTCACATCTTTAAGGCTTATTTTCCTCGTCTGTAAAACTGGGGCACTTTAGGTGGCACAGGAGATGAAGTACCAGGTCTGGAATCAGGAAATGATTCTGAGTTCAAATCTGGCTTCAAATATGTCCTAGCTGTGTGATCACAAGAAAGTCACTTAACTCCATTTGTCTCAGTTTCCTCATCTGTAAAACGAGCTGGAAAAGGAAATGGCAGACCACTTCAGTGTCTTTGCCAGTAAAATGTCAAATGGGGTATCAGAGAATGAAATGACTGAACAAAATCTCAAAGAAGGGAAGGTAAAGGAGTTTTAGGTAACAAGGAGAATGAAGTGGTTTTTTTTTTTTTGGGGGGGGGGGGGAGAGAAGGATTTCAGCGAGAATCAAGGAACCAAAAGGATATAAAGTAGATAAGTCACTTCATTCACCAATTTGAATCTTGACTTTCTTCTCTATATGTGGGGGAGTTGGACCAGGAGATCTCTTAACAGTCTAGGAATTCATGAGCACCACTGACTAGAATTCAATGCCTGGCAACATGTGTAGCCATTCAGTCTCTCATTGGGCATGCTGGTTGGAAAATGGAGGCTTTATCTTAGCTTCTATCCATTTTCTTACCCAAACTGGGGGCTTGAATAAGCAATGAAATGATCACATGGTTTTTTGGTATTTAGTCGTTTCAGTTGTATCCAACTTTGTGAATGAATTTGGGGTTTTCTTGGCAAAGATACTGGAGTGGTTTGCTAGATCCTTAT
The DNA here is from genome assembly GCF_016433145.1 of Gracilinanus agilis. NCBI lineage: Eukaryota > Metazoa > Chordata > Mammalia > Didelphimorphia > Didelphidae > Gracilinanus > Gracilinanus agilis. Next base: position 468,273,814 of record NC_058133.1, read on the forward strand.
ACAAATGAGGAACTGAAGCAAACAGGGTTAAGTGACTTGCCCAGGGTCACACAGCTAGTAATAGAATGGGATGAAGACCTGGAGGATGGGCAGAGTATATAATCGTCAGCCTGTAGTTAACAAAGACTTTAACTGCTCATGGCAGTTGACAGGCACTGAAACTGGTGAGATTTGCTAGAAGAAATGTGGTAAAAGGGAATGAAGACTAGATTTGCAATTTAAAGATCTGGACTAGAATCCTTACTCTCCTGCTTTCTACTTGTGTGACTTTGGCCAAGATATTTGACCTCTTCTGGACCTAGGTAGCTACTAGTAAAATAATAGCTGCATATGCACGGTGCTTCAAAATTTGCAAAATAATTTACAGACATTTTCTCATTTGACTGCAACAATAGACCTATGAGGTAAGTATCACAGACATTATTAGCCCCATTTTAGAGATGAAGAAATTGAGGATCATTAAGATTAACTGCCCTGGGCAGCTAAGTGACTCACAAGATAGAGAATCAGGCTAGGAGACAGAAAGTCCTGGGTTCAACTCTGATCTCAGATACAATCTAGCTGTGTAACCTTGGGCAAGTCACTTAATCCCAACTGCCTCACCCTTACTGCTCTTCTGCCTTTGAACTAATACTTAGTATGGATTCTAAGACAGAAGTGTTTTTTTTTTTTTTTTTTAAGATTAATTGCTTTGCTCATGGTCACACAGTTGGTGCATGCCACACGTGAGATTTTAATCTAGATCCTGTGCCTCCAAGGCCAGTGCTCTTACCACTATGCCATGATGGTCTCTGCCAGGATTCTTGTGGTTATGTTTGCTGTAGGGTCAGTCAGAGCATCTTCAGGACAATTGCGGTAGCAGTAGATGACGGAGATGATACATCCCTTGACCTGTTCCCACAGGATTTTGATTTCTTCCAGGTGTCCATTTGAGAATTTTCTTGGTTCCACGAGGTTTGCAGATTATGAGTATCTGGCGTGGTGATAGCTATTACCAACACTGGCCTTTGTTTCCATATTTTTAATGAATTGCTGTTTTGCCCAAGTGTTCATGGGTGACGATGCCGTCCACGGTAATGGTCTGGTTTCCGTATGGCTTATTATTATTAATAATGTGCTGGCTGTTCTGTCACGTTTGACTTTTTGTGACCCAATGGACCATAGTGATCCATGAGGTTTTCTTAGCAAGGATAACAGAGTGGTTTGTCATTTCCTTCTCCAGTGGATCCTTTGGTCAGGCAATCAGAGAATAAGTGACTAGTCCAATGTCACATAGCTAGGAAGGGTCTGAGGTCCTATTTGAACTTAGATCTTTGTGACTCCAGGCCCAGCACTCTATCCACCAAGTCACCTACCTGACTCTTAGGCATAGAGAATTAAGTGACTTGCCCAAGATCACACAACTAGGAAGTATCTGAGGTTAGATTTGAACTTAGGTCTTCCTGACTCCAAGTCCAGTGTTCTTAACCACTGAGACACAGTAACCTCTGTAGTATTAATGTTGTCATTTAAATATGGATAAAAATAAATTATTTTGCTACTACATCTGACTAAGTCCAATTATCCTTAGTCAACCGGGAGAAAAGATGTGGAAAGGGCTTTCCTTTTGGAATTTTATTCTCTCTTGACACTTATTTTTTATTAAAAAAAAAAAAAAAACAACAACCCTTGCTTTCTTAGAAGTGATACTAAATATGGGTTCTGAGGCAGAAAAGCAGTAAGAACTAGGCAACTGAGGTTAAGTGCCTGGCCCAGGGTCGCACAGTTAGTAAATGTCTGAGGCCATACATGAACCCAGGACCTCCAGTCTCCAGACCTGGCTCTCTAGCCACTAAACTGCCTAACTGTCCCCTTTTTAAACATTTATTAAGGACATAAGTGACACAATGGATAGAGTGCTGGAACTAGAGTCAGAAAGCCCTAAATTCTAACCCTGCTTCAGATACTTTCTAGCTGTGTGGCCTGGGTAAGTAAACTTCTCTCAGACTCAGTTTTCTCATAAGTAAAATGGGAGAGTTACATTCAATGGCTTCAAAAGTCCCTTCCAGCTCTAAATCTGTGATCTCATGACCAAGTTAAAGTCACCTCAAAACAAATTTACTTTCCTAGCCTTTGAGTGACTTCATTTTTCTCCTCTGCTCTTTCAAACACTGACAAGAATACACAAGATGAGATAGAGAGGAGCCTGTGAACTGCTCAGGAATAAGGGAGTTAGTCTCTAAGGATGAAGATATAAGAGCTGCTTGCAGTGAAGTGGCCACAGGGTGGCAGCACATGTGAACAGGTTGTGGGGTGTCAGCAGAGGGAGAAGCTGTGATCAACCCACTGAATGTTTGCAAGTACTGATGCAGCCAGAGAGAGTGTGCTGGGCACTGGAGACCTGGGCAGCAAAGGAGCATGTCTTTGTAGAATACATGCTCTTAAATACGAGAGAGAGAGAGAGAGAGAGAGAGAGAGAGAGAGAGAGAGAGAGAGAGAGAGAGAGAGAGAGAGAGAGAGAGAGAG
>NC_058133.1:468286282-468363734 GCF_016433145.1 Gracilinanus agilis
TATTTTATATATATATAGTATATCATGAAAAAAATATTAAAATTTTTTAAATAGGTTGCTTGAAAAAGAAGGATCTCCTTGGGTTTAAGAGTAATAAAACTGGGCTTGAATGTGTTAGGGTTGTTGAGGGAAGACCACCTCTGCAACAGGTTGGATCTGATGACCTCAAAAGTTCTTTCCAGCTCTCTCTCTCTCAGTTATTTTAACTTACTCTCCTGAATGCATATAGTCTACTTTTGGGGGGGCCAGGTTTGAGGGAAGAGATTATGCTTATAAACAAAAAAGATGGGAAAAAAATGCTCATTTTAATTAAAAAGAGAAAAGAGGCAAGTAGAAATGTAAAACTCTTAGTATGCTATCAATCTAAAAAGAACTTTTATTTGGAAAATTCCAATCAAGAGAATAGAAAAGATTAGAAGAAGAGGTTAATCAATCCATTTTATAATCCCCAAACTGAATTGGCCACAATGCTGTTTCAACTGACTGTGGATAAATCAGGTATTAAATGCACTCTTCCACTTCTCTCAGGGGAAAAAAATGGCCATTCTATGATAGCATTAGGTTTTAAAGGTATTTAAGGTGAAATTAGAGAGGCAGATGGGTATGGACAGATGTCAGTGACAGGGTCGGTCAGCCAATACTCTGCTTATGTCTGGGGGGCTTCTGGGGGTCCATAAAGTCCTCATTGGGGTAAGAAGATGGCAAGGTAGATAAGAAAAATGGAATCAGGAGGACCAGACTCAATGGTGGCAATTGGTCAATGGCAACTTTTTTGGAAGTGGTCATGTTTTTTATAATAAGCTGGAGTTTCTACCCAAACTTTCCATACACATCATAACAGACAATGTATATGTGGTAACAAGTAATGAATAATGGAGAGTCTTGAGAGTCATAATACAGTCTGTCATACATTAGTAATTTATCGATTACATCTCATACGGGGATTGGAAGATCAGGGGGTGTCCATAGATTTCAGTGGTTCCTAAACTTTTTTGGCCTACTGTACCCTTTCCAGAAAAAATATTAATTAGCCCCTGGAAATTAATTTTTTAAAAATTTTAATAGCAATTAATAGGAAATATAAATGCACCTGTGGCCATCACCTCTCCCCTGGATCACTGCAGCACCCACCAGGGGGTGGTAGCACCCACTTTGGGAATCACTGGGATATATGATACATACCCAAGAGTTTGTTGGGGGATATAGTCATCTCCAGGGGTTCCTAAGGATATGGGATACAAACATGTCCTAGATAAAGAAGGAGAGAAAGGAGGGTGAGTGTGGCTAGAGACTTTCTAGCTGAGGATCTTTGGATCGTCTTTTTTTTTTTTTTTTTTAAACCCTTAACTTCTGTGTATTGGCTCCAAGGCAGAAGATTGGTAAGGGTGGGCAATGGAGGTCAAGTGACTTGCCCAGAGTCACACAGCTGGGAAGTGTCTGAGGTCGGATTTGAACCTAAGATCTCCTGTCTCTAGGCCTGACTCTCAATCCACTGAGCTACCCAGTGGCCCCCATCTTTGGATCTTCTGCTTGGGAGTCTCATCAGGTAGACTGTCATACTTTTTGAAGGCCCAGATCAAGACACTGTTACCCACTGTTGTGCATAACTCTCACTTCCCAGTTAAAATGTTTGTTGTCTACTGTAAAGACGTCAGCAGAGAAAGCTACATCCTCCACATCTTTTGAAATGGTTCATTTTGGTAACTTCCTTTTCTGGTCTTGTGGCCTGGCATTGCTCACCCTGAAATATTTCATCATCATTATTTAAATAATAAGCATTAGTTAAGCTCTGGATGCAAAAACAGAAAAAATAAAGACCAGCTCTTGCTCCAAAGAACTTGCTTCCTAATAGGGGAAGAAAACATTTAGCATATAGTGGTAGCCAGGGAGGAGTGCTTTGGTCAAGGAAGTCACAAGAATGGAAAATGGAGCACTTGATTGACATGTCCCTTTAGGGAAGTATGGGAAAGAAGGGCATAGATGGTTGGAGATCATCTGGGGCTATGCTGGTCCAACAATGGTGAATTTTTACCAATCAGAAGACCAGGAGCCCATTACCTTATCATTTCCCAACTCACGACTTCAGTATTATGGTTAGTTACCAACTCAATGCTTCAAATTTATCTTGAATGTGTTCCTCTGTCCATTTCATTTCTAGTAGTTGCATCTAATATGGTTATTAGATATTACACTATGGAACAGATTAAACCTGAAGTCCTGGGTTCAAATCTGGCCTCAGATACTTCCTAGCTGTGTGACCCTGGGCAAGTCACTTAAACTGCATTGCCTATAGCCTTTACCACTCTTCTGCCTTAGAACTAATACACAGTATTGATTCTAATATGGAAGGAAAGGGTTTTAAAAAATAAAGCAAGCTCTTGTTTAATTTTATGTTTCATTATTTTTTACTAAATCTAAGTTGAATTCACCATATTTGGGGGGTTACAAAGACACTATAGTAGAAATTTCTTCTTTTAGCTCACCATCTTGTACCTACTTAAGTGTCCTAGTGAGGAATTCATCACAGACAACAACAGTGAGGCAAAAATGGCTTGGATGCCTTAGTTGAAAAGTCATCTGAACCATTCCCCTGAAACTTTCCACTAATGAGGAAACCAAAGAGTTCAAGTGACTAGACTAAAGTTACACAGGAATTAAAACCAGGTCATGTGATTCCATCAAGAAAGTCCCAGAATATTGTTATTATGGAATTTTAAATCCTTTTACATCCTTGTTGAGTTGGCTATAAACTTCTGCTCAAGTACTCTTGCAATCTACTCATACAAAAAAATGGAATTCTATCTCAAGTCCAAGATTCAAGTCCATCATGAAGCCGTCAAAACTGGACCTGTGAAAAGTTTGAATCCATTGTTTCTCTAACTCAGGATGTTAATAAAATTAAAGAAACTCTAAGGTGCTATCATACTTCTCAAAGTCCCATGCTTTGGCACATACCAATGGGCACCTGGGAAATATCAATAAATATTTAGTAAGTACCTACAATTTTCCAGCATTCCCTACGCGCTGGGGACAGAAGAAGAGGCAAAAGATAGTCTTTGCCTTTTAAAAGCTTACAGTTTAATGAGGGAAACAACAAGCAAGCCATATACAAAATAAAAAAGAAATAATCAACAAAGGGAAGGCACAAGATTTAAGAGGGGTTGGAGGAGCCTTCCCTATACAGGATGGATGGAATTATACTTGAGGTTTAAATGAGGTTAGTAGGCTGACTGCATAGGCCATTCCAGATAGGTAAGAGAGAGAAAATCCCAATATCCAAGAGATGGAATGTCTTGTTCATGGAGCAAGCAAGAGTCCAGTGTCATTGGATCAAAAATTAGAAATATATCATGTTGTCACATATCTACAGCTGGAAAATATTTTGAGATCATCACACCCATCTGAGCCAATCCCTTTACTGTGAAGACTGCTCTATAAAAATAGATAGATGAGAACAACTTGTTCTAATGTTCCTGAAGGTGACTAAAGCAGGTGCTGTGTAATGCTTATGGCTTGGTCAGACATCAAAGATGCCAAAGTAATCCAGTCATCCACTGTATCCTGGGCCATTTCCAGTCATCCTAACTCTTATCTGGTCACTTTTTTCCCTCTGGAAGAGAGAATGAAACTGATGACTGTGATTCTGATTCACTTAAATCTAATTCACATGCAAGTCAATATATCACCCTATGATGTCATTGGTCCTCTAGGCCAATCCCTTCATTTTATAGATGAAGAATTTCAACCAAGTGACTTGACCAAGATTATACAAGTTTCTTAGCTCTTCTAATTTCAAATACAGCCCTCTTTCCCTGGACCCAAACCATCTTCAATAGAAACCACTATAATCTTAGGTGTAGCTCTGATGTTGTGGTTAGCAACCAGCCAAATATCCACTAAGTCATAGAAGGACTCTTCATCAGGTGGACTAAATTAGGCCTAGAGTCATTAAGAGTTTTCATAAAGGTGCTGGGTCCAAGTTAGGCTCTGTTCGGAGAGTTGTAGGGAAGCTGGATCTGCTCCATGATCTTTAATTTATTCAGATTGACTTGGGGAAACAGCATTATTATCATAACTCCTGTCCAGAAACCTTTGGGGAAGCAAAAAAAAAAAAAAATGTCTTTCCTCAACGCAGGCTAGTTGGTGTACTAGGAGGAGTGGTCTAGAAAAAAGGAATCTATGGAAAAACTTGACATGTTCCCTGTACCAGCATCCTCCAAGGCCAAAGATAACACATTATTAGGTCCTTTTGCAAATCTTAAAACATTATTATGTTAGTTTAAAGTGTTAAAGTGTTATATGTGTCAATTACTACTACTATTAACATTATTATTATTATTAATCATAATGTTCAGTCATCATGGGGGAAATTGGAATGTTAAGTAGCTCAGAATTTAAGTCAATTATTGAAAAACTGCAACAGCACAAGCCAGTTTTCATGCATCATTCAAATACTTAACATTTAAAACCAGTGGCTTTTCCCCAGTTGATAAATAATAAAACGATATGAACAAGCAGTTTTCAGATGAAAAAATCAAAGTTATCAATAATCATATGAAAAAATGTTCTATATCACTCTTGATTAGAGATATGTAAATTAAAACAAAGTTTAAGTACCACCTCGCATCTATCAGATTGGCCAATGACAATAAAGGAAAATTGATAAATGTTGAGGAGATGGGGCAAAATTAGGACACATGCATTGTGGGTGGAATTGTTAACTAATCCAATCATTCTAGAGGGCAATTTGGAACTATGCCCAAAGGACTATAAAACTGGGCTTACCATTTGATCCAGTAATACCACTCCTAGGTCTGTATCCCAATGAGATTTTTTTTTTTAAAGAGGGAAAAGAACCTACTTGTACAAAAAATATTTATAGAATTTCTTTTTTGTGGTGGGAAAGAATTGAAAATTGAGGAGATGTCTATCAATGGGAAGTGGTCGAACTAATTGTGGTATATGATAGTGATAGAATACTATTGTGCTATAAGAAATACTGAGCAGTCTGATTTCAGTAAAAGCTGGAAAGACCTTCATGAACTGATTCAGGGTGAAATAAGCAGAACCAGGAGAACAGTATACACAGGAACAGCAATATTTTGGGATGATCAATAGTGAAAGACCTAGCTACTCTCAGCAATGCAATGATCCAGGATAATTCTGTGGGACTTACAACAAAGAATATTAAACACTTCCAGAGAATTGAACTTCGAATGCAGATCAAAGCATTCTATTTTCCACTTTTGTTTGTGTTTTGATCTTGGAGTTTAGGTTTTATATGAATATTCTCTTACAATAAAGACCAATATGGAAGAATGTTCTTTTCAGATTTAAATTAAGTTTGCTTATTTATTTAATTAAAATATTTTTCCATGGTTACATGATTCATGTTCTTTCTCTCTTCTCTTTCCACCCCCTCCTGTAGCCAACAAGCAATTCCACTGGGTTTTACTACCGGAAGCCATCAAAGTCCAAGATGTTTAGCACAGCTCGTCACCAGTCATAACACCAACACAGCAGGTGTCAAAAGGATGAATGTTCTACTCAGTTTCCCCTATGTGACTCTTTTCTCACTAACATTCCCTTTTACTGAAATTATTGTAATTAATATCATTGCTCAGCCCCAGGGAAACACAGAAAAACAATATAGACTGATAACAAAGCCACCCACAGATCTCTTACAAACCCCTAAGTAAACCCCACATCTATATGTTATAATACAGAAACTTCCCCTAGAAATCACTTCACAACAAACCAGCATATAGTGAGTTAATGTTAAAGATTTTAAAACTCTAACTCAGATTGCCATACACAGGTGCCTACAACAACAGGCCAGAACAGTCTCCAAGTTTCCCCCCCCCCCCCCAGACCTGATTTGGTACAGTAATTTAACATAAAAGAACAATGAATGGAGTATGAAGAAATTGTCTCCCATGAAAAGACCTGTACTTTCTCATCACTGTGGCCCAAGAGATATGTCAAACACACCTAACACATTGTCTCCAAAGATAAGATGTATGGTGGGAATGGGATTCATGCCAATACTGGTGTAATCTTGAGAAAAAAAGGTGTAAAAATAAAAATCAGCAGATGGCACTAGAGAGAACAGCCTCTGCAATTTCACTTGCACTCTGGCTTGTTTTCATTTCATTTCACCACGACATTCCACCACCAGAGATCACCCCGTTCCCCTCTCCTGAGTGAAGAGCGGGCTCTTTGCATACTGGTGCCTTTTGGAACAGGGACTCTTGGACACAAGTGAGACCCCCAAGTCCCCCAATAAGCTGAGGATGCTTCCAAATTCGGATGGTAAAGGTATATGCCCGTAGGATAGCTACCTCTCACTAGAAAGTGAATCAAAAGGACAAGAAGATCAGAACTTTTAAGACCTCTGCCACACAAAAGAAATTAAAATAGATAGCATACTAAGATAAATAGAAGCTATGGAACGTAGTGAATCAAAGGAAAGAAAACTAAATATTGAAATGATTACGCACAGCAAATAGTATCTAAATATTATTCAGAGATATCATGAACGAGTCTTACATGTGTCACTGATCAAGACCTATTTCCATATTATTGGTGTTTGCACTAGAGTGATCGTTTAGAGCAGTGGTTCCCAAACTTTTTTGGCCTACTGCCCCCTTTCCAGAAAAAATATTATTTAGCACCCCTGGAAATTATTTTTTAAAAAATTTTAATAGCAATTAATAGGAAAGATAAATGCACCTATGGCCATCACCGTTCCCCTGGATCGCTGCAGCACCCACCAAAGTGGTGCCCACTTTGGGAATCACAGGTTTAGTCTACATCCCCAATCATATTCCCATTGAACAATGTGATCAAGCAGTTGTTTTTCCTTCTGTGTTTCTGCTCCCTCAGTTCTTTCTCCAGATGTGGATAGTGTTCTTTCCTGTAAGTCCCTCAGAAATGTTCTGGATCATTGCACTGCTGCCAGTAGAGAAGTCCATTACATTTGATTGTACCAGTCTGTGTATCGGTCTCTGTATACAAGGTTCTCCTGGTTCTTCTCCTTTCACTCTGCATCAGTTCCTGGAGGTCTTTCCAGTTCACATGGAATTCCTCTAGTTCATTATTCCTTTGAGCACAATAGTATTCCATCACCATCAGATACCACAATTTGTTCAGCCATTCCCCAATGAAAGGGCATCTCCTAATTTTCCAATTTTTTGCCACCACAAAGAGGGCGGTTATAAATATTTTTGTACAGGTCTTTTTCCTTATTATCTCTTTGAGGTATAAACCCAGTAGTAGTATGGGGGGATCAAAGGGCAGGCAATCTTTTAAAGCCCTTTGAGCATAGTTCCAAATTGCCTTCCAGAATGGTTGGATCAATTCACAACTCCATCAGCAATGCATTAATGTCCTAATTTTGCCACATCCCCTCCAACATTGGAAGTATGATTTGCATGATAATACATGTATAATCCAGATCAAAGTGCTTACATCTCTGGGAGGAGGGAGGTAAGGAAAGAAGAGAGATAATTTGGATCTTATAATTTCAGAGAATGTATATTAAAATTGTTATTACATATAATTGGGAAAATAAAATATTTAACAAAAAAACTACAATGGCTTACACTGTTGAACCATTCTTTCTACAACTTTGAAAAATACATAAAAGAATTTGGGAAGTGATTTAAAAAAAAAAAGGCATACATACCAAATACTCCTGTGATGTAAAGGACTGAAATGATAGGTATAAAGACCGCTCCAATTATTCCAGATCTATTTCTTGCACCATTTGCTGTATAGAAAAATCAAATAAATGTAACAAACTGAATGCTATACAATGTGAATATGCACTAAAAATGAATTTACATCACAGATCTCATTTTACTTACTGAGTGAATGTACTAAACTTAGGTTCAAGGTAAAGAAAGACTAATCCCCTGCCCTCTACATCAGGAAGGAAGGTAGGCAGAATAGATAGTGACCTGATATTATTTAGTTATTTTTAAAAATCCTTACTTTCCATCTTAGAATCAATACTAAGCATTAGTTCAGAAACAGAAGAGCAGTAAGGGCTAGGCAATTAGGGTTAAGAGATTTGCCCAGGGTCTCACATTGTGATTTATTACACATTTAATATAAAAGGCACCCCCTTACTCTGCTTGAAAACCCATCAGCCTCATCATTTGGCAGATTACATATGCCCCCTATGGTGCCAGAAAAGCCTTTGTGATTGACTGAGCATGTGTAGCTGCATGGCATGGGGCTAGCAGAAGTCCCTATGCAAATGTTGATGTATCCGGAAATTAGGACTTGGGACCCGGACTAAGATTAAAGCCTGTCCAAATCAAAGACTCCCAGGAGTGACCAAATACAGGCTTCATAAGCATGCAAGGGAAGCATGAGGTCTCTGTCTCTTCTGGGACATGAGAGTGCTCTCTCTGTCCCCTCTCTGGAGCATTTAACAGTTGACAGGCACACTAGCTTTATCTCACTGGCCCATCTCAGTGTAACTTGAGACTATGGGAACCTTGAGGTTTGGGCTGGAGCTGGGGAAATCTGGAAGCAACTTGGAGCTCAGCCAGGGCATTATGAAAAAGGTTTTTAGATGATGGATCTCTCTGTCTCTCTCTGTCTCTCTGTCTCTCTCTCTGTCTCTCTCTCTGTCTCTCTCTCTGTCTCTCTCTCTCTCATTAATTAATATACAATGTCCAGAGAATTATGTCTTAACAACAGCTAAGAAGTGACTAAGGCCTGATTTGAATCTAGGACCTTCTGTCTCTAGGCCTGGCTCTTTATTCACTGAACCACTTGGTTGCCCCCGATGATATTATTTTAAGTATGTCCCAAAATAGTTCTCCTGAGTTTAAAATTCTAACTGCAAGAGGCAACTAGGTGGCTCAGTGGATAGAGTGTCAGGTCCAGAGTTGGGAGGATCTGGGTTTAAACCTGGCCTCAGATACTTCTTAGCTGTGTGATCTTGGGCAAGTCACTTAACCCTGTTTACTCAAGCTCTTGCCTTTCTGCCTTAGATTTGTTACTAAGACAGAAAGTAAAAGTTAAGAAAAATTCTATCAGCAAAGAATTATAGACTATCCGTGTTGAGTTTGACAGGACCTCAAAGACCATCTAGTATAATCTACACCAGAGTGGAAATTCCTTTTGCAAAATTCCTAACAATTAGTCATTTAAGTTTCTCCTCAATACCTCCGTTGAAGGGGAAACCAGTGTCTCAAAGGCTAAGGAAATTCATTCAAGATTTAGAAGCTATCTTCATTAGTGTTATAGGAAAATTGTAGATTAGGATTTATTATTTGCAGACCAGGCAAAAACTGACAGAAGCTAAAAATTCCAAACCTGGAATGCTGGCAGAGGCTTGTGCACACAAGAACTGAAAGCTGGCAGTTTTGCTTTTGGGGAGTGAGTTGAAGTTTTAGCAACTGAATGGAGTCTGTGGATTGGCACTGGGATCTTGAACTGTGGAGCTGAACTTTGGAGTTTACTGTAAGACCTTCAAAAGCAAAACTAAGGAGTTATCAGGTTGAGATAGGAGTTTTCTGGGCTGGCGGACATCCACAGAAAACTCTATTCTCCCTAACTCCTAGTGGATTACTTTGCTGTATACCTGAAGTTTCCTGGGACCTGATACATCTAGAAACCATCAACTGGACTGCTCTGTGAGATACCCATTTACCCTGCCTAATCAGCCCTGCCCCAAGCTGACTATTTATAGTTAGTGCTAGAGAAGCCATTTTCCCATTCCAACATTCCCTGGCAGTTAACCTATAGATTTAAGTGACAGTTGATTCCTCTTGCCTCCCTTTCCTGCCCTTGTTAACATTAAAAATCTTTTTATATATACTTACTTGACTTTTAAATTTATTTGTTTATTTTTTAATAATAAATAAATTTAAAAAAAAATACTACTACTGGAGCTATACGGTAGCTTAGTGGATAGAGCACCAGGCTTGGAGTTGGGAGCATCTGGGTTCAAATCTGGCCTCAGACACTTCCTAGTTGTATGATTCTGGGCAAGTCACTTAACCCCAATACCCTATCCCGTACTACTCTTCTGTCTTAGAACCAGTACTAAGTACTGGTTCTAAGACAGAAGGTAAGAGTTTTAAAAATAAAATAAAATAAAATACTACTTTGAGCAGAAACATAAATAGTGTTGGTCAGAAACATTCACTTTCAAGTCCCTCCTCTAATATATAGTAAATGTGTGAACCTCTGAAAACCGCTTAATTTCTCAGAGACCTAGGTTGCTCTCCAACACTACAACTTGAAAAGCAGACACTGAGATCCATGCTAAGAGAGTGAGTTTCCTCTCTTAGGAGTTCTGTATGCCAATGAAATCACAGGTTCAGCCCCCAAAATACTAGTACTAATTACTACTTTAAAAAAAAGGCAAAAAACTAAAAATTAAGTTGTATACTGGGAAATATTCTGGAATGAGAGTCAGGATACCTACATTCAAATCCTGGTTCTGTCTCTTTTATTAGCCATGTGACCCCAGGCAAGTTTTTTTTTTTCCTTTTATGTCTCAATTCTCTCATCTGTAAAATGGGGGTAACAATTATTGCTCCTTGAGAGCAGGGACTGGTTTTTGTGTTTCTTTTTGTTTTTTTGGTTTTTCTTTATATCTCCAGAGGCTGGCATTTGCCTCGCACATAGTAGGTACTTAATAAATGCTAGGTGCTATCTACCTTGTTCTGCTCTTAGGAGAGAATTGCTTTTCAAATAATAAGAAGCTGTACAGATTTGAAGAATATCTGTTATCATTATACTAATTATTAGGCAAGTGACTAGATCAGTACCACATGATTAATCCTCAGAAATAGGACCTGAATACATGTCTCCTGACTCTAAGCCCAGCATATTTGTAGTGACACTAAGCCTAGAGGTCAGTGAACTTGGCTTTGGTTCCTGGCAAATTCTTTATTATTATTATTATTGTTATTGTTATTATTATTATTATTATTCCTGACAAATTCATGTTGACTATTAAAGGAATAGTTAGTGAACCTCTGGAAAATGAAGCAATAAACCACCAGTGTTTCATCAAGAAAAGTCAAACAAGGGCTGCTAGGTGGCACAGTAGACAGAACACCAGATTTGGAGTTAGGAGGTCCTAGATTCAAATCCAACCTCAGACACTTCCTGGCTCTGTGGCTGTAGGCAAGTCATGTTACCCCATTTGCCTGGCCCTTGCCCTACTATCTTAGAGTTGTTATTAAGGCAGAAAGTAAGAGTTTAAAAAAGAAAAAAGAAAGGTCAGACTAGACTATCCTCATTGTCTCTCAGTATGGGGAAAGGAAAAAAATGTCATATTTGATTTGTAGATCACAAGCTTTCTCTAATTATAAATTTCAGCCAAGTATTTGATAATTAGATGAATGTGAAAGTGGTTGAATAACTAGACCAAAAGAGCATTCATGAATGATCTATTTAGTATCTACTTAGAATGAAGATAAATGAATAGTTGAGGATATTCAGTAATTCAGTGAGGAGGCAGAAAAGGGGAATTATCTTTTTTTGTTGTTGTTAAACCTTTACTTTCTATTTTAGAATCAATACTGTGTATTGGCTCCAAGGCAGAAGAGTGGTAAGGGCTAGGCAATGGGGGTCAAGTGACTTGCCCAGGGTCACATAGCTAGGAAGTATCTGAAACCAGATTTGAACCTAGGATCTCCTGTCTCTAGACCTGGCTTTCAATCAACTGAACCACTTAGCCGCCCTCTGGAATTACCTTAAAAAAGAATGAGCATTTATATAGTGCCTACTATATGCCAGACACTGAATTAAGAACTCTTTTTTACAGCTGTTATCTCAGTTGGGTCTTACAACAAACAACCCTGGAAAGTAGGTTCTATTATAATTTTCAATTTCCAGTTGACAAATACAAGGCAAACAGACATTGAGTGACCTGCCAAGGATGACAGAGCTAGTAAGTGTCTGAGGCCAAATTTGAACTCAAGTCTTACTGACTTCAGGCATGGGACCCTGTCCACTGTACCACCAGCTGGCTATTGGGCTGGATGTACAGAGATTAGAAAGACATTTAGAGAAAGCAGAATCAAAGACAGGGAAAATGGATTGATACTATAGTGTGTGGTGCTGGAAAGTAGTGTTAGTGTTAAAATTCAGAATACATTAAAGTTGTGTTCTGTAAGGTTGAATTCAGTCATTTCAATCATGTCTGACTCATTGTCAGCCCTTTTGGGGTTTTCTTGGCAAAGATACAAAATTGGTTTACCATTGTCCTTCTCCAGCTCATTTTACAGATAAGGAAACTGAGGCAAAAGGGGTGAAATGACTTGATCACAGTCACAGAGCTAGTAAATGTGTGAGGCTGGGTTTGAACTCAGTTCTTCCTGACTCTAAGACCAGTGCTCTATCCACTATGGCAACTAGCTGCCCTAGGGAATGTTAAAATATAACAAATGGTAGCATTTTAGCCAAACTCCATTCCCATTGAGGAAATGAAAAAGAGATAGCCTTAAACTCTTCCCCTTCTTAAGCTCTCTTCCATCATTCTCAGAGTTCCTTATTAAACAAGTCTTCTTTTGCTTTGCTGCTTTTATCCCATTTATATATTAGCCCACTTATTTCCTCCCTTTTGCTGCCAAACTTGAAGTCTGGGGAATGAATGATAATCCCAACTTAGAATTTATAGCAGAAGAGAGGAAATCTAGACATCATATGACACACACCTTGGACTCAAATTCCTTGAGGACAAGACTTGTTTCATTACCCAAAGCCTAGCAAATCCCTGGAGGGGGGAAATCCCAAATGTTATTCCCTGTCTAAAATAGAACTCAAAATATAATAATACTGAATAGGATAAAGGTAATGACTTCCATTGGGTTTTTTAAAAATCACCTTCACAGCACAAGATGGGTTGGGCTTGGCTCACCAGTATCTTATCTGAAAAAGATCTGGAGATTTTAGTGGACCAAGAGCTCAATATGAATAACAGTGAACAGTGGGATAGAGCAGCAAAGAAATCTAATGTGATTAGAGATTAGAGGGAAGAAGCACCCTATTGTTATTATTCAAAGATGGGAAAGCAGAAATTTGGGGTGATTAAATCAAGAGTTAATTATGAAAGCAGCTAGGTGAGTCAGTAGATTGAGATGCAGGCCTAGAGATAGGAGATCCTGGGTTCAGATCTGATTTTAAACACTTCCTAGCTGTGTGATCCTGGGCAAGTCACTTAACCCTCATTGCCTAGCCATTACCACTCTTCTGCAGTGGAACCAGTACTTAGTATTAATTCTAATACAGTGGGTGATGGTGGGTTTTTTTATTTGTTTTTTTTGTTTGTTTGTTTTTTTTGAAGAGTGAACTATGGGGGCAACTAGGTGGTTCAATGGTCAGAGAGCCAGACCTGGAGATGGGTGGTCCTGGGTTCAAATCTGCCCTCATATCCTTCCTATGTGACCCTGGACAAGTCATTTAACTTTAATTGCCTAGCCCTTACTATTTTTCTGTCTTAGTATTTAGTATTGATTCTAAGACAGAAGGCAAAAAACCCATTTTAAAAAAATGGGTTAACTCTGGTCACAGAGCTGGCGAGTGCCAAGTTTGGATTCAGTCCTTGATGTCCTGACTTCAGGCCCCCCAACTTTTCCTCCTACACTCCGACTACCTGCCTCACAGTGGTGGGGGACGATCAGGGCAGTCTCTCATTTTATAGACGAGGACTCTGAGGTCTAAAGAGTTTAAATCACTTGCCTATGATTATTCAGGGAATAAATACCAAAGCTGGGTTGGATTTCCCATTCAATGTTCTTCCCACTATACCCACTTAAGTCAATAGTGACCTAGGGTAGATCTCTAGTAGAATGACCCACAGATCCACAGGAGGGGGTTTAATAAATGCTAGTTGATTGACTAGTCTAGGCACCATTTTGTTTTCTTTTGGTTTACCAATGAATGGAATAGATAGATGGAATTTTAACATATTTGCAGATTATAAGGGATTGGAAAGGATAGCTAACACAATGGACCACAGAATCAAGATCCCAAAAGATCTAAAAAATCTGTCAGTCTAATAAGGTAATATTGAATAGGGACTAATAGATAGAGCACTGGGCTTGGAGTCGGGAAGACTCATCTTAATGAGTTTAAATCCAGCCTCAGACACTAGCTGTGTGACCCTGGGCAAGTCACTTAATCTTGTTGGCTTCAGTTTCCTCATGTGTCAAATGAACTGGAACAGGAAATGGCAAACCACTCCAACATATTTTCCAAGTCAACTCCAAAAGGGGTCACAAAGAGTCAAACAGGATTAAAAAAGAACTGAACATGGGGGCAGCTGGGTAGCTCAGTGGATTGAGAGTCAGGTCTAGAGATGGGAGGTCCTAGGTTCAAATCCAGCCTCAGATACTTCCCAGCTGTGTGACCCTGTGTGTAAAGAATTAGACAAGTCACTTGACCCCCATTGCCCACCCTTACCACTCTTCTACCTAGGAGCCAATACACAGAAGTTAAGGGTTTAAAAACAAAACAAAACAAAACAACTGAACAACAAAAAATGTAAAGTCAACCACTCGAGTTAAAAAAAAAAATAAAATCAGGAACAGGATGTGGGAAACATGGATGAAGAGGAGATCATGTGAAGAAGGCCTCTTGGCTTTCAGTGCTGTTGTACTCCACCTGCATCAGATCATATGTGTGGCACTTACTGTGTTCAGTTCTGGGCACCACATCTGAGGAAGGGTATTGAAAAGCTAGTATAGATACATAGAGAAGAGGACTACAAGTCTACTGAGGAGCTTGGAGCTTGTGCCATTCAAGGATGAGTTGAAGGAATGGTGAATGTTCAAGTAGAGAAGATACTGCTTTAGAGAAGAAATGGTAGTTGTCTTCAAGAATGTGAAAGACTGTCCCATGGTAAAGGGTTCAGACATTTGGCTCTTTCTAGGAACCAGGAGGAGAAATTCAAGAGGCGCTACAATAGTCCTATATAAAGAACAACTTTCTGATAATTAGAGTAGTCCAACAGTGGAATGGACGACCTTAGAAGGTAATGAAGTCCACTTAATCCTGGAAAACTCTTTTTTTTAACCCTTACCTTCCATCTTAGATTCAATACTGTGTATTTGTCCGAAGGCAGAAGAGGCTAGAAGATGGGCTAGAAGATGGGGGTTAAGTGACTTGTCCAGGGTCATACACAGCTAGGAAGTGTCTGAGGCCAGATTGGAATCTAGGACCTCACATCCATTAGCTTGATTCTCCAATTCACTGAGGCACCTAGCTGCTTCCAAACATGGAAAACTTTAAGCTGATCTACATGACCACTTGTTCTATTCAGGTATGTGTGTTTGACTTTGGAAATCCTGTTCAATTTTGAGTTTCTGTGAAAAGGATTATAGTGTAGTCTGTCCCCTGAAGGATTTCTGGACCTTTTGAAATATTTATGCCCTTCCAGCTCCTCTTCCTTATCCCATCTCCTACAAACAATATCATTGTCCCTGCCTTTAGAACTTCTGATTCATCTACTATACCCAGAATGCAAAATTCACTCATTTCATCCCATATCCCTCAGACATACAAGTTTTTATTTGGTCTCTTTCTTGACAAATCATTGAGTGATTAAAATAAGAAATCTATTAGCTGTGTGGCCCTGGGCAACCCCCATTGCCTAGCCCTTACCACTCTTCTGCCTTGGAACCAATACCTAGTATTAATTCTAAGATAGAAGGTGAGGGTCTAAAAAAAGAAAAGAAAAAAAGGAAGTTTGAGAATAAACACGTAATGCCTTTGTTTCCTGGTTTTGTAACTGTTTTTAAAAGCATGGCCCTACCAGAAAGGTTCCAAATCTATTTTTCTCACAAGAACTTGCTTTAGTGAAATCATTTCTTTGTCTATTGTGTTTAGCTTAAAACAGAAGAACTTGGTATTTTCTGTCTTTAAACTTGACAAAAGCTTTCTATATATATACATATATACATATATATATATGTATATGTATATGTTTTACTAATAACTTCTGCTTTTAACTCATGAGCATTTCTAGATTTACCCACCCCCAAACCTGAAAAGTGAATCCTCTCTTGTAGCAAAGTAAAGTTATTTTAAGTAAAAAACAAACCACACAGTGACTAAGTCTGACAATTTGTACATCATTCTGCCCTGGTAGTCCCCCCACCTCCATGCTTTTAAGGGGAAGGAGCTACGTTTCATTATTGGTCTTCTAGGACCATTATTAGCTCTTTGATTACTCATAGTCTGTCTTTCTTTGGGCAATGTTTATATTGTTGGAGTCACTGTATTGCTTATCTAGTTCTGCGGATAAAAGTCACAGACTCCAGGCATGTGATTGTCTCTCATCAGTCCAGGATTCTGGGGAGGGTTGAGAGTATGATGGACCACCTCCTCATTGGCTCTTCACCAGTAGAGAGGTCTTGGGATGTCTAGGAGAGGGCTGACTAAAGGGCGTCTGAGAGTGTATTTCCTTATCTAAGGAATCAATAGAAGGAATACTAAGGATTGATACTTAGTATGGATTCTAAGGCAGAAGGTGAGGGTTTTTAAAAAGCGTATTGTGGCTAATACGGAAATGTTTTATATGACTATAATGCATGATATACAACATATTGCTTGCCTTCTTGAGAAGAGGGGACAGTACAGAGGGAGGGAGAGAATGTGGAACTTAGAATTAAAAAAAAACAAATGTTGCAAATGTTTCATTGACATAAAATTTAGAAAAAAAATTAATGAAAAAAAAATAATGAAAAAAAAGTGTCTTGTTGCTGTTCTTGGTTTCCCCAGAGTATGGACTTCAACTTCTTTATGAAGCAGCCCATTCTGGTTTTAACTTCTTTAATTATAAGAAAGTTTTTCCTTATATTGGATCCAAAGCTGCCTCTGTAATTATTTTGCTCAAATGAGTCTTTTCTTAAACTCTTACCTTCTGTTTTAGAATCAATATGATTCTAAGGCAGAAGAGTGGTAAAGGAAAGAAAATTGAGGTTGTCACTTGTCCAGAGTCACACAGATAGGAAGTGTCTGAGGCCAGATTTGAACCCAGGACCTCCCATTTCCAGGCCTGGCGCTCTATCCACTAAACCACCTAGCTGCGCCATTCAAATTATTCTTGAGCAAATGCAACTCATTAGTCAAAGGGTACAACTGGACAAGTCTCTGCATATAACCCACATATGTTTAAGGCTCATGGATTCAGAGCTAGAAGGGAATTCTAGAATCTAGTCTAATCCATCCCTTTTGCAAATGAGAAGTCTATAGTCCAGAGAGTTTAATTCACTCGTCCAAGGTCACACTGAATTAGGATATTGATCCTGGATCATAGAATCGAGTGTTACGACAGCAATTCCAGCTCCTCTTGCCACTCTGCTTACACTGTCCCCTGTAGTCCACCACATAGGAATACTTACTCTCTAGGACGCAGGTCCTGAGGAAGAGGGCAGACTCGTTATTCGATCTTGGGTTTGAAATAATGCACTGGATATTATGATCAAGGTCTGCCATACGGCTCAGCTGCACCTTTTTTTCTGAAAGATGCACATACGATACAGGACTTTTCCATGTATAATTTAGAAAATTACTGTTTTCTGATCCATTACACGAAACTGTAATGTTTTCTTCATCAGAAGTACAGGTGAGAGCAGGCTGTAGAAGTTTGTCTAGGGAGAAAGAAAAATCAATCAAGTTAAATATCACAACAGAAATGGATTCGTGCTCTAAGTACATTTAAAACTACAATTTTGGGGCAGCTGGGTAGCTCAGTGGATTGAGAGCCAGACCTAGAGACAGGAGGTCCTGGGTTCAAATCTGGATTAAGACACTTCTCAGTTGTGTGACCCTGGGCAAGTCACTTAACCCCCATTGCCTAGCCCTTACCACTCTTGTGCCTTAGAGCCAATACACGGTATTGATTCCAAGACGGAAGGTAAGAGTTGTAAAAAATAAAAAAAATAAACTGCCATTTTAAAATGTAAGACATGTATACTCTGTATCTATTGTGGGAAGCCAATAAGAGAATAGAAAAAAATCTGAGACCCCTCTTTTGACACCTCTTATGAACCATACCTTTTCTTATTGGAAAAACATTATAGACTTATTGAAAAGCTTTGAGTCCTTAGCAGACCAGCAACTACTGAGTTAAAAATTTCTCTCCTTGATAATTAAGAAGCCTGAACTCTAAAAAATATAGTCAAGGCTGGACACAGACAAAGATAGAGATAAGACTGAAGCCAGACTATCTGACCAGGTCCAGACCTGTAAATCAAGGCAGAACGCAATTAGTAAACATCTCCATGAAATATATTTCTACTCCCAGAATTAACCCCTACTAATTGGTGGTTGGAATTTGGCCCTTGCCCGTGTACCCATCTCTCTACTTTTTAGACTTTAATGGATTGTGTATAATTTGTAACCCCTTCACAGCTGTGACTCTTTCTTTGTGTTCTTTGTTTGAAATCAGTATATAATAAACTCCAAAGCCCACAGAGTTTAGATCAACATGGGCTAACCACTAGTCTGGTTGTTCTCATTTTCTTTTTCCTGTCTTAACAATCCGATGCCACAAAACGCCACTCAGGACCCCTACCTATATAGAGGCTAGCTCTCTATAATCTATGATGGTGAATCTATGGCATACATGCCAAGGATGGCATGCAGAGACCTCTCTGTGGGCATGTGAACTGTTCCTGGCAGAGTTAGTTACTAGAAAGGCAGAGGGACTCCTGTGGAGCTGCTCCCTTCTCCCTCTCCATCTCACCTGCCCTGAATAGAGCATTTAAGCCACTACCCTCCCTTTCTCCCTTCCCTGTCTGGAGTAAGAGTGTGAGGGCAGAGGGGTGAGAGGCATTCTTGGGGGGGGCATTGTACGTAGTCTGGGGGGTGGGGCATGGCATGTGGTCTCTAAAAGGTTCTCCATCACTGCCCTATATCAAATTGCTTGCCTTCTCAATGAGTGGGGAGAAAAGAGACAGAGGGAGAGAATTTGGAACTCAAAGGATTTTTTAAAGGTTAAAATTGTTTTTACATATAATTGGAAAAAATAAAATACTAAAAATTAAAAAGTGAGAGGCAGCATATAATAGTAGAGGGAGAGAGTTGACCTTGGAGCTAGGAAGAGGGGGGTGATCATGAGCTCAAATCTTGCCTCAGATACTGAATGAATGTCTATGGATTCTGGACAAGTCATTTAACCTTTCAATTCTCAATAAATTGCAGATAAAAGGTACCAACCTATCCCAGCAGAGCAAATTTCCTCATCAAGAGTTCTCTAAAGCATTGAAACTAAAAGTTCTACCATTTCATTCCCTACTTACAAATACAAGTATTCCTTCCACTTAAGGACTTTCCCCATTGTGGTTTTTGCTGTATCGCAGGGAAGCATAAGAAATTAGATGGAAATTTGGGGGGGAGTTTTGACAGCACATAAAAAGCTTAGAAACTCAGAAATGCACAAAATAAATGTAGAGTATTTTATAACATCGACATATTTTATCATTTAGTACCATAAATATATACAACCTCTTTTTAAAAGTTAAAATAAGTCAAAATTAAAATTTTTAAAAAGAATGCAAAAGGCAAAGTCTTTTACTTGGGATTTTCCAGATCATAGGAGCCCATGTCCCTAACCCTCATAGTGTGAAAGGGATACCTGTATAGGATGAATCTTAGTCTTACAAGCTGGGGAGTACATAGAATTCCCTTCTCTAAGCACCAAGGGGGAAGAATCCTTTTTCCTGAATGATTTGGAAACTCCTTGGGTCCGAGCAGAAAAGTGGAAAGCTCTTGTGTCTGGCTGCTAGGGAAGAGTCCCTACATTTCTGCTGGGTGACAACGAACAAAGCTAGCTGTGTACATAATCCACATCCCCTGAAAGCAAATCCAGTAATTTAACTTTCTACCAGGCTACAACCCTAGTCTTTAGCATTGTATTCAGCACTTAGCAAGGGTCAAATAATTATTTATTCATTCATTCATTCTTTTGTTCATTCCTTCTTCTTTCTTTTATCCAATCATTCATTGGGTGTTTAGTCTTATAGCTTTAAGTAATAAAATAAAACAAAATACCAGTTACCTGGGATAAATGTTACACATTAAGCTCGTCACTTGTTAACAATTCATAATTGCTAAATTAATTAAGTTGCTGGATTGACCAATTACTTAGCAAGGAATGGAGCCAAGGTCAAGTAGGTGGATTCTGAAACTAGGGAAGGACCAGAATATAGGATGTGCCAGGGCTGTAACTAGAGCAAAACGACTGGTTCTTTTACCCAGGGGGTCGAAATTAAGGAGGGCCTTGAGAATTTCTGTATTCCTTCTGTAAGCATAAATAATTGAGCTTAGTCCTGAACAGGAATAATGACTATCAGAAGGTTTCGTCTCCCCATGCTTCCGTGGTCCAGGTGAGCTCCTCCCTGACTGGGTTATTCCCTCCTCACTTCCTCCCATGGTAGTATCAGTTGGTCTCCTAATGTTTCCTAGTATAAAGGGAAACCTCTATCTTAATACCAGGGGAATGACGTTTCAGGGTTCTTCTCTCTTTGAAAGCCTTGCATGCCTAAGTCTATGGAGGTTTGTTCTCTTGCTCACAAATGAATTTGTCTTAAAAGGCTGATTTTGAAAATTCATTTCCTAACATTTTCCCCAAACATTACTATGATTGATGTCTATTGGAGGCTCCAAAACAGCCAAGATGGCAGCCAGGTGTGCAGGAAAGGAATTCAAGGGAAAACAAAAAATGCTAAAAATCAATTTCAAAAACCTCAACAATATCCAATATCACTAGCTTGTAAGCTTCTTGAGGACAAGGACCCTGTGTCTGCCTTTCTTTGTAGCCCCTGCCCTTAGTACAATACCTGGCACATAGTGATTAATGAATGCTTTTGACTAACTGCTATTCTACTTCAAACCCTTCTTTTTTTTCACATTTATACAGGAGACCAAAGCTTAAAGAAATAACTTGACTTACCCAAAATGACATAGATAGTAAAAGAGGATAGATTTGAACTCACAGTTTCCTTCACTTTGCTATTTGGCAGAAGCTTAGTTCTGCCAATCACCAATCTTTACTACCCAAATTGGCATTCAAGTTCCTCTAGGCAGGTGCCACCAATTCTCCATCTCAAACATATCATAGAAAGTTTAAAAAAAAAAAAAGCAGAATCCTTACTTTCTGTCTTAGTATCAATACAGGTATCAATACAATGTCCCAGCACAAAAGAACAAGGGCTAGACCTCAGGGGGTAAGTGACTTGCCCAGGGTCACACAATGGGAAGTATCTGAGGTCAGATCTAAACCCAGGACATCCCATCTCCAGGTCTGGTGCTCTATGCATATCTATATCTAGAATTCACCAACATATTTCCCTCTGTCCAAGGCAGATCAGTTTTCTAACCATTCCCACAGATAGTCTCTGCTAATGCTGTCTCTCTCTGCCTTAAAAGTTCTGGTCTTCCTTCTATCATTCCCACTTAAATTCCCAACCAACCTATGAAATGAAGGGGGTGGACTGGATGACCCCTGATGGGATTCCCTGCTATGATCCTCAGGGCAAGGCATTGTGCTAGGAAACTGCAATCCCTGCCTTGTATTGGAGTCATACGGAGAGGGGAACACTTGTAAAGAGAAAGAATTCTTAAACTGGGCTTCTTGAACTTGGTTTTAAAGGGGTTTATACCCATTTCAACTATATGATTGTTTCCTTTGTAATTCTATTTATTTTATTCATGTGAAAAAATATCATTCTGGGAAGGAGACATCAGCATGCCAAAGCAGTCCCTGACACAAAAACAGATTAGGAACATGTAAGAAGAAATTTAATTAAGTAGCTTTTAATCACTTAGAATGATTGCTCCATAGAACTTTCCAATTTGGAATTATGCAAATAAAATGGCTGAAATGTCCACATTCTTTAACCCAGAGATTCCAGTACTGGGCTTATATCCCCAGGAAGTTTTTGAAAAGAAGAAAGTCTCATGCACATCAAAATATTTATAGTAACACTTTTCACTGATAGTTAAGACCTGGAAACAAAGCAGACCTAGGAAAGGCTAAGCAAACTGTGATAGATGAATACAATGGATTATTATGTTGCTCTAAGATGGTGATGGCAAACCTATGGCACGATGTTAGCACTGACACGAATGGCATGCGGCCATATGCAGAGGATGAAACATTTGCTGTAGTGTAATGTAGACACTCTGCACTATAGATGACAATTCTACCTCTATTAATTTACCTATTTTTGGTTTATTAAATACAGTTGTATATTACAATTATACATTTTTGTTATTTAAACTATAAATGTCACAAAATTATATTTTTTGTTTTTTTTTCTCAAAGTGACACAGCACCCGAGTTATGCTCGGTTTTTGGGCGAATTTTGACACACCAAGCTCAAAAGGTTGCCCATCACTGTTCTAAGAAATGATGAATACAGAAGAGCATAGAAAGATATGCATGAATTCATGCAGGATGAATTAAGAACATCTAATAAATATTCAACAAATGTCCTTGAGTAATAATTTCTTGATTAATACTTAATTAGTAATTATTTAATTTCATATATTAATTGTTTAATAAAATGGCATATACCATGATGACAGCAATGTAAACAAAAAAGGACAACCACACACACGTGAATGTTGCAAGATTCTAAAAAATAAATACAGCATAAAAGAAAATAGTTATATGAGAGGATATTCCCAACCCATCCTTTAGGGAGGAAGTCCATTGATATGACACATAATTTTAGACTTTCAATGTATTGATTAGTTGTATTGACTTTTTCCTTTTCTTTTTTTTCTCTTTTAAAAAATGCTATTTTTTAACATGGGACTATTCTCTGGGAGAAGAAGGAACACAAGGGAAAACTATGATAACATAAAAAAAGATATAAATAAAAACATTATTTATTTATTTTTTGTTTTTTAAGCCCTTACTTTCCATTTTAGAATGGACACTGTCTATTGGTTCCAAGGCAGAAGAATGGTTAGGGCTAGACAAAGGGGGTCAAATGACTTGCCCAGGGTGACACAGATAGAAGGTGTCCAAGGCCAGATTTGAACCTAGGACCTCCTATCTCTAAGCCTGGCTCTATCTACTGAGCAACCTAGCTGTTCCCTAAAAACTTATTTTTAAAAACATCACTTTCTACTTACAGGGCAAAGGACATTTGATGAGGCATCTCTGTTTCACTGGCAATTCAAAATGTCACACTATCTAGAGGAAGCTCTTCAGCATGTTGGGTGAGAAGATATTTAGGAGAACTTGGACAAAATTAGAAGAATCAGCATAGCATGGTGGGTAAAAAGGTAGCCTCACTTAGTGAGATTTGAATTCCAGCCAGCCTCTGCCACAGATTGGCTGGGTGGAAACAAAGCCGCTTTCAGAGCTCGTGGCCTCTCTTTAAAACCTTATGTTGAAGAGAAGTTTGAGAAGAATAAAGGGCAAATGTAAAGGAGTTTTTTTGCTAATATTTCCATATCACAGTGAAATCAGAGTCAGAAAAAATAGACAAAAGTAAAACCAGATGGATCTGAGTATGTCGAAATTTGGAGAAAATATCCAGATCGATAATATCACAAATCCTTCAAAATCTTATCCTATTATACAGAATTTAATACAGTATCATAATATACTATGTAGCATATTATATAATAAATATATGCAGTATATGTAATATGCTGTATATAACATAACATATATACTATATATGATACATACAACATATATCATAATCATATAATTGGCTATATTACAGTAATTTAATACAGTATAATAATATAATTCATGTTTTTAAGGAGTAGCTTAGTGGATAGAGTGTTGGGTTGGGTATTAGGAAATCTTGAGTTCAAATCCTACCTCTGAGACTCTGGGCAAATCATTAACCTCTGTCTGCCACAGGTCTCTCAAATCATTAATAGGTACAATACTAGCCAGGGATTGTTGTGAGAATGGAATGAGAATAGATGTAAAGAGCTCTGCTAATTTTAGGGTATGATATAAATGGCAGCTGTTATTATTGCTTTTATTATTATTAAACATGCCAACACAAAGACTGATATTCCAAATACTGGCAGGGTCTTTTCTGAGACTCTCATTATGCTTCCTGATGCCAGATAACTCTTATATTAAAATATGCAAGTTTATCTGCAGAGCTCCAGATCCCATTTCCCCCAATTCTGGATTTTCTGGTTTCTCCAGATCTCAAATGATGCTCCTTCTTTCTGAGATACACCTCGAATCACACTAACCACTGCCTGGCTCTGAATCTACCTGGAAAGGAAATCGTTATGGGTAGCTTCATGACTAAAAGATGAAATCATTAACCTATTCATAAGTGTTTATAATTAATTAATGCAATTCATTTCTCATTAGGAAAAGAAAGTTACAGGCATAACTCTCAAAGAAATGCCTGAATTAGTCTATTTAAAGGTATTACTGCAATTCAGATTGAGGGCAAAGTAGTTCATCTCACTTGCATGAATAATCCTTTAGTTCAGTGAGAAAGAGAACACAATCCCAGAGTTAGTATACCTCTGCAGTATAGGATTTCTCCCTTCTGGGAAGCCCTGTAAGCACTATGGTGAGGTAGTTGGAGAGTTCAAAGTCAGAGGACCTAACTTCAAATCCAATCTCTGCCACTTATGAACTGTGTGACCTTGAAAAAGTCACATACCTCTTCTGGTTTCCTCATATCTAAAATGTGGAGTTGGAGGAAATGATCTCTAAGATCTGAATCTAAATCTGAAATTCTGAGTATGCTGCTAAATATTTGACAACCAGCTCTCTAAAAAACAGGGCATACTTTTCAGGACTCTATTTTGCATTCAAAGTCCTTAATAACTTTCCCTGCCATACAGGGACTCTGGCCTCCTGTTTGTTCTACAAATGAGATACTCCATCCCTTGGCCATGGTCATTTTCTCTGGCAGTCTCCCTTGCCTGGAATGTTTTTCCTCTTCTACTCTGACTACTGACCTTCCTGGTTTCCTTTAAGTTCCAGCTAAAATCTCACCTTCTCCCAGAAGTCTTCCCTAACCCCACTTAAATCCAATGCTTTCCTTCTCTTAATTATTTCCTCTGACTACTGATCTCCTTGGTTTCCTTTAAGTCCCAAGAAAAATCCTACCTTCTCCAGGAAGCCTTCCATGACCCTACTTAATTCCAGTGCTTTCTCGCTCTTAATTATTTCCTATCTATCCTGTGTATAGCTTGCTTTGTATATATTTGTTTGCATGTTGTCTCTTTCATTAGATTGCCATCTCCTTGAGGGCAGGGACTATCTTTTGCCTCTTTTTGCATGCTCAGTGCTTAGTATGGTGGCTGGTGCATAGCAGGTACTCAATAAATGTATTTTCTCTATCACTTTCTGAAATCTAGACCAATGGTGTCAAACTCAAAAAGAAACAGATTTCTGTCAGTCACATATTGACGTAGAAAGCCAGAAATGAATGTTACTGTGATATATTGCATTTTTATTTATTTTCATTTATTCAACATTAATTTATTTATTCAATATTGTCCAATTGCATTTTAGGCAGCACTCATCTGCTATGAAGTGTGGTACCTCTGGTCTAGACAAAAAATAAAAAAGAAATCAAATCCTGATTTATGACTTTGCCAATTTCCCAGATGTACTTGCTCACATGGAAAATTTAACAATCAGCTCTCCCTAAGTATGAGCTGGTTCTCACACCCCTCTGTATGATTTTTCCAGGAAGGGATTTAAAGAAACCCTGAGAAGGAAGAGAATGGAATTATGACAAAGAAAGCAAGGTCACAGTTTTAAGTGAATTGAGAACTTGTTTACATGGTATAATCTGAAGGGTACCAACATGCCCCCACAGAAAATCCCAAACTCTGCTAAAATTCTACTATAAGAGAGTCATTCCTTTGAATAACCATTTTATTTAAAAAACCACAAAAAAGAAAAACACATGGATAGGCAGCTCAATGGATAGAACACCAGACTTAGAGACAGGAGATTCTAGGTTTAAATCTGGTCTCAGGCACTAATTGTTCCTAGTTGTATGACTTTGGGCAAGTCACTCAACCCCAGTTGTCTAGCCCTTACTAATCTTCTGTTCTGGAACCAATACTTAGTATGGATTCTAAGACAGAAGGTAAGGTTCAAAAATATAAAATAAAATAAGTGCATAGTCCTTGGAGGATTAATTCTCCTTCTCTCTGCTAATTCTTTCAGTTACTCAGGTTTGCAACCTTAAGATCCATCTTGACGCCTCCTTTACTGCCCAGATGCAATCAACTGATATCCTGTTTTTATACTTTTCCTGCTTTTAGATATTGCTAAACCTGTTCTCTACCTTTATTATAATTATTGATACTTCAAATATCTAACTTAATAGATGATTAGAACCAAAAGGGGCATTAGAAAGCATCTAGTCCAACACCTGATATGTGAATATATATATAGCCTCAGATATTTTGGTTGGTCACTTAGCTTCTATCTGCCTCAGTTTTTTCATCTGTAAAATAGAGTAATAATGGCGTCTACCTCCCAGGATTGTTGTGAGAATCAAATGAGATAATATTTGTAAAGCACTTAGCACAGTGTCTAGCACATAGTAGACTTAATACATTTCCTTCCTCCTTTCTTAATAGTCTCTCTTCTTTCAGATCCCCTGACATCATTTTCTCTGGGTTTTCCTATTGTTTAAACAATGAAAGACTTCCAAGAAATAAATATCATGATTTCCAAGGCCACACAGCCAGAGTACTTGTTCTAAATTATTTTCTTGCAGCCAGAGTACTTGTTCTAAATTATTTTCTTCCTTTCACAGTTATGACTCTGTACTTAAGCATGTTAGCAGTGATCTGTTGTCCACCCTGCAATCTCTTATCTAATGTTCCTCTTCTTTCCACTTGCATGCATCTCAACTCTTGAGTCACTGCCAAGTGGTGGACTGGAGCCAGAGCTGATAGTGAACTTCTTATGTGAGTATATTTACACTTTAGGATTCAGCTTGATTTGTTCTTTTTGTTGACTTTAGAAAAGTGATGGAGAAAATGTTAATGATACAGTCTAAACTTCAAAGTTTATCCTGAATAAAGGTGGTGGTTGTTTGTTGATTGTGGAACTAGTTATTAAACACTTATTAGCATGGCTCTGGGCCACTCCTATCAATTGTTACCTTCCCTGTCCTTGCTCCTAAATCACTTTGAAGGGCTGGAACAAGTCCAGAAAATGTGCTGGCTGGATTCACTACAAATTTGTTTGTCTGATTTAATTGGGCTCTCACTCTTCGGAAGCAATCTCTATTTATCCTCTAATGACTTCCTCCCTCCTGCTTACAAAAATACTCGTCTTTCCCTCTTGCTAAAACAAACAAACAATCTTTCCCTAGTAACTTTCTGGAAATTTACACTGTCTTGAATTTCTATGGCTAGTGTCTCCATTTTTTTCTAATCATCTACTCACACCTAAACTCTCTGAAATTCAACTTCTATCAGTCTTGTTCAACTAAGTGTTCTCACTAAGGTAACTATAAATGACCTCTAATTACCAAGATTAATGGCTCATTGTCATTCTTCATCTTTCCTCTGATACCCTCTCCCCACCATCCCCTAGTCCTTTCTTCTTGTTCCTAGCAGGTAGGTGATAGTTTGGATAGCATTTTGGGCTTGAAATCAGGAAGAAATAAGTGTAAATCTAGCCTCAGATGCTAACTGGGTTATCCTGGACAAGTTACTTCTGCCTCAGTTTGCTCAATTCTAAAATGTGGGTAATAATAGCACATATCTCCCAGGATTGTTGTGAGGATCAAATGAGATAATATTTGTAAAGGGCTTAGCACAGAGCCTGGCACATAGTAGGCATTTAGTAAATGTGTATTTACTTCCTTCTTTCTTAACACTCTTTTCTCTTTCTCCCAGACATACTCTCTCCTGGTTTTCCTGTTGTTTAAGAAATGAGAGCTGCCTGTGCATTCTAACATAATGTGAATTAGAAGAGAATGTCTTCTCTCAGGAATTAAGTAATAGGTTCCTTCCTCTTTAAATTATCTGAAATAAAATCTGTTCTGGATGATCTTTGGTGGCAACAGTGAAGAAAGGTAGGCTTCCATGTTCCTTTCAAGTTTTCAGGTTCTATGATTCTTCCTAACTCCCAGATATTCTTTCTCCCAATATTGGATAGCCTGCTTCTACCACTGAAGTAGCATTTGCTATAGAGGGGACCTACCAGGGAAAAAGTGCATATTTGGACCCATACCAGCTCCTTCCCACCTGGTCCTTGGTCTAAGCTCCTGTATAAATGGAAATTTTGAACCTTGGACTTCATCCCCCAGAAGTCCCTTAGTTTTCCCAAAATTCTCCTGCGCCTCCACATTTGTGTGGTTAGATTATTGTTTTATAGTTGAAAACTTCTCTCTCTTTCTCTTTGGTTCCTGGGAATGAGCTGGTTAGTACCTTTTAGTTAGTCTCTTTTGTTAGTTTATTATTAATAGTTTATAAATATAATATTTAGTATTTTGCATATTAATTTTAATCTTCACGCTCCTCATTTGGGCACAAACACTGCCCAAGTCCAAGGAGTGTGTTCCTTAGGTCTAACATACACTTGGGCATGTGAAGAGTAAATTTCCACTACTTGTCATTGCATCACCAGAAGCTGGCAAACTCCTGAGGACAAGTGAATCATGAAGAGTAGCTTATGACTATGTGGGGTAGTATGCAATCACTGGCCACTGTGCCAGCCAGCAATTTTGGAAAGGCTAATCCCATTTCCTTAATCTTTGGAGCATGCACCAGCCAGCCCGTGGGAAAGGACAAGGGCAGGGAATTTGAGCTCTTTCACTTTATAGAAGAGGAAGTCAATGCTGAGAGGGCCAAAGTAACTTGCCCACAGCCCGGTGACTCATTGGATAGAGCACCAGGCCTGGAGTCAGGAGGGTTCAAATCTGGCCTCAGACACTTCCTAGCTATGTGACCCTGGGTGACTCACTTATCCTCTATTGTTTATCCCTTACCACTTTTCTGTCTTGGCACTGAGACTAAAACAAAAGGTAAAGGTCTTAAAAAAAAAAAAGTTAACTTGCCCAGAGTCAAAAGTATAAAGGGTCAGAGGTAGAATCTGAACCCAGCTCCTCTGACTCCAGAATCAGTAAGTGCTCTTTTCATTGCACCACATTGAATCCCTTGAGCCTAACAGGATCAAGACTGGTTCCTCGATGACTTATCTTCCTCTTCCTGCTCTCAAACAGTGTATCAGTCAGTCAATATTTATAAAGCCCCTTCCTTGTACCAGGTGCTGTGCTAAATGTTAGCCATACAAAGGAAAGTAAGACAGTCCTTGATATGAAGGAGCTCCCAGGCTAAAGAGGGAAAGAGCATGCAAATAAAACTTGGTCCTTGAGCCTTTTCTCTTTGTCTTAATCTAGTCTTTCTTCATGCTCTGATATTCATCTTCATGGCTTTTCAATGACCATCATTACCTTGACTCATAGAAGTATCTAAACTAGGCACCTAAACACAGTCTTTCCCCTCGCTCCCAAAAGATGTCCTGCGAACATCCCTATCTCAGACTGCCCCTAACTGGTCTCATCATCTTCTCCTCAAAATCTCTTCCTACTCCCAGCTTTCCTATCTCTCTGATGAAGCAATCGCCATCTTCCCAGTTATCCCGAGCCATCTTTTGAAAACTTCCTTTGCTCTAATCTGCCAAATATAGCAGAATCTACCTCTAACACATTTCTCAAATTTACTCTTTTCTCTAAATTCACATTGCTCTCACCCTAAGCTCAGTTTCTCATCACCAGGTGCCACCTAAATGTCCTCTATATCTCCAATCTCTCCCCTCTGTAACCATCACAGCTTCCAGAATGATTCCCCTAATGTACAGGGCTAATATTGGTGCTACCTACTGTGTTAAAAAATATCCAGTGGTTCTGCATACCTTTGGAACAAAATAGAAAATCCTTATGTTACTTAACATTCAAGACCCTCTACAATCTCTAACCATCTTTCCAGTTTTTTTTTAAACCCTTACCTTCTATCTTAGAAACAATACTATGTATTAGTTCTAAGACAGAAGAGAGGGAAGGACTAGCAATGGAGGTTAAGTGACTTGTCCAGGGTAACAAAGCAAAGAAGTACCAGAGGCCTGATTTGAACCCTGGATCTTCCATTTCTGGGAGTAGCTCTCTACCATTGAGACACCTAGCTGCCCTCTATTACTAACAAGTTTATACCAGTGCATACTGTAACCAGGGGCATGCCAGAAAATGTTAATAACTATCTCCTATTGAGAAAGAAAATGTGCACAATATGCACTTTTCAGTTTAAGTTGCATTACTGACATTTTCTCCATCACTTTCTTTAGTCTAGACAGGTGATTCCCAAACTTTTTTGGCCTACTGCCCCCTTTCCAGAAAAAATATTTCTTAGTCCCCTGGAAATTAATTTTTAAAAAATTTTAATAGCAATTAATAGGAAAGATACCTGCACCTGTGGCCATCACTGCTCCCCTGGATCACTGCAGTGCCCACTTTGGGAATCACTGGTCTAGACAAATAACATGACAAAACGATCCATAATTTGTAGAATTTGCTGATTTATAAAGTGTAAATGCTCAGACTGAAATTTTAACAATCAGTTCTCAGAAGTTGGTATGACCTAGCTTCAACTACTTTCCTAAAAAAAAAATTTTTTAGCTAATTTATTTATTTAATTAATTTTGAATATTTTTCTGTGGTTACATGAATCATGTTCTTTCCCTTCCCTCCTTTGACCTCCCTCCCTTAGCCCATGAGCAATTCCTCTAGGTTTTACATATGTCACTAAAATATTGTTTTAAGAATAACTCACATTGACATAGCACTTTAATATTTAGATAAATAATTTTGTTTCATTTTCACAACTTTGTGAAGGAGGAATTACAGGTATAACCATCTCCATTTTACAGATAAGAAAGCTGAGGCTGAGAGACTATAAAATGCCTTGCAGTCACATTCATTCCTTTTTTTTTTTAAACCCTTACCTTCCATTTCAGAATCAATATTAAGTATTGGTTCCAAGGCAGAAGGGTGGTAAGGGCTAGGCATTGGGGACTAAGTGACTTGCCCAGGGTCATACAGGAAGGGACTGAAGCCAAATTTGAACCCAGGACTTCCTGTCTCTAGGTTTGACTCTCTATCACTTGAATCACTTAGCTTTCCTCTTAGAGGAGCTTTACAAAAGAATTAAGGGATCCAGTCAATGCATATGCCTATTTACTTGGTATGTTGTTGTTGTTTTTTTCATTTTTAAAACCTTGTCTTCTGTCATAGAATGGATACCAGATATTGGTTTCAAAGCAGAAGAATGGTAAGGGCTAGTCAGTGGGGGTTAAGTGACTTGCCCAGGGTCGTACAGCTTAGGGACTATGGCCAAGATGTCCCAACACACAGGAAGTGTCTCTCCAGAACATGGCAGCTGAGCACAGGCTATTTCTGAGACAAGCTCTACTTTCTCCAGCCTACTAGTCCATTGAAGGCAAGGAACATAGATTTTGAAAGTTTGCCAACTTTAATAGAGGAATAAAAAATAGTTTTGGATGAGAGGGGTTGGACCCTTTGATGCTAAGAGGCCCACAGGAATTACTGGCATGTCTCTAAAAGAACAGTAACATAGCCATGGGAAGATTTTGGTTCTGTGAAAGAAATATTTAGAAATGGAGAAAAAATATGGAGTGGGCAGTTTGGGGAAGCAGTGAGCTTTCCCAATCCTGGAGATATTCAAGGAGAAGGTGGATGATTCTCCGTCAGAGAGGCAAAACTTTCATACTGGGAAGGAGATAGATTAAAGCTCTGCAATCCCTTTGAGTCCAGAGACTTTCGGAGTAGAGAGGGATTTCCCATTCCAGAATGGGTTGGACTAGGTCGTTCTGAGATTCTATAATTATCTGTTTCACAGGGTAGCCGTGCCTCAAAATTTCACCACTAAAAGTAAAGTGGCAAGGTGGATAGGGCAATGGATTTGGAGGCAGCAAGACCCAGAGTTAGGTCTCCCTTCTGCCCCCTTGCTAGTTCTGTGACCCTGGGCAAGTCAAGTAATCTTTCCATGCCTTGTTTTTCTTATTTATAAAATGAGCAAGTTGGACTTCTTGACCTCTAGGGTCCTTTCCCATTCTAAATGTATAATCCTTGACTAATAGCAGTTAAAATATACAATATGTATATATAATAGAAAACATATAAATATAGATGTTTACTATATTAATAAAATATTAATGAATTAATATAATTATATGATATATATTTACTATATTTTACTATATTTTTAGCATTTTATTTTTTTAGTATTTATAGTATATATACTAGATGCTATAATTTACTATATCAATAGAATATAACTTATATTAATTAATCAATATATTATATTACTAATTAATAATATTACTTATTATGATACATAATATACTATATTGTGATATATTAATTAACATCACAATTAATTATTAAGATATTAATATACAAAACAAAACATATATAATATAAAAAAGAATATAAAAAATGTATATATAGTGCTTTAAAGTCTGCTATTGTTACCTTATTTGGGCCTATGAATATCTCTTTAAGGGAGGTGCTATTACTACTCTAATTTTACAGATAAGGAAACTGAGGTTTGCAGAACTTTTGTGGTTTGTTCAAGAGCACATGAGTACATGGAAAAAATAGGATTTGAACTCAGGCTCTCTAACTCCTAGTCCAATAATCTTTTTACTACAGTACACTGTCTTTTTTTTTGGAAACCTTTACCTTCTATGATAGTATTAACTCAAAGACAGAAGAGTGGCACGGGTCAGGCAATCAGAGTTAAGTGACTTGCCCAGGTTCATATAACTAGGAAGTATATGATGTCAAATTTGAACCCAGAGCCTTCCAATTCCGTACAATACTCTGTCTTAATGAGGCTAATGTTCCTGAAACACAAATTTCAATTAGGAAATTTTATAGCATTTCCCATGATCCCAAGTTCACTGCCTTGAAAATCTATCCTCTTGGCATCAGTGTTCCAAGGGTTGCCATGTGGTTATAAATCATGGAACACCATGATCTCAGAAAAATCAAATTTAATGGTGACCCAGAGATCAATGGAAAGAGATATAGCAGGTATAAGTAGACTGTAGCAAAGATGGTATTTTAAGAATATGTTCTATCTGTAAAAGTGAGGTCAGTCACAGAAAGAAATGGAGGGATAACAGACGGATAGCCTAGGGAAGGCCTGCAATGTGTTATGTGGATTTGCAGATTTACACAAAGATGTGGGCAAAAATCCTAGAAATCCAGATTGAGATCTGGAAGCAACTTTACAGGTGATTTGATCCAATCTCCTCATTTTATTGATGAGGAAACTTGTACTCTCACTCTATGCCAGGTGTTTACTTGACCAAGCATTAGGGGTACAAATAAAGGTAAAAACATGTTCCCTGACCTCAAAAATCCCTATTTCAATGAGACAAATGTGGAAAAAACTGTACATAAAAAAGTATGTACAATTGGGGTGCACAATGGAGAGAGAGCATTGGACCTGGACTCAGAAAGACTTGAGTTCAAATCCAGCCTCAGATACTTACTATGTGATCTTGGGCAGCTCACTTAAACTCTCCTTGCCTCAGTTTCCTCACTTGTAAAATACAGATAATATAGCAGCTAGCTCCCAGGATTGTCATGAGGTTCAAATGAGATAATAGTTGTAGAGTACTTAGCACAGGGTCTGGCACATAGAAAACAAATAGTAAGGTATAAAAGGATAACCTTTCTATACTGAGGTTAAGATTTTGTAAAATGTTTGTCAAGAATTCTAGCAAAGTGAGAATGCTTGGGCAGGTGTTTGAATCTTCCTGAGTCTCAGTTTCCTAATCTGTAAAATGAAGGGGTTGAAACAGATGGCCTCCTTTCCAGCTTTAAATTTATGATCTTAAGAACTTTCTCTTCTGTATTCAAGGATGTTATTGTCAGGATACACCACATTAGTTCAATTAAACAATCAATAAGCATTTACTAATCATCTACTATGTAAACACACACTAGAAATACAAAGACAAGCATGAAACAGTTTCTGTCCTCAAAGAGCTTATGCTCAAGCAGGGAAATAATGTGAACATATACTTTTCCTACCTCACTCCAAACCCCAAAAGACAGTTTTAAGAAAAGGAATCCCTGCCTAAAAATGTCTTGTATCTGTCTAATTCTTATTTCCATATATTGTTCATTGTAAAGGTCTCTCTTTTTAAAAAATTAAGTTAAAATTTCCCCCTAATTACATGGAAAAAAGTTTCCAACATTTTAAAAAGAATATTAAGTCTCAAATTCTCTCCCTCCCTCCCCACCCTACTCCCACAGCCCTGTTTGAGATAGAAAGTAATGTCTCATAGATTTTACATGTCCAATCGTGTAAAACATTTTTCTATATTAGTCCTATTGTCAAAGGAAATCCAAAAACAAAAAAATTAAAAAATAAAGTGAAAAAGGTTTGCTTTGGTCTATCAGCAATTTTTCTCTGGAAGCAGATGGAATTTTTTTATCATGACACCTTTGGGATAGTTTTGGATCATTGTATTGCTGAGAATAGCTAAGTTATTCACAGTTGTTTATCATATAGTACTCCTATCACTGTGTACAATGTTCTCCTGGTTCTGCTTATTTCACTCTGCTTCAGTTCATATTAGTCTTTCCAGGTTTTTCTGAGCTACTCCTGCTTGTCATTTCTTATAGCACAATAGTATTCCATTACAATCACATACTATAACTTACTCAGCCATCCCCAACTGATGATCCCCTTCCCTTTCCAATTCTTTGCCCTCACAAAAAAAGCTCTTTTAAATATTTTTGTACATCTAAGTCTTTCTCCTTTTTGTTTTTTATTTCTTTGGGATACAAGCCTAGGAATAATATGTAAATATACTATTTTACAGCCCTTTGGGCATAGGTCCAAATTGTTCTCTAGACTGTTTAAATCACTTCACAACTTCACCAACAGTGGGTTTGTATCACAATTCCATCCCAGTGCACTAGAACCCTCATGCTGGTTTTCTAAGTTATTTTGGGCTGAAAAATTACTTCACTCCATCTTTTTGTAGATCCTGCTCTATCAGAATTTGTTCTGAGGATTTATAGGATGTTTTTTTGGGAGGGTAATTTGGTAGCAATCAGATAGGTCCATGTACCTTCTTTGCCATCTTGGATCCACCTCCAAAGGTCTCTAAACTAGTAGAAAATGCATTCTTTGCAATATTTTTATAAAATGTTGTTCAGTCATTTCCAGTCATGTCTGACACTGCACGACCCCATTTACGGTTTTCTTCGCCTAGTCAATGGAGTGGTTTGCCATTTCCTTTTCCAGCTCATTTATCTTTCACTAAAGTCTACTGTCTCACTATATATTATGTAGCATGGTGTGACAGTAATCTCAGAATCTTGAAGACCCTCTTAGCCAATTTCATGTTCTGGAAGATTTTGCCAGGCTGGAAAGATTTCAGATATTCAGACATAGATCTAATAAGTGATTTCTAAGGATATCTTATACATGTGGACAGGCTTATTACCAGAAAATGGACCACCACAAGATGAAAAGATTTTGTCTGCCACAACTCACTGCCAAAGGACAGGCAGGTTGCAATATTCAATGGTGGGGAAAGAGGGCCTACAACAGGAAAACCAGAGAGCCTCTGAGTTTAGAGTCCAAAGCAAGTCTATAAACTGAATGTGCTACTTACCTACAACATAAAGAGTCATGGACTCACTTTCTGGAAGACTTGAGGATTCAATTTCGTATTGGCCTTCATCAGATGCCATTAATTGATGAATAGTAAAATTCCCAGATTTGGGATCTAATGTAGCCCTTCCATAAAAGGATGCATAGTATGAAGGTTGGTCACCTTTCGATGGCCATTCCGCCACCTTATCTTTCCTTTTCTTCCATGTGATATCTTCAAAGTCTGTTTTATGGGATGGTGAAAGTGTAACATTCTCATTCACGAGGCCAAATATGTTCTTGACAAGTCCACACATTCCAGAGTCTATGAAAAAACAGAAAGAGGTAGATGGGATAAAAGTTTATACACAAGTTAATAATATGGTCACCCCTCCTGGGATCTGCGCCCTGCATAAATGATGTCTAGTTCAAGTAGTCAACATCATTATCAATTAGCCACTCATTATGTGTGGGAAATAGAAGGCATTAAATAGCCCCTCCTTGTAAAGGCTTCCAGTTCTGATGGGAAAATGAGACAAATCTAGAAACATCATGGGTAGTGTTTTTGGTATACTCTGACAAGCCACCATCTATTAAAGTGCATCCTGTTACACACTTCAATATATATATATATATATATATATATGTATATATATATATATTTACATTTAGAAACAATTTTTGTTTCTAAAAAAAAAAAGAATTTTTATTCTTTCTTCCTTTTTTTTAACCCTTATCTACTATCTTAGGCTCAATAATATGTATTTGTTTCAAGGCAGAAGAGCGACAAGGTCTAAGCAATGGGCGTTAAGGAATTTGCCCAACGTCATACAGCTAGAAAGTGTCTGTGACCAAATTTGAACTCAGGATTTCCAGTCTCCAAGTCTGGCTCTCAATCCTGTGTTATTGGAAATGTTGGAGTCCTTGAACTACAGTTCCCATGAGCCCACTGGCTTCCTTTCCTTACGCAATGACGTAGACAGGAGGATAAAATTGAGGGGCTGGTTTTTCACTTCCTCTTTGCTTCCTGTCTTCCTTCCTAGTGGCATGCTGCAGCTGGGAAAGGCAGACTGCTTAAATAGTTTAAGCTAGCATGTCACGTGGCTTTATTTTCTATTGGTTACTAATAAATCTTTAAAACCCATAATAATTTTAAAGTTATCCTTTTATATTAATTTTATTTCTTACAATCCACTGGGCCATCTAACTGCCCACTTTGACAACTGTTTTCAGATATTTTGTGATTCAGATTCTCTCTCTCTCTCTCTCTCTCTCTCCCTGCCCTGCCCTGCCCTGCCCTGCCCTGCCCTGCCCTGCCCTGCCCCCAGGGAGAAAGCAGTCTGATATAAATTATAAAAGTACCTTTATGTAGTATATATTTCTATACTGCTCATGCCAGGAACACTCTATTTTTCTAACCTTTAACCCCTCACAACATGGCTAATGTGGAAATGTTTTCCATAATTTCACATATATAATCAATATCCTATTGTTTACTTTTTTGATGGATAAGGGAAGGATGAGTGAGGGAAAGAATCAAACAAAATTTTAAATTAATGTTAAAAATAAATTATGAATTGTTTTTTAAAATATATAGGTATTGTTATTATTAAAAATGATGAAGGCCGAGATTAAAAGGAAAAATAGTATTTTAATAAAAGCCATGTTGATAGAGATAAATCAACCATGTGCCTGTAAGAAACCTATTCAAACCTCGCCTCAGTCATTTTACGTTTCGTACCTTCGTGTGCCCAGGTAACTAAAGAGGAAGTTCAAAAGCCACTTCCCAATATTTAAAGCTGCCCCTCACCTTGAAGATATCATCTAAAACAGGAAACCTGTTGGACCACGGGAAATGTAGTTCCAAGGTCTCCCACATGTCCACAGGAAGTTTGTCAAACACTACACATCCTGAGGCTCAATCCTTCCAAATAGAACCCCAGTACTTTTAAATAACACCTTACTCCCCTGAGATCCAGTGAAAAAGACTGGTCTTTTTTGGTGGATCTTAAACCAAAAGAAAAGAGGATACTAGCTAGCCACATTGACAAAAAGCCAATTTGGGGCAGTCCCCTATTGGCTAAGAGTATGCATTCAAAACAAATGTATTCGACTCATTCAACTCCCCATAGTTCAAATCAACTGCACCCCAAAGTTCAAATTTGGATCTTCATGGTGTGGGAAGATGGCACAATCCTTATCCTGAAATTACTTTCAAAGAATTTAAACTTTACATTATAGATTATAAAACATACATTTTCTTCTGAGAATTATACATTACCCCCCTGAGATTACTCCTAAAGGAGTAGAAATTAACTTGCATTATAGATTATAATTCAGACATTATGATTATAAAAAACTTAACACACACACCCCTGAGGGAAATTTTAAATAACACATTACTCCCCTTAAGAGGTCAGCCAAGGATGCATGGCTGAGTGAGTCATGGGGGTGCATGAAATCAATTGGCAAAAGAAATAATAAAAAAAAAAAATAAAAAGAAGAAAATTCAAAAAAAAAGAAGAAAAAATTAACTTGCGAATGAAATGTAAAATGTGCAAAAAATGTAAGGAAAATAAACTTATAACAGGTCTTTGAATCAAGGCCCAATTAAAGTGATTTAAGCAGTTTGCTATTACCCATTCAGGGCCAGGACTTATAGAAAATTGCCATTCTCTATATATATAGAGAGAGAAATAAGGGAAACATCTCTCTTTGGCCTGATTCCCCTTCAACTTCTCAGGGAAATGAACCGATAAATAATCAATCTTAGGTGCTTCACTAGGAATTTAAGTTGAGGGGACCCACGTCCTCTAAAGTTTTAGAAAAGACTGGGACTCCAGAACTCAAACCCCAATTTCAAGCCCTTAAGTATTGGCATAGACTTCTGCAATTCATGCAGATTCTCAGTCAAGTCTCCATGACCTTGTGCTTTCTTGTTAGCATTTCTCCTGGAATCAGACAGAGAGGCATTAAATCACAGTCCCATAGTCTCAGGCTCTTCAGGTATGCATCATTATAGCAAACATATAATCAGCTAGTTGAAATGTCTTCCAAACATAATCAGAATTGAAAGAACTTTGAGTAAGAAAGGAAGCAAGGAAGAAAGGAAAAGAGAAGTAGGGATGAAAATTGAAGAAAACTAGTGAGGAGCCTTTTTCAAAGTCTTCTTTGCATAGAAACAAATGCTCAAAGATTTGTTTGTCTATTTCTGTGTTTGCACTTTTTTCCTATTCTATACTATATCCTCATCAATAATGAACTATTTCAACACATAGCATTGGAGTTTGTAACCTAATACAGCAGTGGATTCAACCCTGATTCCAAAAGACTGAAGCTAGTCATACGAACCACTTACTGGTAGAGAGATGAGAGACCATTCCATCCTTGAAATGGGGAATGAGATTGCATAAGCCATCTCCTATATCTGACTAGTTTGTCTCAAAGGATAGGGAGGACTGGATCTGTGATTTCATTGGGATAGGCAACTCTTGGATGAAGAAATTTTTTTTTTCTTTTTACTGATGATACAGATGAAGGCTATTTCTCTAATTTATTTGTTTAGTGAGTTGCCCAGAGCATTGAGAGATGAAGTGATTTATCCAGGGTCACACAACCAATAAGTATCAAAAGCAAAACTCAAACCCAGATCTTCCTGGTTCTGAGGCTGGATTTCTAGTCACTATGCTATACGGCCTCTTCATCAAAACCATTATTAATATTATCTTGGCTGATCTCTGAAAATAAAATGTAATTAAAAAAATAAAACCTAGCATTTATATAGTGCCTTAAATTTTGCAAAGTCATTTTTAGATGTGATATAATTTGATTCTAATGACAATTCTGCCAGGAAACTATGACAGCTGTTATCATCCCAATTTTATGGACAAGGAAATTGAATCTCAAAGATATGAAAGGTTTTGTTCCTGGTTATACACTTGGATCTGAATCTAGGTCTTTTTGACTCTAAGTCTAGTACTACATTCACTCTGCTGTGCTGCCCCTAACCCTTAAATGCTAAATTACTGACTCTCCCTCCAAGGCCCAGCAAAGATTAGCCTGGACCCATAGGGTACTAGTCATTCACTTGACCCATTCATCTCAGAAAAATGTCCATCCTAGGGGCCCAGAGCTACAGAACTGGACACACATCTAAATTTTAGGGTTTGAGAGTGAGAGAAGACAGAGATAGAAAGAGAAAGAGACAAATAGTGCTCCATTCATTCATATATTTGCTGCTGACATGAAGTTGGGGGAGGTAGTTAACAATCATCAGAGCCAAAAAGAGATCTCCCTAAGGCAGTGATTCCCAAAGTGGGTGCTACCACCCTCTGGTGAGTGCTGCAGCGATCCAGGAGAGCGGTGATGGCCACACTTTTTTTTGCATTACATTCTATTCTGAATTCAATAAATAGTTTCATAATTTCTAGGGGGTGCTAAGTAATATTTTTTTCTGGAAAGGGGGCGGTAGGCCAAAAAAGTTTGGGAACCACTGCCCTAAGCTATGATGATGATCTGAAGCTAATAAGGTTAAATTAAACAAGCAGAAATATAAAGATGCACAGGGTTTGCAAAAGAGCAGCTAACATCATAAATATAAATGGGTGAGGAGGGACAGAGAGATATGGAATGTGAAGCAGTTTGTGTGAAAAAGGAATGGGCCCTTTGATAAAGCTACAAGCTCAGTGCCAGCCAAAATTCAACCAGGCAGCACACAAACCAGCGACCACAATCTTGGTTGGTGCTAAGAGCATTGTGATAGCCAGAATGATTGAGAAGATGGTCCCATTGGCCTTTGGCTCTGGTCATATGACTGTTCTAGTACTGGTTTCCATTCTGGCTGTCACATTTTAACAAGGTAATTAGCAAACTGGAGAATGGCCAGTGAAAGAAATAAAAAACCTGGGCTGACATTCCTGAGCTGAGAAATTTGACTTTTAATTTGAGGTCTGCAGCCATGCCCAGTCTGTGGCTAGAGACCTACAATTGCTTAACAGTGGTGATTAACAGGACCAGATATTCAGAACACAAAACTAAAGTAAGATTTAGAACATTTTGCTAAAAGGGTTAATAAGTTCCAGTAAAAAGGGGTTTTGACCAGATCAACTCTTTTTTTCTCTCTCTTAGCAAGGTTAGGACTCCTTTCCTAGATGTCCTAGCTAAGGTGCTTTTGCAAGGTCAGGGCCTCTTGCCTTCCTGTCTCAACTTCTAGTGCCATGACGGCAAACCTATGGCACACATGCCAAAGATGGCATGCAGATACCTCTCTGTGGGCATCCATGCCATCACCTGCCAAAGTTAGTTACTAGAAAGGCAGAGGGACTTGGACAGAGCTTCTCCATTACCCCTCTCCACCATGCCTCCCCACCCCTCTGCCTAGCAGCCCAATAGAAGTGCTTACTCCCTCCCCTGAGCAGAGTACTTGAGCCACTTTTTCCCCTTTCTCCCATCCCTGTATGGGGTAAGGTGATGGGCACTTGGTCTCTGGGGGTTGGGAGGTGGGGCAAAGCACCCAGTTGGGAAGCAGGGCACAGCATATGGTATCAAAAAGGTTCTAAAAGGTTCACCATCACTGCTCTAGTGTGTGTGGCAAAGGAATGCCACAAGCATTTTCTAGCACTGCAGAAGTAATTAATTTTTTCACTTGCTATCAAACTATATCTATCCTTATCTATAATTATGATTAATATTTTCCTTATCTATTATTCTGTTTATGTACAATTAATTTTAATAACTGGGTCTAACTCTTTCTATAAATGATAGTTACAGTTTACTACCTAAAGGATTACATGTGATCACAGCTTATGATTATTAAATAAATAGTAAATAATTAATGGACACAGCTTTTTAAATAAAACTAAGTGAATGGCAATTTCCTTTTCTTCAGAAAATAGCAAGTAGAATGGTTAAGGATCATATGGCAAGCACCTGAAAGAACTTAGTGTAAGAGAGCTGAGAACAGGAGCCTTATCTGTAGGGCTATCATAAGGAAGGCAGACACAGACTCATAAAGTTGGGAAGGTCAATGAAGGAGATCTAGGTTCAACTCATACCAAACAAAGAATCTCCTATATAGTATATGTTCCTGACAAGGGGACATCCAGCCTTCATTTGGAGACCTCCAGTGATGGTGAAACCCCTAGGGTAATCCATTCCTCTTTTAGACACCTCTAACCACTAGGAAACTTTCTGAGGTCTGCTTTTTTGCTACTTTTACTTGCTGCCCCTTGTTCTGCCCTCTAGGACCATGTAGACCATGTTAAATTCATCTTCCACATGCCAGTTGAATATTTAAAGATAGCTATGATGCCTTTCCTTACTTCCTAAATCCTCTAAAAATCTCCAGGCTA
Organism: Gracilinanus agilis; assembly: GCF_016433145.1. Classification (NCBI taxonomy): domain Eukaryota; kingdom Metazoa; phylum Chordata; class Mammalia; order Didelphimorphia; family Didelphidae; genus Gracilinanus; species Gracilinanus agilis. The sequence goes on from NC_058133.1 coordinate 468,328,297, forward strand.
AATATTCCCAATTCTTTCAATTAATCCTAGGCCCAGTCTTTTGTTCTTTCTTTTTGCTGCTAATTTTTTTTCAGTTACAAGTTAAAACAATTTTTATTTTGTGATTGTGAATGTGATATCTGATATTTTGTGATTCAAATTTTCTCTTTCCCTCCTTCCCTCACCTCCCTTCTACTCCCCCATAGGCAGTAAACAGTTTGATACAAGTTACACCAGTCTTAGGCCCAGTCTTAGGCCCCCTTACCATCCCTGAAGATTAATGTTTTACAAACTACATGTTGATTAAAAATGTGTGCTACAGACTGAGTGGTGTAAATTTACTTATAAGGCTGTAACAGCTAAAGTGCACTATTGATTTAAATTAAAGCTCCATTAGCTATTCATTTGCCTATATCCACAAATGAAATTTGTTAGATTTTTTTTTAAGAGCCCTAGAAAATGTCAGAATTTTACAGGCTCTGTTCCTTTGGCTTTTGTTTCCAGAAACAGAAACCCTTATATTCTGTTCTTTAAAAGAGAAAATTGTATATATTACCCATGTGTTATAAACATGTACTGAAATACAGATGAGTTAAACTATGCTTAGTTTTCTAGGCAGAAAACTAATGACAAACTCTTGTGAAATTCACACAAAATCTAACCTGCCATATTCTTGGTTATTTTGCAACCAATATTTCTTCTCCCCATATGGAGGAGACAAGAGAAAGAATGAAAAGGGGTGAAAGAGAGAGAAAAGGGGAGAGGGAGATGGAGAAGAGAGGGAGGGACAGTAGAGGGAGGAAGATAAGTAGGGAGGTGGGGAGTGAGAAGAGATTTAGGTATATACGTGAGGTAACTAGATGTTGTAGTCCAATAGATCATGGAACTTGGAGTCAGGAAGACTTACGATCAAATTTTGCCTCAGATACTTATTACTTGTGTGACTTAGAGTAAGTCACTTAACCTGCCTCAATATCTTTATCTGTAAAATGAATATAATAGCACCCACCTCATAAGACTGGTAGTAAGGACCAAATAAGTGAATACATATAAAGTGCTTTGTAATCTTAAAACCAATAGAAATGCTAGCTATGACATTTTAGCTAGCTAGTTTAAGGCAAACCAATGAATTCTTTGGTAGACTTCTCATTTTTTGTCATTTCAATCATGACCAACTCCTCATCACTCCTTATTGAGGTCTTCTTGGCAAACATAAGAAGTGGTTTTCCATTTCCTTTTCTAGTTTATTTTTATGGTTGAGGTAAATGAGGCAAGTAGGGTTAAGTGACTTGTCCAAAGTCACACAGTTAAGTGAGGGTCTCAAGCCATATTTAACTTGGGTCTTCCTGACTCAAGGCCCAGCGCTTTATTGACTGTGCCACCTAGCTGCCCAATAGACTTCTCTACACTAGTGATGGGCAAACTTTTTAAAGAGGGGGCCAAAGGAAAGGAAATGCTCATCTATCAGTCTGTTTCTAAGGCAACTCTTTTGAAGTTTCATTGTATTGTATCCTACTCATTGTATTCATCAGATTAGGAATAATGTCCCTAGACTGGATAGAACATTTCAGGGGGCTGCACTGGCCTTCAGGCTGTGGTTTGCCTATTACTGCTCTAAACAATATCATTGCTGCCCTCATGAAACAACTTTCTTGGAACTTTCCAGAAAACTTGGTGAGAAACAGAGGGCAGTGGCTGGCATTCTACAATCTCAGAACAGAAGAATTTACCCCTACCATCTTCTCTTTTCCCCCATTCACTCCTTGGCTTCTGGGCAGCCCCCTCTCATCCTCCCTAGAGGTGGGCATTTTGACACCAATGTAATGCTAACATTGCTCCCCAAATATAGAAAATGGTGAAAGAAATGACTTATTATAATATTTAGGGGAATAAAACCCAGTGCCTCCCAGGAAGAACTAAAAAAAGGCATATAGAAAGCTAGTCTTGAAATATCACCCAGATACGAATTTAAATGAAGGAGAAAAGTTCAAAGAGATTTCTCAAGCTTATGAAGTGCTTTCTGGTGCAAAGAAAAGAGATTTCTATGACAAAGATGAAGATTGAGTCATCAAAGAAGGTGGTTCTGGTCATAGCTTTAGTTGTCCCATGGATATCTTTGATGTGTTTTTTGGAGGGTGTAGAAGAATGCAAAGGGAATGGAAAGGTAAAAGAGGTGTTCCTCAGTTGTAAATGACTCTAGAAAATTCATATAAAAGAAAACGGGCTTTGCGACAGAATATAATTTGGGATAAACATGAAGGACAGGATGGTAAGAAAGGAGCTATAGAATGTTGCTCCAATTGTAGAGCTCCTAGAATTCAAATTCAAATAAGAATTCATCAGATGGGATCTAGAAGACAAATTCAATTGATTTCCATGGAATGCTAAGGGCATGGGGGGAAAATTAGCCATAAAGATTGATGAAAAAAACTATAGTGAAAGGAAAGCTGTTTGAGAGAAAGAGATTCTGGAAGTTCATATTGGCAAGAACATGAAAGATGGTTAGAAGACAACAAACATTCTGTTGTGAAGGTGGCCAGGAAGCAGGACCAGAGTCAGGAGATGTCCTTCTTTTGGATCAGAAGGACAATGCTATATTTACATGACAAGATGAGGACCTTTCCAGGGCTATGGATATCCAGTTGGTTGAAACATTGTGTTGGCTTTCAGAAACTAGTAACAACTCTTTTTAAAAAAAACCTTTGCCCTCTGTCTTAGAATTTATACTAAGTATCGTATCGGTTCCAAGACAGAAGTGTAGTAAGGGTTGAACAACTGGAGTCAAATCACTTGCCCAGGATCACACAGCTAGGAAGTGTCTGAGGCCAAATTTGAACCCAGCCCCTCCAATGTCTCCAAAGCCAGGCCTGGTTATCTATCCACTGAGCCACCTAGCTGACCCCCTCCCCACCAACTCTTGACAATAGAACTACTGTCATTACTTGTCATCTTGGTCAGATTATCAAATGTGTACTGAATGAAGGTATGCTAATTTATTGGCAGACTTAAGAAACAGGGATCCTATGAATTAAGTTAATGGAATTTAAGGTAAACTTCCCAGAGAATAGCTTTCTTTCGTCAGATAAGCTATCTTTGCTGGCAAAGGTACTGTCTGAAACAAAGAATTAGAAATTGAGGGGATATCCATCAATCGGTGAATAGCTAACCAAATCGTAGCATATGTTGGTGATAGAATACTATTGTGTTATAAGAAATGATTATCGGGGGGCAGCTGGGAGGCTCAGTAGATTGAGAGCCAGGCCTAGAGATGGGAGGTCTTAGGTTCAAATCTGGTCTCAGACATTTCCTAGCTGTGTGACCCTGGGCAAGTCACTTAACCCCCATTGCCTAGCCTTTACCGCTCTTCTGCTTTAGAACCAATATGCAATATTGATTCTAAGATGGAAGGTAAGGGTTTTTAAATAAAAATAAAAAATAAAAAGAAATGATTATCAGGATGATTTCAGAAAAAGCTGGAAAGACATACATGAACTGATGCAAAGTGAAATAAGCAGACCAGGGAGAACACTGTACACAGTAACAGTGATACTAGATGGTGATCAACTGTGAAAACTTGGCTCCTCTCAGCAATGCAATGATCTGGGACAATTTTGAAGGACTTATGACAAAGAATGCTACCCACCTCCAGAGAAAGAACTGTGGGAGTCAGATGGACGCAGATCAAAGCATACTATCTTTCATATTGGTTTATTTACAGTTTCATTTGAGGGTTTTAGTTTTGTATATATGTGCTTTTATTAAAAAAAATGACCAATATGGAAGTATGTTTTGCACAATAATACATGCATGGCTCAGATGAAATTGCTTATCTCAGAGTGGGAAAAGAAAAGGAAGGGAAGGAGATGGTTTGAATCTTGTAATTTTGAAAAGTATAAGTTGAAAATTATTACTACATGTAATTTGGAAAGTAAAATGTCTTTGAATTTAATTTTTAAAAATTAAATTAATTTTAAAAATTACTGGTCTATTGAAAGAAAGGAAGGAATATTGAAGAAATGGGTTAAGTAGAACTGGCATGCTTTGACCCGTCTCAAGAAAATAGTTGCCAGAGGTAGGTAGGTGGTTCAGTGATTACAGCGTCTGGCCTGGAGTTAGGAGGACCTGGATGGAATCTGGCCTCAGACATTTCCTAGCTGTGTAATCTTGGGCAAGTCACTTAACCCCCATTGCCTTGCCCTTACTGTTCTGCTTTGAAATTAATACTTAAGTATTGATTCTAAAAAGGAAGGTATGGGTTTTTTAAAAAAGAAAGAAAGAAATTGCCATTATAATGGAGAAGATTTTGAGAATGATGAGTTCTGGAGGTGGTATTCTCAGTCAGACTTCTTAATGAGGGACATTGAATAATCTTCATTGTAATGCAGGCTTTTGTATGAAATTGCAAGTGAGTAAAGAACTACAATCATCTTAATACACTATTTATTACTATATTAATACACTATTAACACCAACTAGTATTTTTGTTGTAATATTCAACTATAATATAATTGTGTTTGAAAAGGTTATTGAATAGAAGCCATAATGTAAAATAATAACTCTGAAATTTATGATGTCGACCATCATTAATTGCTCTTTGATGGTAAAGAAGTCAGTCAGCATTTTTTTCATGACCTGTACTTCTCTCTTTCAATGAATATATTCAGTACCTTGGTCTGAGATTTGATCCTTGATTGATTATATATACACAAGCATTTATGATTGCAAAGCTCTGAAATTAAAGTTTGGAACTAAAAAAAAGAAACAGCTTCCTAGCTACAGATAATATTTAAACAAAGAATATGAAGCAAAGGTTAGGTAACAAGCACAACAATAATTATAGCTAGCATCTATAAGTGCTTTAAAGTTTGTAAAGTTCTTTACATATATTATATTACATTACATTACATTATATGACTTGATATTTCATAAATAGCTAGGCTGAAGTGATTTTTCAAGATCTTGATTTAACAAGTCATCCAGTTCTTAAATTTCCCATATTTTTAATCCCGTAGCATTTCTAACAGTAGGTCAGAATTCTCTTGCTTTGTCCAGCATCTTCCTGGACTACTTCTCTCATGTCTTGTCAAACTAATCAGTATGGAGGGACTGTCCTCTTGATTTCATGTTTTTAAATGGAATGGGAGTGGGTATGGGTTCTGATCTGGAGACCTTTGGATTAATCCAAAGAGTTTCCCCAATCAAGTTCATGAAATTTGAGGGTGGACACTTGTTGGAAAGAGATATTTCCCATGAATCTCAATTTGCTATCAAACCCTTCCTGAGAAGGTAAAGGGATTAATATCTTTGACCGGTCCCCAGTGACTAGTAGCTCTTGTCGAAGGCATTACCCTCTGTAGGCTATTAGAATGAGCCATGGAATGGTCCATACCTTCAAATTCTTTTTTTTTGAAGGTAAAAAAATAGCTATTACTATATAAAACTTAAAGGTACATAAAATATTTTACATTTGTTATCTCATGTAGTCCCCACAATATCCCTGCAAGGTGGGCACTAGGATTTCCAAAGAATCAGAAGATTCCATGGACTAAAAAATTTGCAGAAAAGTAAATCCAGGAGGAATGGGAAGCTCTCAGAAATCAAATTCTGAAGTCAGAAAGAAAAATTAAAATGTGGAAAATGAGGAAATCTCTAAAGATCAAATGAAGTAATATTTGTAAAGCACTTAGCACACTGTGCCTGGTACATAATAGGTACTTAATAAATGCTTGTTTGTCCCCTCTCTCCTTCTAAGGAGGCTGATATAGATGGATTTTTGAAAGATACTAAAAAGGGGGCAGAGGAATTGAGAGTCAGACCTAGAGATGAGAAGTCTTGAGTTCAAATCTGGTCTTAGACATTTCCTATTTCACTTTACTCCAATTGCCTAGCTTACCACTCTCCTGCCTTGGAACTAATACACAGTAATGATTCTAAAACAGAAGGTAAGGGTTTTAAAAAAGAAAAGAAAAAAGGAAAGAAAGATACTGGATAACAAGAGAAATACTATAGGAGTAGAGAAAGATGTAAACCTATTTTTAAAAAAAAGGAAAGAAAAAAGAAAGATAATGCAGCCTTTCCAGCCATTTCCCAAACATGCTGCCTCTACTTTAGCTCTCCTCAAATCACTCCCACTGGACTTCACCAGATTCTTCTCCTGGTTCCCAAAGTTTTAAGGGGGCTTTTACTTTATCATGTGCTAAACTAGGATTTCTAAGCTATTTTATCCATTAGAATATCATAAATTCCTTGAGGGGAAAGATTGTCTTGCTGGCCTGAATTTTTATTCATAGATAGCACTTGTCACAATGCTAGTCACATCATAAGTGCTTAATAAAAGACATTCATTCATTCAGCAACCTACAGTTCAGTATATGTGACTTCCTTTTATAACAAAATTCGAAAACACAGAAATGGTAATCTCAATGAGCCAATCAAGAGAGACATCATCAAGAACAGAAACTTCGAAACCAATCTCACTTCTGTTTTTTAAGAGTGTTACTAGATGGGTAGAGAAGAAACCTAGAAGAAAACAGATTTCAGTGAAACATCTAATAAAATCTCCCATGCTATTCTAATAGAAAAGATGGAGAGATGTAAGAGAGATGATGGTAGAGTTCCTGTTACAGAGAATGAGGAGCATAATCTTCTTTGTGAATTTAAAGGATCATTATATGGAAGAAAGTTTACTTATCCTACTTGCTTTCAGATGGCAGAAGTAGAAACAAAAAGTAGAAGCTTGATATAAGGAAAAACTTCCTAACAGTAAAAACTACCACCCAAAAGTAGACTCTCCTAGGAAAGAATAATCCCTGTCATGCCAATCCTTGCCATGGAAGTCTTCAAACAAAATCTAATTGGCCATTTGCTGAGTGCATCAAAAAAAAGAGATTTTTGGACTAGTTAGCCACTGCGGTCCTTTCCATCCCTCAGATTTTGAGACCTACACATTTGAGAAAATGCAATTTGTATATCCTACTGTTTTCATAGAAAATATTAGTAGCTAGGTGGCATAGTGGATAAAGCTTTGGGCCTAGAGTCAGGAAGACTCATTTACCTGATTCACATCTGGCCTCAGACATTTCCTAGCTATGTGACCCTGGGTAAGTCACTTTACCTTGCTTGCCTCAGTTTCTTCATCTGGAGGAAACATCTAGAGCTAGAGATGGAAATGACAAACTACTCTAGTATTTTTTGCCAAGAAAACCCCAAATGAGATCATGAAAAACAGGACATGACTGAACAACAACCAGTTTTTAATTTAGAATTATGCCAAAAGATCACCAAGCTCTTTGCACCTTTAGATCTAGCAATCTCTAGTACCAAGCAAATGAGCTAAAATGAAGACAAAGACAGAAAGGACCCATATTCACCAAAATATAAGTAGCAGAAATTTATGTGACAACAAAAACTAATCAGTGAGTGTCCATCAATTGGAAAAATGGCTGAATAAACTGGGATGTATAATAAATGCATTGGATCATCATTTTCTTGAAGAACTGACAACAATGTGACATTCAGGGAAATGTGGGAAGATGTATTCACTGATGTCAAGTGAGGAAAGGCGAATCAAGAGGACAGAACACACAATGACTATGATCCTGCGAAATGAACATCATGGAATCAGACATACATCAATTAATGGTCATTCGTGGTCACAAACAAGAGATGAGGAAGTACATTTCCTTCATAGCAAGGAGAGCTAAAGGGAAGGAATCTTGAATATGAAATAGGATCATCTTGCCAATGGGTTTTTCTGAACAGTTTAATTCATAACAAGTAAGGGTTCTGTTGGAGGTGAGAGGCAGGTGCAGAGAAATGAATGTAGTGCCATCAATAAAAACAAATTTTAAAAAGAAAATATCAGTTTTGTGCAATAACATTTTTGACAAATTTATTATATTTTATCTATCCATTGATAAAGGGAATAAAAAGGAGAACTGATATTTCTTGACTCCCTTAATTATCCAAATAACATCACATATTTCTCCTTACATTATATTAATTATTTTTCTTGCATCCTGGCAGAATCTAAATGCTAAAAAATAAGTATAATTGAATCATCATCTCTAATCATCTAGAATCTAGATTCTAGATAATGAAGTGAATAGAACCCTGAGCCTGGAGTCAGGAAGATCTGTGTTTACATTACACCTGGAGTGAGGCAGGAAGGTAGTATAATGGACAGAGCACCAGGCCTGGTGTTGGGAGGACTTGGGTTCATATCTGGTCTCAGATACATCCTGGGCTATAAGGTAGATAGACCCTGAGCAAGTCACCTAACCATAATTGCCTAGCTATTGACACTCTTCTACCTTAGAACTGATGCTAAGAAAGAAAGTAAAGGCTTAAAAAATGTTTTTTAATTCCATCTCAAACACTTAACTAGCTATGTGGCCATGAGCAAGCCATTTGACCTCCAATTGCCCCAAATTCCTCATTTGTAAAATAGGGAGAATAATAACACCTATCTTGAAGAATTACTGTGAAGATCAAATAAGATAACATTTGTAAAGCACTTAGTATAGCACCTGGCATGTAACAGGTATATTTATATTTATTATCATATAAGTATCATATATTTATTTATTCCCTCTCTCTTTTTCTTTCCCCTTTCAGTCATCCTGCTTTGGGCTCTTTTGTAACTGGGCTTCTCTAGGTAAGTCTTTTTCTCTCAGCCTCAGTTATGTCATCTGTAAAATGTGGATAACAATGAATCCCACCATGCAGAGTTGTTGTAAGAATCAAATGAGATAATATCATACTGGATATCATATAACAACAGAAAATATGTAAAGTACTTTACAAACTTTAAGGCACTATGTAAATGTTAACTGCTATTATAATTACAATAATAATTATTATCATTACAATGATAATTATTATCATCATTAGTAACTATGGTTTTCCATTGCTATTCATTAGTCCCTAAAAATACAGGATCAGATTTTTGGATTTGCATAAGTATGCTTGAATTTCAAGAACTCCTGTTTCTTAGCAGACCCTTCCCCTTAAATTACTATAAAAAGGCAATTTTAATCAAGGAACAGAACCATCTTTAACACATGCTTATCTTTCACAATAGATCCATAGGAAGGACTCTAATTAATAAATGCACAAATTGATTTTCCCTATTGTGACTGGTATATATTAAATGGAAAGATGTGCCAAATTATCTTAATTCACAAATCAGTTGCTCAAGTCTTTTCTCTCTATTGCCTGTAGCACAATAAAGAGATAGGTAGCTCTAATTAGATAATTAGATTTTTACTTGTGGATTGGGTGCTGTTTGCTTCTGGATGTTTATTTGTTGTGTCTTATGTTTGCTACCAGCTAAATACATTGACTTCACTCAGGAGACAGACAGCCTGGTGACAAGGGAAATACTGGGAGATATATGGAGATCAGTGAGAAAGAGAAACAAGGTGGATAGACTTAATTAGATCACTGGATTTCTGCTAGATAACTGGCATCCATTTAACTCAATAGTTCTGACAGGTAGAAATGTGAAAGTGACAAGACTGAAGGAATACATAACACATCTTTATCCTCTATGTAACTGGGAGAGTTAAAAATGAGCTTGTAGAAGAAACTGAGGAAGAAAGGATGAGAGGAAGCTGAGGGAAATTCACAGGCAGCAGCAGGCTGCACCAGACTGCTATTCTGGTGGTACAGTGAATAGAGCACCTGGCTTGGAACCAGGAAGACATTTTCTGAGTTCAAATCTGGCCTCAGACAGTTACTAGCTCTGTGACCTTGGGTAAGTCACTTAATCCTGTTTGTCTCAATTTCCTAATCTATAAAATGAGCTGGAGAAGGAAACAGCAAACCATTCCAGTATCTTTGCCAAGAAAATTCCCAAATGGAGCCACAGAGATTAGATATGACTGAAATGACTCAATAACAACAAAAGAGATTCTCCTAGATGACCCAATAATCAACAAGCATTTATTAAGCATCTACTATGTGCTGAGCATCATGATAAGGGGTAGAGATATTAAGAAAGGCAAAGACAGTCCCTACCCTCAGGAATCTTATAGTCTAATCAGGGACCAATATGAAAACAACTATGTATATACAGGATATTATTATATATTATATACAGGATAAATAGGAAATGATCAACAGAGGTAAAGCACTATAATTCAATGGGATTGGAAAAGGCTTTCTGGAATCTCAACATTCTGCAAGATCACATCAACCAGAAACTCACACTTTTTCAGTACCAGTATCCTGTCCCCCACTTCTTTTTCTACTTCCTCATCTCCTACCCAATTTCAGCTTCTTTTTATGTATTATGTTTTTCCTCTTTAGGTTGAAAGGACTTGGAGTTCAGGGTCTGATTTTTGGCCTTCTTGTTAGCCCCAACACTTAGTACAGGACCTGGAATAAAACAGTTATTAAAGGGAACAAAAGGAGTACTGATATCTTCTCTCCCATCATCATCCACTTTTTAAGGATATTTGTAAAGAAGATCCTTGTTTGGGAATGGGCTGGATTTGATGAACACTGAGGTCCCTTCTACCTCTGAGAGTTAACAAACCTATAAGGCAGAAGAAAGGAAGATCATGATACAGGAAAGGAAGAGAAGAAGGAGACCAATAAGTACATAGAATCAAATATTAGATACAAGGGATTTTGGGTAAAGAGGAGAACTAGAATTCTTCTGGAGCCAGCAGACTTGCCAGCTTTGGGAGCTGTAATGAAGAAATTAGGATGTTGATTAAAATATTGATTAAAATAAGATATTTTATAAAGAGATCTGAGGGTACAAGCAGGGAAGGGAGCAGTTCATGAAGCCAGAACTTGGAAGAACACAGGAAAAGGTTCTGTCAGTTGGTGACATCCTCTCACTGGGTCACTCACTCACTGGGCTTCAGTTAGTGAGTGAGGTGCCTCTCTTTCTCTCTGGCTGCTGGTGGAGACAGACATCTGAGACTTTACACTGGGATGGTGAAAGGGAAGAGAGAACTCTGAAAACCATTTGAAGAGGTTTTCTACTTTCCTGATCAAGAGAAGTCATCTCTAAGAAGAAGCTGGCAGATCTTTCCTGAGAACAGTTTTGGAGAAAGAAAGCTTGAAGGCTGCTTGTCTGGACTCTGGGCCATACCAGGGCTACCCAATTGTCAGTTAGCAGCTGCCATCTTAGCTGAATGAATCTATATGTTCTTTGAGATATCTTTATCAAATTAAGTTAAATGAATAAGGATTTTAGGTAGATCATAGTCAGATAGTGTTTTGGAGTTGGTTTTTTTTTTTTTAGTAAGTGCTAGGCATTAAGTGTAGCCAGAAGAACCGAAGGCTCCTCCATGAGGTGAACATAGAGGTGTGGGTGGAGTAAAATAGTTCCCTTTGATTCAGGGCATCCTTGTTACTAATCCTTACCTTGGTTGTGATATTTAAGACAAATAAAAAGATATTATATAAAGATATAATCTCTAAGCAAAATACCTTCTGGCTTGGTGGAAGAAAGTCACTACTGGCTTTCATTTTAAGTAGGGAGCTGGAAGATACTTTGTAATCTTCAAACAAAGTATCCTACCACAATATCCTCCTCACAACTCCATTATATAACCATCATTTCTTCAGAGCCACTACTCCCAGTGATTCATGAGGGGACAAAGGATATTACTCTAAAGAACCAAGACAGCCAGGATAAGGATCATGAAGTCAAAATTCTGACAATCTTAGGAAAGAGAGAACATTTTTATTATTACTAAAACAGGAAAGTAAGATAATAGCTGGCTAAGATAATGTCCAAAAGTTAGATTTCAATTTTTGGACAATGGTTTAAAATATAGAAATGGAAAACTCTTGGCTAGGGATGCCATACATCTAAACAGAGGTGGTAAAAAAAAACCCAACAAACAATAACAAAATTCCAGACATTCTAGAACAAGAGGGAAAGTGGAAATTGAAAGAATCTATAGATCACCTCCTACATTTGATCCACAACTGACAACTCCCAGGAATATTATAGCCAAATTCAAGAACTATCAGACCAAGTAAAAAATATTACAAACTGCTAAGAAAAAGTCATTCAGATAACAGGGAATCACAGTTAGGATAACACAGGATCTGGCTGCAACTACATTGAAGGACTGGAAGGCAAGGAATATAATATTCTGGAAAGCAAGGGAACTGGGTCTACAATCAAGAATCAACTATCCAGAAAGAATGACTATATTCTTGCAGGGGAAAGTATGGTTATTTAATAAAATTGAAGACTTCCAACCATTCATAAAAAAAATGGATTTAAACAGAGAATTTGCTGCCCTAACACAGAACTCAAGAGAATCACCAAAAGGTAATTAAGAGAGGGAAAAAAAACAAAAAAAAATAACCATTTCTTTAAGGGACCCGATAAGTTCAAATGATTTGTATCCCTATAAGAAAAAATGATATTGGTAACTCTTAAAAATTGTTATTATCATCAGGGTAGCTAGAAGAAATATACTTAGAGGGGACAGTGACAAACTATATAGAATGAAATGTCTCTCTCTATATATATGTGTGTGTGTGTGTGTGTGTGTGTGTGTGCGCGTATGTATAAATATATGTAAAACTGGAGGTAAAAAAAAGAAGATAATATTAAGAGAAATGGGAAAAGAGACAAAATGGAGTAAATTTCTATTCCATAAAGAAGCACGTGGGGTAAAGAGATTGGAGAGAGGAAATATTTGATTCTTAAGTGCATTGAAATTAACTTAAAGAGGGAAGAACAATCCGATCCACTGGGGTAGAGAATTGATTTGTGCCCTATAGAGAAGTAGAAGGGCAACAAATGGAACGGTAGGGAGGGAAGCAATACTAGGGAGGGAATGGGTGGGGGGAGGATTAGCTTAAAAAGACCCTAAAGAATAATAAGAAGGCAATAAGAAGGGGGGGGGGGGAGAAAGGGAAATACAATAAGGCAGGAGACTAGGGGGACTGATTAAAAACAAAACACTGGTAAAGAAGGAAATAGTGAAAGAAGAAAGGGCAGGACAAGGAGAGGGAATCAAAATGTTGGGGAATACACAACTGATAATTATAACTCTGAATGTGAATGAGATGAAGTCACCCACAAAACGGAAGTAAATAGCAGAATGTATGAGAAACCAAAATCCTACCATATGTTGTCTACAAGAAACACACATGAGGCAGGTAGACATACATAGAGTAAAAATAAAAGGCTGGAGCAAAATCTATTGGGGTTCAACTGAGAAAAAGAAGGCAGGAGTTGCAATCATGATATCTGGCAAAATCAAAGTACAAATAGATCAGGTTAAAAGAGATAGGGAAGGTAATTATATCCTGATAAAAGCCAGTATAGACGATGAAGAAATAGCAGTACTCAACATGTATGCACTAAATGGCATAGCATCTAAATTTCTAAAGGAGAAACTGGCAGAGCTCAAGGAGAAAATAGATAGTAAAACTATACTAGTGGGAGACGTGAACCTTCCCCTATCAGATCTAAATAAATTAAACCAAAAAATAAATAAAAAAGAGGTAAGAGAGGTAAATTAAATCCTAGAAAAATTAGAGTTAATAGATATATGGAGAAAAAATAAATAGAGATAAAAAGGAATACACCTTCTTTTCAGCAGAATGTACATAGTACATTCACAAAGATTGACCATGTACTAGGGCAGTGATTCCCAAAGTGGGCACTACCTTCCCCTGGTGGGTGCTGCAGCGATCCAGGGGAGTGGTGATGGCCACCGGTGCATTTAGCTTTCCTATTAATTGCTATTAAAATTTAAAAAAAATTAATTTCCAGGGGCATTAAGTAATATTTTTCTGGATGGGGGCAGGCCAAAAAAGTTTGGGAACCACTGTATTAGGGCATAGAAACATGGCAAACAAATGCAAAAGAGCAGAAATAATAAATGCAACCTTTTCAGATAATAATGAAATGAAAATAATAATTAGTAAGGATACATGGAGAGGCAAATCAAAAACTAATTGGAAACTAAATATGATTCTCCAAAATCAATTAAAGAATGAATCATAGAAACAATTAACAATTTCATAGAAGAGAATGACAATGATGAAACATCCTACCAAAATCTGTGGGATGCAGCCAAAGCAGTAATCAGGGGGTAATTTATATCTTTGAGTGCATATATTAACAAATTAGGGAGGGCAAAGGTCAATGAATTGGGCATGCAAATCAAAAAACTAGAAGGTGAACAAATTAAAAATCCCCAGATGAAAACTAAATTAAAGATCATAAAAATTAAAGGAGAAATTAATGAAATTGAAAGTAAAAGAACTATTGAATTAATAAATAAGACCAGAAGCTGGTACTTTGAAAAAAAACAAATAAAATTGACAAAGTACTGGTCAATCTAATAAAAAAAAAGGAAAGAAGAAAACCAAATTAACAGTATCAAAGATGAAAAGGGAGACCTCACCTCTAATGAAGAGGAAATCAAGGCAATCATTAAAAAATATTTTGCCCAAAAATATGTGGCAATAAATATAGCAATCTAGGTGATATGGATGAATATTTACAAAAATATAAATTGCTTAGATTAACAGCAAAAGAAATAGAATACTTAAATAATCCCACATCAGAAAAAGAAATTGAACAAACCATCAAAGAACTCCCTAAGAAAAAATCCCCAGGACCAGATGGATTCACAAGGGAATTCTATCAAACATTCAAAGAACAATTAATCCCAATACTATACAAATTATTTGACATAATAAGCAAAGAAGGAGTTCTACCAAATTCCTTTTATGACACAAATATGGTACTGATCCCAAAGCCAGGTAGATCAAAAACAGAAAGAAAACTATGGACCAATCTGCTTAATGAATATAGATGTAAAAATCTTAAATAGAATACTAGCAAAAAGACTCCAGCAGCAAGTGATCATGAGGGTTATTCATTATGATCAGGTGGGATTTATACCAGGAATGCAAGGATGGTTCAATATTAGGAAAACCATCCACATAATTGACCATATCAACAAGCTAACAAACAAAAAACACATAATTATCTCAATAGATGCTTTCTTTAAAACAAAAACCTCTGACAAAGGTCTAATTACTCAAATTTATAAGGAGTTAAATCAATTGTATAAAAAAAATCAAACCATTACTTAATTGATAAATGGGCAAGGGACATGAATAGGCAATTTTCAGATAAAGAAATCAAAACTATCGATAAGCACATGAGAAAGTGTTCTAAATCTCTTATAATTAGAGAAATGCAAATCAAAACAACTCTGAGGTACCACCTCATACTAGTAGATTAGCTAACATGACGGCAAAGGAAAGTGGTGAATGTTGGAGGGAATGTAGCAAAATTGGGACATTGATGCATTGCTGGTGGAGTTGTGAATTGATCCAACCATTCTGGATGGTAATTTGGAATTATGCCCAAAGGGCTTTAAAAGACTGTCTGTGGGGGCAGCTGGGTAGCTCAGTGGATTGAGAGCCAGACCTAGAGACGGGAGGTCCTAGGTTCAAATCTGACCTCAGCCACTTCCTCCCAGCTGTGTGACCCTGGGCAAGTCACTTGACCCCCATTGCTTACCCTTACCACTTTTCTGCCTTGGAACCAATACGCAGTGTTGATTCCAAGATGGAAGGTAAGGGTTTAAAAACAAACAAAAAAAAGACTGTTTGCCCTTTGATCCAGCCAAACCACTGCTGTGTTTGTACTCCAAAGAGATTATAAGGAATAAGACATGTACAAAACTATTTATAGCTTCGTTCTTTGTAGTGGCAAAAAACTGGAAAACGAGGGTATGCCCTTCAATTGGGCAATGACTGAACATATTGTGGTATCTTCTGGTGATGGAATACTATTGTGCTCAAAGGAATAATGAACTGGAGGAATTCCATGTGAACTGGAATGACCTCTAGGAATTGATGCAGAGTGAAAGGAGCAGAACCAGGAGGACATTGTACACAGAGACTGATACACTGTGGTAAAATCAAATGTAATAGACTCCTATACTAGCAGCAATGCAATGATCCGGGACAGTTCTGAGGGTCTAATGAAAAAGACCGCTATCCACATTTAGAGGAAGAACTACAGGAGTGGAAACACAGAAGAAAAACAACTGCTTGAACGCATGGGTTGATGCGGATATGATTTGGGATGTAGACTCTAAGTGATCACCCTAATACAATTATCAATAATATGGAAATAGGTCTTGATTAACGACATGTAAAAATGGGTGGAAATGAGCATCGGCTATGGGGGGGTTGAAGGAGTTGGGGGGGTGGAGGGGAGAGTTAGAACATGAATCATGCAACCATGGAAAATTTTTATAAAAATAAAAATTTTAAAAAAATTCCACATTTACTTAGTCTTGTGATTCAAACTAAAGGACTTTAATCTAAAAAGGAAGAATAGGAAGGAAAGAGGTCTGAAAGTAGCAGATAAAATAAAGAACTGCAGAAGAGGGGACCAGTAATTCCTAGGAGACAATACAGAAGAATCCAGCCGGTAATAAAATCCATGGCCTCAAGCATCTACATGCAAATTCAGGGAGCAGAGGTAATACAAACGATGAACAATTTCCCTACACTAAGAATTAAAGGGGACTTCAAAGTCAGACCCACAAAGAATAATTCTATACCTGGAGCCCTTGGGTAGAAATAGAAGCAACCTCTGGGGCAGAAACTGCTGCCTAGAACATCACAAACTTTCTAAGGCTAGAAATAAAATTTCCCCAGAAAAGAACTAGTAGAAATGAAATTCCACAAGTGGAATATGGATTAAGAACCTGCAGAAAGGAGGCAGCCCAGGCTATCACTGATGTTGCTCATGTGAGAGCAGGGAGTATCTGGAATAGGAAAGGAATCAATTCTGAGAATGCCATCCAATACATCAAGAAGCAAAAGCCCCCTTCCTTCCTAATTAGGTTTTTACTCATAGGTACCACTAAGACTTAGTGGGATAGGGCTCATGTTTGGAATATTTAAAAGGTTATTAAGTTGCAAATGCAATAACTACAAATCTACAAATTTATTCTCCCATCAATGTAAAAACCTTTCTTAAGAAGGTCATCTATGCATCAACTGAGAGTATCCTAGATTAGTGGAGAAAAAGTAAGCCTTTATGGACAATAGTCAACAAAGGCTCATATCCTTACCATTTCTTAGTTGGCCCCAATCACCCCAAATTCAGGGCCACATGATGCCCTGGTATCTCTACTATGTTGCCCCTTGTAAAATTAGTCTGCCTTCCTTGACTCAAGATGTCAGGATAGTACCCTTTTCTTTTAGATCACAGAGGCGTTTTTGAAGGATTAATTTGAGCTTTATTAGGTGTGTAGGTCTTCACTAGATGGCTGGCCAAAAACAGTAGATAAGAATGGATTCCCTCTTCTTTTCTCCTTGGACACTGTTGGCACCCTAGAGCAAACTTATTATCTCAGTCTGGACCATTATAATAGCCTGCCCATTGGTCTCCCTGCCTCAATTTTCTGCTCAATCTGACAATCTTCCATTGATCTCCTAAAGGGCAGGAGTGAGGGCAGTTAAGTTGCTAGATGAATATAGAGCCAGGCCTAGATCCAGGAGATCCTGGGTTCAAATCTAACCTCAAATACTTCCTAGCTGTGTGACCCTGGGCAAATCACTTACCATTGTGTAGCCCTTAATGCTCTTCTTCCTTAGAACCAATACTTAGTACTGATTCTAAGATGGAAGTTAAGGGTTTAAAAAGGTAAAAATAAAGTATAGGCCTGACCATGTCACCTTCTCATTCAATAAACTCCAGTAACACCCTATTAATTCAAGGATCAAATCTAAAATCCTATTTAGTTTTTAAAGACCTTCAAAATCTGGCTTCTTCCTACTTTCTAGTCTTACTATACCCTACTAACTCCTACACATTCTGCCATCCCATACCAATGGCTTCCTTACTGTAGCCGTAAGCCAATACAAAGGAATATACCTTCCAACTCAGGGCATTTTCATTGGCTGTTCCTATGCCTCAAACTTCTCCATCTTCATCTCTTGCCTCCTGCTTCCCTGGCTTCCTTCAAGTCTCAGAAGAAATCTCTCCTCCTGCAAGGTCTTTAACCAAGCATCATTAAATGTGAGTACTTTCCCTCTGTTGACTATCTCCAGTTTACCCTGTATATTTCTTTTTGTTTGTTTGTTTAAATTTTTTATTTAATTTATTTAGAATATTTTTCCATGGTTACATGAATCATGTTCTTTTTCTCCCCTCCTCCCTCCCCTCTCCCCAAGCCAACAAGCAATTCCATTGGGTTCTACACTGGGCTCAAAATCTATTTCCATATTATCAATATTTGTAATATAGTAATCATTTTAAGTCAACATCCCCAATCATATCCCCATCGACCCATGTGATCAAGCAGTTGTTTTTCTTCTGTGTTTCTGATCCCACAGTTCTTCCTCTAAATGTGGATAGCGTTTTTTCTCATAAGTCCCTCAGAATTGTCCTGGATCATTGCATTGCTGCTAGTAGAGAAGTCCATTGTATTCGATTGTGCCACAGTGTATCTGTCTCTGTGTATAAGGTTCTCCTGGCTCTGCTCCTTTCACTTTGCATCATGTATATCATTTTTGGGCATAGTTGTTTGCATGGTGTCTTCCTCATTAGACTGTAAGCTCTTTGAGGATAGAATCTGGTTTTTTGTTTGTATTTTGGGGGGATTGGGGGGAGCTTTCTTTGGAACTTCAGTGTTTAGCTCAGTGTTTGGCATATAGCAAGACCTTAAAAGACATTTATTGATTGACTGACCAGTATATAGTATATGCCAATTATGTGAGAACTACTTGTTTAAACTGAAGGAGCACAAGTTAAAAACTAGAAGAAACCTTAAGAAACAGATGAGGACATCTAACTTGTTTTATAGAGGTGAAAGATGAGGCCTGGAAAGTTTAAGTGACCAGGCTAAGTAGTAAGTGGAAGAGACTGGATTCAGAAAGATCTGTTAAATATATCTCTTTTGGGGGCAGCTAAGTGACTCAGTGGACAGAGAACCAGGTCTGGAGACAGCAGGTCTTGGTTCAAATCTGACCTTTCTAGCTGAGGGACCCTGGGCAAGGCACTTAACCCCAACTGCCTAGCCCTTACTCCATACTTAATATTGGATATATATATATATATGAATGAGAGACAGAGAGCTGCCTCACGTACTGAACAGATGCTCCCAAAAAAGAACATAATGGTTTATGAATGGATGAACAGATGATATGGATAAAATAATCTATTAAAGTATAATGGTATCATTGGGTTAATATATTTCCCAGGTAATGTATGTGCCCTGAAAAGGGAGCTTTTGGGGAATGATGAGTAAGGCACAAGCAGAAAGGAGTCTGATGAAGATAAAAGTCTAAATAAAAGTCCTAAACACTGATTCCTTCTAGACTAGCTGTCTGTAAGTTCCAAAGTGATTCAGCACAGAAGTATGGACTTATTTTGACTAAAAGAGACACACCTATTATTCATGAGGCTGCAAAACTAACTCCAGGAATAGCTTCTACCTTCTGGTGTCTGAGATTCCCACCACTGAAAGACTTGCTCTAAGTCACACATCCATCCATCCATCTATCCATCTATCCATCTATCTATCTATCTAAACTAATGTCTGAGGTGGAACTTGAACTCAACTCTTCCTGGCTCCAATTCCCCATTCCAACTAATTACTTTGGATTTATTATTTTTTATGGTAGGCCAGTTAGGCAGCACAGGAGGATGGAATGATTAGACTGGACTCATTTTCCTGAATTGAAATACAGGCTTGGACATTTACTAGCTAGGTAACTCTGGCCAATCACTTAGCACACTTTGCCTCAGTTTTATTATCTGTAAAATGAGTTGGAGAAGGAAATAGTAAATCTCTCCAGTATCTCTGCCAAGAAAACCCCAAATGAGTTCACCAAGAGCCAGATGGGGGCTCAATAGCAACAGTATTTAAAATTTATCTGGAAGGAAAAAAAGGTCAAGAATATCAAGGGAATCAATGAAAAAAATGTTAAGGAAGGTGGCCTTAGCGGTACCAAATCTCAAACTTATTACAAAATAGTAATCATCAAAACAATCTGGTACTGGCTAAGAAACAGAGTGGTGGAACAATGGAATAGATTAGGTACACAAAACCTAGTAATAAATGACCATAGTAAATTAGAATTTGATAAATCAAAAGATCCAACCTTTTGGGATGAAAATTCATTGTTTGACAAAAACTGTTGGAAAAACTAGCAAATGATATAGCAGAGATTTGAATTAGACCAACATTTCACACCATATACTAAGATAAGGTCAACATGGATATATGATCTAAACATAAAAAGCATAAGCATAACCATAAGCAAATTAGAGGAGCCTAGAAGAGGCTATTTGTCAGATCTATGGACAAGAGAAGAATTTAGGAGCAAACAGGAGACAGAGAGTATTATAAAATGTAAAATGAATCATTTTGATTATACTAAATTTAAAAATTTTGTGCGAATAAAGCAAATGTCAACAAAAAGCTTGGGAAAAATTTTGCAGCAAGTATCTCTGGTAAAAGACTAATTTTTCAAATATATAGAGAACTAAGTCAAATATATAAAAATAAAAATAGTTCTCCATTTGATAAATGGTCAAATGATACGAACAAGCAGTTTTCAGATGAAGAAATCAAAGCCATCTATAATCATACGAAAAAAATTCTCTAAATCACTCTTGACTAGAGAAATACACATTAAAACAACACTGAGGTACGACCTCATACTTATCAGTTTGGCTTATAGGACAGAAAAGAAAATTGATAAGTGTTAGAGGGATTGTAGGCAAATTGGGACATATACACTGTTGGTAGAGTTGTGATCTGATCCAACCATTCTAGAGAGCAATTTGGAACTAGGCTCAAGAAAACCCAAAACTTTGCTAAAACTGTACATATCCTTTGATCCATCAATACCATTTGGAGGTCTATATTTGCCCAAAAATATTTATTGAGATCTTTTTCTGGGAGCAAAGAATTGGAATTTGCAGGGTTGTCCGTCAGTTGGGGTATGGCCACACAAGCTGCGGTATATTATCATTATGGAATACGATTGTGCTTTAAGAAATGACAAGCAGGGTGATTTCAGAAAAATCTGGAAAGATTTACATGAACTGATATAAAGTGAAGTAAATAGAACCAGAAAAACATTGTACAAAGTGGCAGCGACATTTCCCTTTTTTTAAACCCTTACCTTTTATCTTAGAATCAATACTGTGTTTTGATTCCAAGGTAAAAGACTGGTAAAGGCTAGGCAAGGGGGTTAAGTGACTTGCCCAGGGTCACACAGGTAGGAAGTGTCTGAGCCAGATTTGAACTCAAAACCTCCCATCTCCAGGCTTAGATCTCAATCTACTGAGCCACCTAGTTAAACCCAGCAATGTTTCCTAATGAAAACTGTTAATGACCAGTGATATTCTGAGCACTACAATGATCTAAGACAATTCCAGAAACTCATGATAAAAATGCAACCTGCCCTCTGAGAAAGTCCGAATGTAGACTGAAACATGCTATATTTCAAATTCTTCATTTTTTTTCCATTTGAGAATTTTCTACAAAATGATTACTATGGGAAAGGTTTTACAAGATTACATAGGTAAAAATCTATGCCAGATTGCTTGCCATTTCAGGGAAAGAGGGAGTGATGGAGGGTCAGAAAAAGGGAAAGAATTTGGAATGTAAAACTTAAAAACAAATGAAAAAGTTGTTTTTACATGCCATAGGGGAAAAATAAAACATTATTTTAAAACTCAAAACAATAATATTTTGCATCCACTTCCTGATACATGTTCTTTTTGCAACCCAGGAAACGAGTAAATACAAAGTATAAAACAATAATATTGAGTAATTTCAGGAGGCAAGATGACTTCCTATCAGAAAAAGCATCAGAACTAGGATGGGAAGGAAGCTAAGAGGCAAAAGGGAGGTAGGAATGGAGAATACACAGAAACAAGGAAATTGAATGAAATAAAGAGTTAAAAGTATGCAGGAAAGGTGGCTCAGTGGATAGAAAGCAAGACCTGGAAATGGGAGTTCCTAGATTCAAAAATGGTCTCAAACTCTTCCTAGCTGTGTGACCCTGGGCAAGTCACTTATAACCCCAATTGCCTAGCCCTTACCACTCTTCTGTCTTGGAATTGATACTTACTATAGATTCTAAGACAGAAAGTCAGGGTTTTATTTTTTTTTAAGAAACATGTAGGAGAGTTTGGCTGGATTACATTGCAAAAGGGGAAATAATACCTTGAAAGGTACATGTAAGTATTTAAATCCAACTACAGGCATGAAATATGATGGTTATTTAAATAATTATAGCATTTAAATTGTTGTTGCTCAGCCATTTCAGTTGTGTTCAATTCTTAGTGATCCCCATTTGGGTTTTCTTGGCAAAGATATTGAGTGGTTTGCCATTTCCTTCTCCAGCTCATTTGACAGATGAGGAAACTGAGGCCAAAAGGGTTAAGTGACCTGTCCAGGGAAACACAGCCAGTGTTTGAGGCCAACTTTCAACTCAAGAAGATGAAGACTTCAGGCCCAGCACTCTACCCACTGCTCCACCTCACTATCCATCATTTCCATAGCACTTTATAAATACTGCCTTGTTTTAGCCATAAAACAACCCTGGAGGAAGGTGCTATTATTATTCCCAATTTACAAATAAGAAAACTGAGGCTGAGAGAATGCAAGTGACTTGACCAGGATCACACAGTAAGTAGGAGTCTTTGGCTGAATTGGAACTCAATTCTTCCTGACTCCAAGCTGAGCTTTACCTACTAGTAACTAGTAAATAGTATATGATATATCATCTAATTCTCTAACTCATCATGACTCACCTGGACTATTGTCCTTGACATCCCTCTGCTCTCCTATCCATCCTCCATTCGACTGCCAAATTATGACATTTTTCCCGTTTAAAAAAAATCTTAGGGGGCTCTCTATGGCCTCTAGGATAAAAATACAAATTCTGTGTTTGGCATTTTAATGTCTTCACAAACTCGCTCCAGCTTACGTAGAGAAGTAGTATGTATGTATAGATGGAAGCATCCTATAAGTGTGGTAATAGAACCTATCTATATCTGTGTGTGTATACATACTATATATATGTATGTATATATAATATATATAATTCAAACACAAAAATAATCAATTTATTTATTTAATAATTTAAAAATCTCTATTTTAAATGGGTTAGCTTGGGAGTGGGGGCTATGAGTGTGGAGCAGTGTGTATATAACATTATGCTTTTTCATTAAGTTGATTAGTTTTACAGAACTGTTGTACTCCTCTTTTTATTATTTGAGAGAGATAATAATCCCTTGACTACATTTTGCCAGACAGGGAAAGCCACTGTTGACATGAGAATTATCCTTGAGCCAGCTGTCTGTGCAGTTAGACCATTATCTCACCAGAAACTAAGAGCAGAATATACAATAAACGAGAAGAAAGAACAGTAATGATGAAAAATATGACATACAATTAAAGAGGATTAAGTGCAAAATGATTTAAATAGACTATTGAAACTAAAAAATAGGAAACGGACAACAGAAATTATATTGGCACTAATTATAATTAATTTCATCTGGAAGTTAAATGAATGTTGATTAATTGCTCCAACAAAAGGGACCAAAAGAGACTAGAAAGTGACTCAGGCAGCAAACACTGGACTTGCCCAATAGTGAGAGATAATTACCAAAGGCATCCCTGGGGGAGAAGATAAAGTCGTCTGCAAAACTGTACGAAGGATGATACACAATAACAGAAAGGACTGTTGGGGTCTGATTGCAGATTAAAGCATGCCATCTTCTACTGTATTTCCTCCATGAGCTTTTTACCATATGTGTGACTTGTGACTTCTATCATGACATGAGCAATATGAAAACATATATTACAGGAAAGAAAAGATATAATCTATCAGACTAGTCACTATTTCAGAGAGGAAGGAGGGTAGGGAGGGAGAGAGAAAACTTGAATTCTGAAATTTCAGAAAACAACTGTCAAAAATTGTTTCTACATCTAACTGAAAAATAAAAAAAGTTAAATTAAAAAAACAAAGAATGATGGATTATTACAAGCAGTACTGCCTCATAAAGTAAAGAGAAATGGTAAAAGATAGAAACCAATATAAAGGGTGCAGCTGGGTAGCTCAGTGGATTGAGAGTCAGGCCTAGAGACAGGAAGTTCTAGGTTCAAATCCAGCCTCAGACACTTCCCAGCTGTGTGGCCCTGGGCAAGTCACTTGACCCCCATTGCCCACCCTTACCACTCTTCCACCTAGAAGCCAATACACAGAAGTTAAGGGTTAAAAAAAACAATATAAAGAAAAGACTTTCTAAGCAAAGTCATCTCAAAGCATTCAGGGTGAATATGGAAAAGGACTCCCAACTGAAGGGAAAAAAGAAGATCTGGGGCAAAAAACCCAAACAAACAACTCTTAAAATATCACTTTTCCCATCAAACAGTGGAACCATCACACCTGGATTATAACATTACAGTCTCTTGAGGTGTTTACAAAGTGAGTAGAAGGGCACTAAAGAACAGAGATGGAAGATATACTAGTTACATAGCTAGATCAGAGCAGTCCACTATCACCCTTATGATACTGAGACAAAGAGAAGAAGGCTTTCCAGAAGATATGGAAAAGAATTTCACAGGATGGTAAGGTATGGATGAGTTTAGATGTGCATCAGTAGAGAAAATTCATGAATCCATCAGATTAGATCTAATTTAGTAGGAGTATTAAGGAGAACAGCTTAAAAATCTCTTTACATTTATTTTTATTTTTTAAGTAATAAGTGTATAATTAGAAAATCTTGAACCCCTAAACTACATCACCCAGAATCCTTTTCCCTTTCATCCACTTTGCATCTTCACGTGTAGTTTGCTGTAACCCCCCCCCAAGTCTGTCTTTTTCTTGCAACTGTGGCTCAGTGAACACTCTTTTCACTCTAACTTTTTATTTTAGTTATTATTAATAAATCTTATTAAAATGTAATACTTAGAGGTATTGTATATTAATTTTTAGTCTTCCATAAGTTTACTCTCTGACCCTCCCAATATTCCTCATTGAAGAAATTAAAATCAAAATAACAAATTCCTCAATATAGATTGATATTGTCCTGCAAAACAAATTCCCACATCAGCCACCTACAAGAAGGGCTGTCACTTTCTGCATTTTAAATTCATCGCCTCCCTCTCAGGACGTCATGGCATGTTTCACTTCCATTCTTTTGGAACTGTGGTTTATTATAGCATGGATCAGAGTTCGAAAGCCTGTTGAAGTTGTTTTCCTCTAACGTTAGAAATACATCATTAGAAATATATAACATATATGTTATCATTGCATCCATTATTCTCTTGGTTCTCATTTTACACGACATCAGTTTGTCAAGGTCTCCCCAGTTTCTCATAGTATAATAATACTCATATAGCACAATCTGTTCATCCATTCAATAAATGGATAAATATTTACTAAGTGCCTAATATGTGCCAGGTGCCGTGCTAAGCTCTAAGGATATAAAAAAAGAGGCAAAGATAGTCCCTACCCTCAAATAGCTCATAATCTCCTCATAATCTAATAGCCAGTCCCCAAGGAAAATAGCTACCCAGGAGAAGGAAGGGTAGGAATATATTGGGAAATGTAAGGCATCAGTTTTAGAAATACTAGAATCATGTGAAATACCATTTTATCCTAATGTATTTACATAAAATAAATTCAAATGACATTTCTATGCATACATACATACCCCTAAATATACTCTTACCTTCTATCTTAATATCAATTCTAAGAACAGAAGAATGCCAAAGGCTAGCCAAAGGAGGTTAGTGATTTGCCCAGGGTCCTACAGCTAGGAGGTGTCTGAGGCTAGATTCAAACCCAGGTCCTCACAACTTCAAGCTTGGTGCTCTATCCACTGTGCTACCTAGCTAACCCATCAATATATTATATATATATATAAAATTTATATTTAATATAAATATCTTCATGTATATTAAAATATACAAATATAAATATTTTATTTAAATATTTATAAAAATATAAACATATATATATATATATATTTTAAACCCTGGCCTTCCATCTTAGAATCAATACTATGTATTGGCTCCAAAGCAAAAGAGTGGTGAGGGCTAAGCAATAGAGGTTAAGTGACTTGTCCAGAGTCACACATATAGGAAGTCTCTGAGGCCAGACTTGAACCCAGGACTTCCTGCCTCCAGTTCTGAGCCACCTAGCTGACCCAGCATATATATTTTCAGCTGGTGTCAGAGAGTTTATAGCAACCTCAGTTATACTGATTTCAGAATTTTATTTTAACTATTGTTATTTACATTTAATGTTTAATTTTATTTTACAAATATTATTCTATTTGTACTCTTATTTATTCCATAGTCTAAAGCACTTCCAAAAATGATTTTAATATTTTTAATCAGTTCTTTTTTTGCAGAGGCAAAGAACTGAGGGCAGGGAAGGGGGTATCCATCACTTAAAAAGATGGCTGAATCAATGGTACTATGTAAGTGTAACAGAATATTAGTTTGCTGTAAGAAATGTCAAAAGAGATTCATAGAAACCTGGGAAGAACTGTCTGAACTGAAAAAAACAAACAAACAGGAGAATAATTGATAGAAGCAATAACAACATTATAAAGAAAATAAAACTTTAAAAAGACTAGAACTCTAATCGATGTCCATCCATGACTCCAAGAGGGTATTGATGGATCAAACTATGATATGCAGCAGTAAACAAGGATCTTTGAAGCATTACTTACCTATATGTGCTGTGCTATGTTCTGGGGATCCAAAGAAATGCAAAGCAAAATAGCAAATATGAGGAATTTTTTTTAACTTAACTAGGCTCATTTGTTATAAGGGGATTGTTTTATCTTTTCTCTTTTTTGGTTTTTGTTTTTTTTCCTCTCATTTGTTTGTTACATTAAAGTTCCCAGGGATCTCCTCTCCTTTCTTCCCTCCTTCTCCTGTCTACATTAGAGAAGACATCATTTGACCAATATACATATATATTTATATGTATGTATGTATATATAAAACTATGTCTTGTTTGTTTCTATTTATTGATTCTTTCTCGGGAGGTGGACACATACATGCGTTACTCTTCTAATAATATTTCTGTTCCTGTTTTTGCTCGTTTCTACACCAAGTAGGGGAGGACAGAGGGATTTGGCAGGAAAACCAGTTCAGTCAAAACAAAAAGATAAAGGTTCATGGAAGGGATGAATCACAGACAAGCAGGTTAGCCGTGCAAATAACATGTTAAATTGATGTAATTTTAAGAAAGCAGACTTTATGAAAAAGCCACCATGTCACAATTAATCCTCTTTTGGGGTTTTACTTGATATATGGAAATAGATTTTATTATGTTTGTGAAGTTCAGAATTTAAAAAATATTTAAGAACTTCACAAACATATAAATTAATTTCTAGAGAACGTTACAAATCCCTGGCCCAGGTGAACAAAGTTGGCCCAACCCAAATTTAAGAATAATTTGGTTTAAAGAAAAAAAAATTCAATCTTTGCTTTCTGTCTTAGAATCAATAGTTCTAACAGGGCAGAAGGGCGGTAAGGCTAGGCAGTTGGAGTTAAGTGACTTGCCAAAGGTCCCACAGCTAGGAAATGAATGAGGGCACATTTGAACCCAGAACCTCCCATCTCTAGGCATGGAAAGTCAGTTTAAAGGTAGATTTTTTGGTAGGCCTGTTTCCAATCTATAACAAATTAGGGCAACTGGCCCTAAAACCTCAAGCTTTGGGAGGTTTAAAGTTGCAGCAGGTGTCTCTGGGACTGAGCAGGAAACTGCACTAATGGCCTGAGGCAAGATTATAGAATCAGAATATAACACTTTCCCTCACCCCCAAAAGATGGGCATGGGGCTGGTGGTGGAGCATGGAAGCCCATTTCTCTGTACATTTCCCAGGCTTCAAGTTCTCTCCACCCCTAAAATTCCCTTGAACCAATTTTTCTTTTTAAAATTCTTACGGTCCATCTTAGAATCAATACTGTGTACTGGTTCCAAGAGAGAAGGGCAGCAAGGGCTAGGCAATGGGGATTAAGTGACTTGTCCAGGGTCATATGGCTAGGAAGTATCTGAGGTCAGATTTGAACCCAGGACCCTCTCCTCTCTAAGCCTGGCTCTCCATCTACTGAGCCACCTAGCTGCCCCTATATTGAGCCAGTTTGCTTAAGACATACTGCATAGGAGGCTAGTCTGGTAAGGGATGGGGAGAAGAGAAGACATAAACTAGTGTAATTTGTACCCACCTTGGAAGGTGCCCCAGGCAGTTGTTCAATGAGCATTTATTAAGCTCTACTAAGAGATAACCAAGGAAGGCAAAAAAATGGACCCTGTTATTCAAGCAGATCAGATTCGAAGGGGAAGAGAGACACACCCGGGAACAGCATGTATTGTAATAGGTGTGCGCCAGAGAAGGGGGAGTAGCCCTTTGGGGTCACAATATTTCTTTGGCGAAGTGCTGTTGGGTTCAGGGGTTTTTCTCTTTTAGAAATGGGCAGCCCATCTCTAAGACTCTCATGGTTCACAGATTTTAGCTGCATTGAAAATATCTGATTATCTTTTTTTAAAAATCCCCACTAAATTTCAGTTAAAGAAAAAGGCATCCTTGGTAATTCCCCCCACGTTAATGACTTCATCCTCGAGAGTCAGCAGTACTTCAGGCCTGAAAATACATAGCCAAGGCTTGGGCTTTCCCCCTACAGCTAAACTTTCTCTGGGCAATGGAGAGGGAGGCTGGGAAAGACTCTCCTCCAGGGGCTATTATGCCCCAACCCTTCTTCTTCACTCCTATCTGGCATCCTGTTTCCCTGATGTCTCTTCAGTACAACTCACATTCAGCAACTCTATTGCACCATGATCAAACCCTTTGGGGCAAACTCAATGCTGGATACAAGTGACATCCTGAGCATAGACTTGGTTCTGATTTGAATCTGCCCTGGGCCAGCTCCCCAAATCTTTACGTTCATTTTTAGTCCTGTCCAACTCTTCATGACTCGTTTTGGGGTTTTCTTAGCAAAGACACTGGAGTAGCTTGCCATTTCTTTCTCCAGCTCAAGTGACAGATGAGGAAACTGAGGCAAACAGGGTAAAGTGACTCATCTAGGGTCACACAATGACTAAATATCTGAGGCCAAATTTGAACTTAGAGAGTTGAGCCTCCTAGACTCCAGACCTGGTGCTCTATCCACTTTGTCACTTAGTTACCTTTAAGTCCTTATGACTAATCACATATATAACAGCATCATAGGAAGAGAGCCTGGGGGCCACCTGATAATAATAACAACAGCTAATATTAACATACTGCTTACTAAGTGCCAGGCACTGTGCTCACAGCTCTACAATTATTATCTCATTCAATCCTCTCGACAACCTTGGGAGATGGGTTCTAGTATTAATCCTTATTTTATAATTGAGGAAAATGAGGCAGACAGAAGTTAAGTGACTGTCCAAAATCATCCAGGTAGTAAGAGACAGAGTTGGGACCTGAACCAAGACTTTCTCAGTTCCAAACCAGTGCTCTGCCCACTGTACCACACTGCCTCTAAGTGTTACAACAGTTAAGGGGCCCTTGAGGCCATCTAGTTCAATTCCTTCATTTCAGGATCTAATATTTCAAGACTTTGAATGTCTGAGCCTCTCATTTTACAGATTTGCAAACTGAGGTCCAGAAATGTACAAAGGAAACAGAAGTGATTTG
This sequence comes from Gracilinanus agilis, assembly GCF_016433145.1. NCBI lineage: Eukaryota > Metazoa > Chordata > Mammalia > Didelphimorphia > Didelphidae > Gracilinanus > Gracilinanus agilis. The sequence goes on from NC_058133.1 coordinate 468,357,974, forward strand.
CTATAAATCACAGAATTAATTTGTGGCAAAGCAGAGGATTAGAACCCAGGATCCTGACTCTTAGCCCAGAGTGTTGCCCAAGACATCATACTGTCCCTCTGCTCATTACTGTTTTCTTTGTTGTTCAGTCGATTCAGTTGTGTCTGACCCTTATTATTACCCTTCATTGCTTCCGTAGTTTCTCCCTTGATCCCCTGAGACATAGAGAAGAGAAAATAAAGTCCCTTTCCTAATACCTTTAGGCACAAATCCCTCCCCCAGGTTTCAGTTTGAAATCTTTGGTGAGACCATTAACATTCAGCAAATTAAAAAAGACTTTCCAACCACAGAAATTTTCTTTCCCCCCCCCTCCTTTTTTAAACCCTTACCTTCCATCTTAGAATCAATACTGTGCATTGGTTCCAAGGCAGAAGAGTGGCAATGTCTAGGAAATTGGGATTAAGTGACTCATCTGGGGTTATCCAACTAGGAAGTGTCTGAAGCCAGATTTGAATTCAGGACTTCCCAGCTATAGATCTGGCTTTCAACCCATTAATCATCTAGCTATCCCCCTAAATCTTCTCTGGTTGGCCTCTCTTCTCCTAGCCTCTTCAGTCCCTTCACATGGCTAATCCTCGCTTATAGTCTCAATGTGTTCATATTTCCCTAAGAAGACTGAGGCCACCAATCAGCTTTTCTCCCTCTTGATCCCCACTTCTGCACCTCAATTCCCAGCAATATCGTTCCCCATCTCTTTCTTCTTTCCTCCATTTTGTCCTAACCAAGGACCACTACTTGGCTTTTGCCCTCATCCATGTCCCTTCACATCTCCACTTTGCCAGAAGCATGACCTTTTTAATCATTCGCTCCCTATTTATAATCCTCAACAACTGTATCCCTTGGCTATATCCCCGACACCTGTAAATAAACCCAGATCTCTCACGCCCCCCATTTTTAAAGTCCTTCACTTGACTGCCAATCCTTCAGGCTTAGTCCTAGGTCTCTCCTTCATTTCACTCCCAGCCTCCTAGAAGGAAAAAACCCAACTATTTCTATTCATTGCCTCCACTTCCCCAGAATAAAGTGCTTTCTACAAAATGATCCAATTTCCTAACTGCTAAATCCAATGGCTTTTACTTAGGCTTCATCATTCTTGAGGCAGCTGGTGGGCACGGTGGGTAGGGCACTGAGTCTGGAATTAGGAAGACCCAAGTTCAACCATAGCATCAGACACTTATTAGCTGGATGACAGTGAGTAAGTCACTTACCCACCGCTTGCCTCAGTTTTCTGAAATGTAAAATGGGGATAATAGTGCCTACCTCCCAGGTTTCTTGTGAGGATAAATGAGATACCATTTTTAAAAGTGATTAGCACAGTGCCAGGCATATAATAAATACTCTATAAATGCTTCCTTCCTTCCTTTCCCTCTCTCCAGTTTTTGGCTCTATTGAATACAATCTAGACATTTTTTCTCAGTTCTCCTAACTATGTAATTGCTACTTCTCAGGCTCCTCTGCTGAGTCATTGCCTCTTTCCTTTCTGTAGAAGTAGCCCAGAGTTACTACTCTTTTACAGGATGTCATCTTCTTCTGATCCCATGGATTCAATTATCATCTCTATGCAGATGACAAACAAATTTGTATCCAGCCAAATTCCTCTCGTAGGCCAAAAAATCCTTTGCCTCTAATATCTCCATCAGAATTTCCCATTGTAATAAATAAATATGAAAAAGTAAAATAAAAGGAATTTCCCATAGGCATTTCCAGTTCATCATATTCCCAATCAATCCTTTTCCCTAATTTCTCTATTTTTGTGGAAGCACCACCATCTTTCCAAGTACCCAGGCCCAGAGCCTTGGCGTCATCTTCAATTCTTCATTCTTCTTTACTCCCCATATAGGAAGAGTTCCCAAGTCCTGTTGATTCTATCTCTATAAACATTGATTTATCAGTCTTCTTTGTTCCACTTATTGAGACACCACCTTGGTTCAGGCCTTTATCATCTTTCACTTGGGATATTCTAATACTTCTAATTTGTCTCTGTTCCTCTAGTTTCTTGTTTCTCCAAACGATCCCTACACAGCAGCTAAATGGCTATTCTTATATCCAAGGATGTGCTGATAAAGGTTTAACTACCAACTCTTAAAAAAAAGTACCCATAACACACTTCTAAGTTTAATCTATAATATTAACTTTCTTTCTTTCTTTCTTTCTTTCTTTCTTTCTTTCTTTCTTTCTTTCTTTCTTTCTTTCTTTCTTTCTTTCTTTCTTTCTTTCTTTCTTTCTTTCTTTCTTTCTTTCTTTCTTTCTTTCTTTCTTTTTTCCTGTCTTCCTTTCTTCCCTTATCTTCTATCTTACAATTGATATTAAGTATAGGGTCCAAAACAGAAGAGAGGTAAGGGTTAAGCAATTGGGGTTAAGTGACTTACCCAGGGTCACACAGCTAGGAAGTGACTGAGACCACCTTTGAACCAAGGACCTCCCATCTCCTGGCATGCTCACTACCCATTGAGCCACCCAGATTCCCCAAAACTTTCTTAAGTTTAGACAACTAACAAAACCATAAATCAAAACAGAACTCATAGCCTTTGCTGAAGTGTAAATGCTCAGGCTGAAAATTTCACATGTAACTGGCTCTCCAACTAGACTGAGCTGGCTCTAACACATATTCCTTGCCAAACACATCTTTTTTTTAGTATTTTTTTCCCCAATTACATGTCTAGACAATTTTAAACATTCATTTCATTTTAATTTTGAGTTCCAAATTTTTTTTCTCCCTTTCTCTCCTTTCCCTTCCCTGAGATGGCAAGCCTTTGATATAGAAAACCTTGTTAGAAAGGAAGGAAAGAAGGAAGAAGGGAAGGAAGAAAGAGCGAGAGAGAGAGAGAGAGAGAGAGAGAGAGAGAGAGAGAGAGAGAGAGAGAGAGAGAGAGATTTCATCTGGTTATGCTTTATATAGGCAAAATCAGTTCTATCTCAAAGGTCAGTTAAAAAGGCTTTTCTTTACCACAGAGGAAGCCAACAGAAAACAGAGAATACCTGTACATCCTCTGAATGAGGAAGGTAAAGGAGCCGCCTCTTCATCACACACTTCCAAACAAATAGGCGTTGATACCAGGCATCACAAATTATGCCTTCTGCCATCTAGAGGAGAGCCCTTAAATTCAGTTTTAAAATTTTGTTCCAATCCTTCTTGGGGTCTCATGCAGTCATCAGTTTCTGTCGGATTCAATAAAATTTTCAAGGAGCTTGCTGTTTGAGTGAGGCTTTCCCCCAATTGTCCTTAGCAGTTCTTCCTCATTTCCTTTCCTGCTCTTTCCTCCGGAACAATGATTCTAAATCTTTTCTATGTCCCAGAGCCCTTGGGCAGTCTGGTGATACTGATAGTAGTAGAGTAGAAGACAAGATGCCCAAAGCAGATGGAAAATGTTAAGGAGGAAAGGGAACCCATCACTTCCTGAGGCGGTCCATGCTCTGGGATATATCCTTCTAAATAGCTAAAAGGCTTTTCCTAACATCCCCCTCATTTTCCGCTTTTCATCTTCCTCTCGTGACTCCTAGTTCCACATTCAGTTCAGTTTCCTTGTCTGTAAAATCAGGAAGTTGGGGCAGATAACCTCTACAATCCCTTTATGCTCTAAACTGATGAGTTTATGGCATGCTTTATGGTCACACAGCTAGTAGGTCAGAGGGAAGTCCTTGAACTCAGGTCTTCTTGGCTTCAGAACCTCTATCTATTACTCCACTTGATTCTTCTCTTTCATGAACAAACTCAAGAAAAAAAGCAAGGGAAAGAAGAGGAAGAGAGAACTGGAGTGAGAATCAGGCCTTTAGTTGTGGTGACAGCAGGTGTTGATAGGAAAGAAAATCAATTAAAAATGTGTTGCCTTTGTTGGGTTTGTACCCCAAAGAGATAATAAGGGAAAAGACTTGTACGAAAATTTTTATAGCAACGTTCTCTGTGGTGAGAGAAAATTGAAAAATGAGGGGGTGTCCATCGACTCGGGAATGGTTGAATAAATTGTGGTATCTGATGGTAAAAATGAGTTGCCACATGGCTTATGTAGGAACCCCAAGGTTCCTGGCAGGTCCAGGTGCCAAGAAGGCCAAAGTTATGCCTTAGTCATTCATGCTGTTTGAAAAGTATTTATCAAACACTAGGTTCTATACTCATTAACTACTGTGTGTTTCCATTGATACACTATTTTATTTCTTAGACAGGATCAGACTGATTTGATGATTACTGCTTTATAATATAATTTAATATATACTATAGCCAGGCTCCTTCCTTCATATTTTTTAAATTAATTTCCATGATATTCTTGACTGTTTATTCTTTCAGATGAATTTAATTTTTTTTATAGTTCTAAGAAGTCTTTTTTGTGTAGTTTGATTGGTATGGCACTGAAATAGGTAAATTAATTTAGATAGAGTTGTTATTTTTATTATATTGGCTCAGCCCATCCATGAGCAATTGATATTTTTTCTAATTGTTTATTTGTGTGACTTTATTTGTGTGAAAAATTGTAATCGTGTTCATATAGTGGCTAGGTGTGCTTTGATAAGTATACTCCTAGGTATTTTATATTTATTTTTATTTATTAAATTATATTAGTTTATTTAGAAATTATAAAAAATATAAACTAAACTTATATAAAATATAAATATATTAAATCATGCTTATTTTATTAAAATAGTTTATATTTACATTATATTTAAAAATAAATTTATATTTATTTTAAGTGGAATTTCCTTTTCTATCTCTTGCTGTTAAACTTTGTTGGTGGTAAGTAGAAATGCTTATGATTTATGTGGATTTATTTTTGTATCCTGCAACTTTGCTAAAGTTGTTCATTGTTTCTACTAGTTTTTTGATTGATTCTCTGGGGTTCTCCATGTATACCATCATATCATCTGCAAAGAGTAATAGTTTTGTTTCCTCATTGCCTAGTCTGATTCCTTCAATGTCTTTTCTTCTCTTATTGCTAAAGCTAGCACTTCTAGTACAATATTAAATAATAGAGGTAATAATGGGCATCTTTGCTTCACCCCTGATCTTATTGGGAAGGATTCTAGCTTATCCCCATTATCAAATAATGCTTGCTTGCTGATGATTCTATATAGATGCCCTTTATTGCTTTGAGGAAAACTCCTTTTATTCCAATGTTTTCTAGTGTTTTTATAAGGAATGGGTGTTGTATTTGTCAAAGGTTTTTCTGCAGCTATTAAAATAACCATATAGTTTCTGTTGGTTTCATTACTGATATGGTCAATTTTGCTGATAGTTTTCCTAATATCGAACCATCCCTGCATTTCAGGTATAAAATCCACCTGGATATGGTATGTGATTCTTATGATATAATGCCATAATATCTTTGCCGGTGTTTTAAGATTTTTCATCAGTATTCATTAGGGAGATTGGTCTATAGCTTTCTTTCTCTGTTTTAGCTCTTCCTGGTTTAGTTATTAGTACCATGTTTATGTCATAAAAGGAACTTGGAAAAATTTCTTCTTCCCCTGTTTTTCCAAATAGTTTATATGGTATTGGAGTTAATTGTTCTTTGAATATCTGGTAGAATTATTTGTCAATTCGTCTGGTCTTAGGGCTTTTCTCTTACGGGTTCTTTGATGGTTTGTTGCAATTCTTTTTCTGTGATGGTGTTATTTGAGAATTCTATTTCCTGTTTTGTTCATCTGGGCAATTTATATTTTTGTAAACACTCATCTATTTCACTTAGTTCAAATTTATTGATATATAGTTGGGCAAAAGAACTCTCAATAA
>NC_058133.1:468365395-468409630 GCF_016433145.1 Gracilinanus agilis
CACATAGTAATTATTATGTCATCTGATCCTCATAAGAGCCCTGGGAGACAAGTGCTATTATTATTATCTTTATTTTATAGGTAAGGAAATTGAAACAAATGGTATTTTTAAGTGCCTTGTCCAGGGTCACACAGCTAGGAAGTATCCAAGGGCAGATTTGATCACAGATCTCCCTGATTCCAGACCTGGTGCCCTACCCACCACCTCTTAGTTTATCCAGTGTCCACATTAAAAGGGGAAATGATCTCATCTTACCCTAAACTGGCCAGAGCACGCTGGGAGGACTTGTGTCCTGGTCTGGGTACCACAGGTCAACAAGGAGGGAAATTGACATATTAGAAATCAATCAGAGGAGGTCAAGCACCATGGAGATGGCTCTTCGAGCCAGTCAGGATGAAAGATAATTGAATGACCCAGGGAGGTTTAGCCTGGAGAAAAGATGACTGGAAGGTGGAGGTGAGGGAAGGAGGCAGGAGAGACACATGATAATTGTCTTCATATATCTGAAGTGCTGAAGAGGGATGAGATGTGCTCGGTTGGGGTGGTTCCAGAAGGCAGAAGAACTAGAATTAATTTATAGGGAGAAACTAACTACAGGGAGACTGATTTTGCTTCAGCAAAAGACAGAAATTTCCATCAGAGGTACAGAAAGGGACTCATAGGGATAAGAGGGGAAATGCCTCAGTTTCTCCATGGTGTCGTGCTTGCTGCTTTATTTTCTATCTTCTCATTTTTTTTTTTTTTTGCTGCCTCTCTGGTCTCCTTCTTCTCCTCCTCCTTAGACCCAGAGCCAGCCCTCCAGCACCCAGCCAGGGACTTTATACTCCTCACTTAGACCTCTTGGCATCCTGAGGCTCTCCATGCTTCGCTACCCCTACTTCTCACCATACTTTTGTCTGTCCTCCTCTTGCCCCCACCCAGAACTCACACAATCTCTGGGGCATGAGCTGAGTCATCAAGAGGAAAGCCTGAATTAGAAAGAACACCACACCCAAGGGACCTGCTAGGAGAAAAGCTCTGAGGAAGCTGCTGAAAAGTCAGTATAGTAGATCTTAGCTTTTTCACTCTGTTGTTTGAAATTGTAGTTTTTACTGTGGATTCTTCTTCTTTCTTCTATTTTCAATTCACAAGACTTGTGTTGACTTAGACAGTTTGTAAATGGTCATTGTAGCCATGAACTGGATTTCTACTTCAATAGCAAGTTAAGCCAACAAACAACTATCAAGAGTCTTGTGGGGCAGCTGGGTAGCTCAGTGAATTGAGAGCCAGGTCTAGAGATAGGAGGTTCTAGGTTCAAATCTGGTCTCAGACATTTCCCAGCTATGTGACCCTGGGCAAGTCACTGACCCCCATTGCCTATCCTTCCCACTCTTCTGCCTTGGAGCCAATACACGGTAAGGTAAGGGTTTTAAAAAAAAAAAGAGTCTTGCTATTTCCATTTTGAATGTAGTTAGCTAGGTGTACAGTGGATAGAGTGTTAGGTCTGGAGTTGGAAGGACCTGGGTTCAAATCTGGCCTCAGACACTTTCTAATTGTGTGACCCTGGACAAGTCACTTAATCCCAATCACCTAAGCCCTTGCTGCTCTTCTGTCCTAGAATTGATTCTAGGACAGATAGGAAGAGGGGAAATGGGGAGAAGAAGCACTTATCAAGCACCTACTCTGTGCTCTGAACAATGTTGAGTCTTGGGATACAAAATAGGGCACAAAAGGGTCCCCGTCCTCAAGGACCTCACAGTCTAATGGGTGGGGAACTGTGCAAACAATTATGTTTGCCTGGTTTAGTGACTTACTCAGGGACACATAGCTAGTGAGTGTCTGAGGCTGGGATAGAAGTCAGGACTTCCTGATTCTAGGAACAAGATGTAGACAGGATGAATTGGAGATCATCTTAGAGGGAAAGTGCTATGGTTAATATCAATTAAACTCGTGTCTTGCCATATTTTAATAGATTGAAGGCAATTTATAAGAATATGAGTCATTCCCCAATTGATAAATAATCCAAAAAAAATAAACTAACAGCTGTTAGATAATGAAATCAAAGCTATATGTAACTACACAAAAAATGCTCCAAATCCTTATGGATTAGGAAATGCAAATCAAAACAGCTCTGAAATATCATCTCACACCTAACAGATTGGCTAAAATGATAAAAGGGCAAAATGACAAATGTCAGAGGAGAAGTGGGACAACAAGGACACTAATACACTATGGGTAGAACTGTAAACTGATTCAACCATTTTACAAAGCAGTCTGGAATTAAGACCAGAACTATAAAACTGTGTATATACTTCAAGAAAAACAAAACTCTTATCTTCCCTATTTTTTTTTAAACCCTTACCTTCTGTCCCATCTCCAGAGAAAGAACTGATAAACAGAAATAAGGAAGATGTAGTTTAAAAAATACATATAGCTTTTGTCAAATGATGCCTTCTCTAATGGGGGGAGGGGGTTTACTGGGTATGTTCATGTAACAAGCAAACTAATTAATTAATTTTTTTAAAAAGACTGAAAACAACCACTAGTGCAAGTGGATAGAGCACTAGTCCTGAAAACAGGAAGGTTCGAGTTCAAATCTAGCTCCAGACACTAACTAACTGGGCATATGTGAGCCTGGGCAAGCCACTTACCTCTGTTTGTCTCAGTTCCCTCAAATGTAAAATGAGGATCATAATAATACCTACTTCAAAGGTGGTGAGGATCAAATGAGATATTGTTTTTCTAAAAATCCTGGCAGATTATTTTTCCCATCTCTCTTTTTTTTTAATTGTATCCCCAGGATCTTGAAGATATTAGGAATTTAAGAAAATAATAAATCCAGAATAGGAATGGCTTTTTGAAGTCCTCAGGCTCAGGCCTCTTATTTTAGAGATGAGGAAATAGGCCTAGAAAGCTTTAGAGAGTTAGTCAAGATTACACATATAGTAATAGAGGTAGAATTTGAACCAAGATCCTAACTCCACCGCATCACACTAACTTAGCCTTAATAAAACCTTATTATAGTAAATAATAGCCCTTGACTCTCAGGTGGACTACAGGGGCAGGATGCTTCCTTTTTTTCCATCTTTTTCTTTTGTTTTTACATTATCTATATTTTCCAATATAGCCCTCCTCTATCCTTCTGGCAACTAGCTGGCACAGTGGTTAGAGAGCTGACCCTGGAACCAGGAAGATCTGAGCTTATACATAACTTCAGACATTTACTGTGTGACTCTGAACAAGACACTAAGCCCTGTTGGCCTCAGTTTCCTCATCTGTCAAAAGAGCTGAAGAAGGAAATGGCAAATCCCACCAATAAAGTCAAGAAAACTCCCAAAATAGGGTCATGAAGAGTTGGATATGATGGAAATGACTCAACAACAACAAAACCACTTTCCTACTCATAGATCCATTTCTGGTAACAGAATTTTTTTTTTCTAATCTCAACTTTTTGCTTTAGAACTAATACTGAGTATCAATTGCGAGGCAGAAGAGAGATCAGGGCTAGGCAGTTGGGGTTAAGTGACTTGCCCAGGGTCACACAGACAGGAAGTATCTGAGATCACGTTTGAACCGAGGACTTCTCAACTCTGTCTATCTGTGCTACTCAGCTCTATCCACTGTGCTCCCCAGCTGCCCCTATACCATATAATTTTTAAAAGTGAGGGGGGGAGGAGGGGAGAACAGTTCAGCAAAACACACCAACATATCAACCAAGCTTACAAGTTCATGCAATATTTTTCAGCCAGAGTTCCCCCCTGATCTGTGCAAAGACAGGAAAATGGGACATTTTCTCCTCTTTTCTCTGCAACCAACCTTGGTCACAACCATTAGCATGAAGTTTTTCTGTTGACTCCTGCAATGTTTTTTCCATTTCCAAAGTTATGAGCATTGTGCATATTGCTTTATTAGTTTAATATTAGATGCCCTCTAGTCTGGCTAGTCGACAAGCATTTCTTTTTCTTTTTTTCTGTTATTTTTCTTTAAAAAAAAACCTCACCTTCTGTCTTAATATCAGTTCTTAGAAGAGTGGCAAGGGCTAGGCAACCAGCATTTCTTAAGCCCTTATTAAGCAAGTCCTTAAGAGCTTCCTAGGTAAGGTAGCTAGTTGTTAAAGGAGATACGGGAGGGGGCAGCTAGCTGGCTCAGTGGATTGACAGCCAGGAGTTCTTGGGTTTAAATCTGACACCAGGAACTTCCTAGCTAGGTCATCCTGGCCAAGTCACTTAACCCCCTATTGACCAGCCCTTACCACTCTTCTGCCTAGGAACTGATACATTTTAAGATGAAAGAGAAGGGTTTAAAAAAAAAAAAAGTAGATACAGGCTAGGACTCCGGTTTAAATTTAGCCTTAGACATATGCTTTGTGAGTGAGTAAATCATTTCACTTCTTTTCCTCAGTTTCCTTAAGTGTAAAATGAGGATAATAAGAGCACCTACCTCCAGGGTTGCTGTGAAAATTAAGTGGGACATTTGTAATGGGCTTAGCAATAGTACTTGGCACATAGTGTATTCCCTTTTCCCTTTGGGTCAGACCTTAGTATAGGTCCATTAGGACTAGATAATAGTACACAGAAGGCACTAAATAAATGCTTTTTAGGTTGAATTGAATTGATGGGGGAAATGCCTCTAACAGAGTTTATAAGCAAATTTTGACAGCAATTATTGTGATTTGTGAATTGTGAAATCTTCCTGTGATTTGAAAAGTCCTTAAAAGGCAACACAAAAATGATAATTAGGCCAGCCCTGCCCAGCCTGCCTGCTACCACAGTCTCATACCTACGTGTCCCAACCACATATTACTACTTCTAAATCTAAACGAATGTCATCTGTCAAAATGATCTCCAGGGAATGAAGAGTTACTGAAAACTCTTTGGAACCATCCTTAGAATGACTTTTGGCCAGCTAATCAGGAAAATGCTTTAATAAATTTATAGAAACATGATCTTTTCCTTTGTCCATACTTCTTCCACATGGCTCCTTTCCTCCTCCCCTTTTTGCCCTACTTAGGTTAACCCTATCTGCTTCTTCTAGGCTCTCATTAAGAGTCCAAAGACCAGAGGTCATCCAGGTAGCAAAGTGGATAAAGTACCAGGCCTGGAGTCAGGAGGACCTGGAATTAAATGTGGCCCCAGATACTTCCTAGCTTTATGTGACCCTGGGAAAGTCACTTAACACCGTTTGCTAGTTTTTGCCCTTCTGTCATAGAATAATTACTAAGGCAGAAAGTAATGCTTAAAAAAAGCCCTCCTCTCTGGAGAGGTTCTAGACTGAAACTGAGAGATCCTGGGGACAGTGGAAAGAATCTGGAGATATCTTCTCACACTCATCAGACTGGCTAAAATGACAATATGTTGGAGGGGATGTGGAAAAATGGGGACACTAATACACTATTGGCAGAAATGTGAACTGAACCAACCATTCTGAAGAATCGTTTGGAATTACACCCAGAGAGTTATAAAACTCAATAGCAATACTGTTGCTAGGTCTTTTTTTCCAAGGAGATCAGGGCGAAAGAAAAAGAATTTATATGCTCCAAAATATTTATAGCAGCTCTCTTTGGAGTGTGGCAAAGTACCGGAAACTGGGGGGATGCCCATCAATTGGGGAATGGCTGAACAAATTATGGTATATGGTTGGGTTGGGATACTACTATACCATAAGAAACTATGAGCAGGTTAATTTTTTTAAAAAATAGGAAAGAACTTCATGGGATAATGAACAGAAACATGAGTAGAACCAAGAGAACATTGCTTATAGCTACAGACTGAATACTTGAAGAATAACTTGTGAATGTCACCTCTAGAGAACAAATTAAAAAATGGAAACATGAAAGACATATATAAATATACATACATATCTGTCTCCTGGATGATGCCCTCTATGATGCGGGGGAGAGGAGGAAGGGACTGAGACACTTGTAAAGAAATTCTATTTAAATAAATAAATACAGTTGGTTTCTTTTGTAATGCTGGATTTCTTTTTTAAACCCTTAACTTCTGTGTATTGGCTCATAGGTGGAAGAGTGGTAAGGGTGGGCAATGGGGGTCAAGTGACTTGCCCAGGGTCACATAGCTGGGAAGTGTCTGAGGCTGGATTTGAACCTAGGACCTCCTGTCTCTAGGCCTGACTCTCAATACACTGAGCTACCCAGCTGCCCCCAGTAATGCTGAATTTTAAAAATGCATTTAAAATTATTATTCTGGTAAAGAAGGCTGGGGCATCTAGGTGGCACAGTTCATAGTCAGGAGACCTCATCTTCCAGAGTTCAAATCTGGCCTCAGGCACTGGACAAGTCACTTCTCCCTGTCTGCTTCAGTGTCTTCCATCTGTCAGATCAGGAAAAGGAAATGGCAAACCACTCTACTATCTTGGCCAAGAAAGCCCCAGAATGGTGTCATGAAGATTCAGTCATAACTGAGAACAACAGAACAATGACATTCTGGTAAAACAGGTTTCACCAGATTGCTAATGGGGTTGATGAGGACAAGAGCACTTGATTTAAAAGTATAAGTTAGGAGAAGTGGGCAATAGTTCCACTGTGGATGTTTTTTATTTGGTGGAAAGAAATGCCCTTTATGATGTCCACCAGAAGGAAAAGTCGAAGGCAGTATTAATCCTTTTCAAGAGACAAAAGTGGCTGTCTTACATCTTGGGCAAGCTGCTGAAGCAGTTCTCCGAAAGTCTCACCAGGCTACCCAATCATCTACCCAAGGCTTCTGAGCAAAGTTTTTGTTACCTTTAAAAGCCTTATTATATATTGGTTCTAAGGCAGAAGAGCAGTAAGGGTTAAGAAATTGGGGGTAAGTGACTTGCCCAGGGTCCCACTGATAGGAAGTGTCTGAGATTTGAACTCAATGATGTCCCTCCTCTAGGTCTGGCTCTCTATCCACTGAGCCACCTAGCTTTCCCTTTTTGTTACCTTTATTCTACAGCCCAAAAAAAGCAGGAAGATTACCATAAGGAAATTTATCAAAAAGAAAAACAGGGCAATAAGACAGCCATCCCTGAATCTATTCTTCAAAACAAATAAACAACCCCCCAAAACTGTCAAGAGATCATAGGTGTTCCACAAATCTACTTAGAGCGATCGTCAAAATTGATAACTCTCATTAGAGTACCTTTTCCAGGAAAATTCTATCCGGGGACCTGACAGATATGCCTGGAAACATAAAAATGGGGGCTTAGTCATAATAGTTTGTTTGTAGGATTCAGAGCTAGTAAAAAACACCTGCCTGAAGAATGTGGCTTAAAGGACTAGGAAATGAATGTCCCAATGGAGTATTTCAAAGCTACATGCCTACTCCTGCTTAATACTTACTATCAGCTACTCAGATGAGGATATAGGCACAGTATGTGATTAATAAATGCTTGTTGGCTGGTTGACTGATTGATAAGGCATTTGCTGAGGACTCAGAGGCAGAAGGTATGCATGGTATATTGCATAAGAATCAGGATTCATTAGATATAGCTAGAAGGGACTTTAGAAAGTTCATTAAATCCAACTCCCTCATTTTATAGATGAGGAAACTGAGGAGCTGAAAGGTTGAGTGACTTCCACAAGGTCACACAGCTAGTAAGTATCCAGGGGCAGAACTCAAACCTAGATGTTCCTGACTTCAAGTCAAACATCCTGTCTATTAAGTTTACTGCCTTATTCCAATAGATGGACAATTTAATAGAAATTTTAGTGCCATTTGAATGAATTTTTAGAAAACTCATATGTAATGAGAAACATTTGGTTTAAGGGAAGTTCATTTGAAAAGAATCTGAAGGGACAGCTAGGTGGTACAGTAGATAGAGTGTTGGGCCTGGAGTCAAACAGCTACCTCAATTCAAATCTGGCCTCAGACACTTACTGGCTACATGACCCTTTTTGCCTCTGTTTCTCATCTGTCAAATGAAAAGGAAATGATAAACCATTCCAGTATCTTTTTTTTTTTTTTTTTAATCCTTACCTTCCGTCTTGGAGTCAATACTGTGTATTGCCTCCAAGGCAGAAGAGTGGTAAGGGCTAGGCAATGGGGGTCAAGTGACTTGCCCAGGGTCACACAGCTGGGAAGTGTCTGAGTTCAGATTTGAACCTAGGACCTCCCATCTCTAGGCCTGGCTCTCAATCCACTGAGCTACCCACCTGCCCCCCATTCCAGTACCTTTAGCAAGAAAACCTGAAATAGGATCTTAAAGAGTTGGAGATGATTAAAAAAACAAATGCATCCAATCATTTTTTTTTAAGAAGGAAAAGAAAAGAATCTGAGAATTTTGAAAGATCACAAACTCATCAGGAACCAACATTATGTATGGTGAAGCCACTAAAAAGCCAAGAAATAATAAATTCATACCACCTTGGACCAGATTAATATATGTGTAATGTTTTCATTCCAGCAATCACCCCACTCAGGGCTAGTCTTCCTATATCTGAAGAATCATCTTCTATTTTGGGTGTCACATACAAAAGGCACTGAGGCAATGTTCAGAAAATGCAATCAGAATGATGACGAAAGCCTGTCACACAAAAAATCATGAAAGGAAGTAAGCATATTCTCTTGGTAAAGTCAATGGGGAAATGATCTGTCTTCAAATTTGTGAAAGGTTGTAAAAAAGAGGAGACTTTAGTTTTCTGTGGCTCCAAAGAATACAATTGTAGCTTGTTGGGATCCTTGGGCTACTGGAAGATATTAACTTCAGTTTTAGCAGTCTACTTTGCTGTTTTTTATTTCTTCATCTTAAGGTAGGGATGTATTTCTTCTCCAGAGAATGTCAAATATGAGAGGGACTTTATAGCTCCTTTACTTTACCTGCCTCTCTCTGGAAAGTTGTAGAGTGATAACTGTTCTATACGCCAAGTCTGGAAATCTTGAGTTCCCTCTCAGCCAATGGGATCATAGATCACAGGGCCAGAGATTGAGAATGAAAAGGAGCTTCAGAAACCACCTAGTTGAATCCCTTTATTTTACTAAGGAAGAAACTGGCCTAGAGAAATTAAATTTCTTTTCCAAGGTCACAGAGATAGTAACTGCCAGAAGCACAATTTGAATTAAGGGCTTTAGGCCCCCATTAGTTATGTGCTCATGTGCCCTTCAGCAAGTCTAAAATCCTCCTCTACCTTGAAAATTTAGGCTCCTAAATTTTACTCTGTACAAAATACGGTGGTAGTTGCTATAGAGAAGATAAGGTGGTCTTAAGATAGGCCTTTTACTAGGAGAAACATGAGTTTCAAAGCCCTGAGTTCCAAACCAGATTCAGATACATACTAGCTATGTGATCATAAGCAAGTTACTTAACCTCTATTTTCCTCAGTTTCCTCCTCTGTAAAATAGGGATAACAATAGCTACCTGCAAAGGTTGTTGGGAAGATCAAATGAGATAAAAAATTTTTACAGGCTGATCTAAGCGTCTGGCACACATGTAAATGTTAGTTTTGTTTTGTTTTTTCTTTCTCCCGATGGCAGAGGGTAGCTACAGAAGATTTTCCAGGAGAGTGCCATGTTTTAGGAAGATTAAGCTGGCATCTCTGGTACGATTGGATCAGAAGCCGGAGAAACTGAAGGTGAAGTAACTATTGGAAAGCAATAAACATTTATTACATAAGTGTCTGACTGTGAGTTCCAAACTAGAAAATCAAAAGAAAAGATGGGGGTGAGGCCCATGGAGAAAAGGAAGTTAACCCTACCTAAGAAATTCTAGTGATCTGAAAGTCTGGAAAAAAATAATAAAAAGCAAGCTTCAGGCCCCTCGGACGTCTCTTAGGTTTCCATATCTGGTCCCTCAAAGTAGAATCTCCATTTGACAATGGGCTGTAGGCTGCACCTGAACAAAGCCAGAACTGAAAGATTGCCTAAAGCTTTCTGAAAACGGTGCCTACTTTTGAAAGGAAGAAAGTGGTGAAAGTGAGAGATGGAGAATAAAACCCTCCCTGCTTTTGACAGCCTCGGACAGGCGGGGCCAGGTCCCCAAATAGCCCCGATTGGTGCCAACCCAGCTGATTGGTCAAAGTCAAATGGCCAGAGTCTTCTCCCCGGAGGAAAGGTGATGGCAGCGATGGAGGCTGGGACGCGAGAGAAGAGGGGGCTAGGGTTGACATTTTTGCGCTAAGGGTTTTTGGTCGGAGGCTGAGAAAGTCTTTAGGGGCAGAGAGCGTGGGTGACTAGGAGGCAGAGAAGGGAGGCAACGATTTGACTTTTCTTAGGATTTACCCCAACTCTGTTGTGGCCCTCTGATCTTCCGGAGATCCTTGGCCAGCAGCACGCTGGCTCCGTCTCTACTAGTTGCGAACTTCCCTAACCCTTCACTCTCGGCTTATCGCTGAGGAGCTCCTCGCCACTCCCCTACAGCACCCGCCCCCACGTTTGGTCTCGGCCCGCGGACCAGGAGTGGATCGACGCTCCCAAACACGCTTTGTAAAGCAGTCAGACCCTCTGACCGCGCGAAAAGCAGGGCCAGACCTCCAGCTTACCCGAAAGGATGAACAGTGCCAGTGCGAATCTCAGTCGGATCTTTATCCAGCAAAGTTCTGCCGCCATGGAGCCACGGGTCTGCGACCAGAAGAAGGCTGCAATGGGCGCTCTGAGAGGAGCAGCTTAAGAACCTGCAAAGTGGCGAAAAGGAAGTCAAAACTGCCCGCTTTCTCCGCCTTTAAGGGCCTGTCCCAGGATGCTCCTTTCGCCTTCCTTCCTCTTTCACCCCAACCCACATTCGAAGCTCCAAGTTCTCTTTCTTCCTCAAGTGAAGGGCTCTCCTGCCCCGTTTGCTTCCCTCCCCACCCCCTCCTTTCCTTTAGGAGAACTTACTAAAGGGGCGGGGAATCGAATCGGCCCCTTTCCGTCAGTCCCGAGGGTGGTCAGTGGTTAAAAATAGGCCTGGCTCTAGTTTGGGGGTTCCCGCGAACTCGTTTTGAGAGCGGGCCCCGGGTAACAATAGAACCCTCTGTCGGGATGGGCACCGAGCGCTCCCGAAGTCCAGACTGGCGGCCTCCGAAACCAGCCCAGGGTCTAAACTCGCCTAGGGGAGTAGTTCTGGGACTTGGGCGGGGCATGCGACGTCAAAGTCAAGGACGGGCTTACGGACGGGAGACCTGCAGGGTAAGACTCCCCCAGCGTTTCTTAATTAATATCACCGCCAAAGTGAGAGGCGCAGCTTTTGCTTGGTGTCCGGATAGCAATCACCAGGGGAGTGCTCGAAGGCAGTCAATTATCTGAGACTTCGCCCTAATTAACCCCTGCAATGCTTCTCATTCTCATAGTTTTCATAGGGAAGTCTCACCACACTTCTCGAACTAGTCCTTCACTGTTTCATCCCTTTCCTTGAGTCTAACCCCTTTCCTTGAGTCTAACCCATTCTCTGCCTTCTCGGGGGCCCTTGTGGGTGGGAACCCCAGTCAAAAGGCCCTGCAAGCCTGGACTCCTAATTTTGGCTATGCCCAGGCAAACTCCTACCCACCTCAGCTCGCTCACGTCCATGCATGTAAGTCCCGCCCTTGCCAAAACCATTTTGCCTTTGCTGCTATAGTGCCGGTAGGAAGAATTTGCCTTTGAACTTTCATTCCTCCATTCTTTTCTTCTTTCTCCTGTCTTTTGAAAAGTAGCATCTGGCTTTCCCCCACCAATTCCCCAATATACCCTTGGCTGCCCTATCCAGGTCTTCCTTTTGATTCCAAGTACTTAGTATAGCAGACATCTAAACGCTTGACTTGACTCCATCCCTAAAGAATTTTCACTTCTGTCTTTGTCCCTTCAAGTGATTATTTTATAACTCTCCTCCCTTTTGATGTCAAACTACTAGGAAAAAAAAACCATCCACTTCCTTTATTCTCATTCAGTTTCTCATGCTATTCTAATCTAGCTTCTGATGTCATCACCCAATGGAAACATCTTTACACGATTACTAAGAATCTCTTAATTTCTAAATCGAGGGCAGCTGGGTAGCAGAGTAGGTAGGGTATCAGTCCTGGAATCATGAGGACCTGGTTTCAAATCTGATCCCAGATTCTTCCTAGCTGTGTGACCCTGTGCAAGTCATGTATTCCCCAATTGCCTAGCTCTTGCCACTTTTCCGTCTTAGAAATGATACTGCCAGAAGAGTGATGCAATGAGAGTGAAGTGACTTGCCCAAGATCACAAGCTAAGCCACATTTGAACCCAGGATCTCTGGGCTCTCAATTCACTGAGTCACCTAGCTACTCCCTATGTACACTATTTGACCCAGAAATATCAATATTGAGTTTATTTCTTAAGGTGATCAGGGAAAAAAAGAAAACCTATATTTATTTAATAAAATCAGGTAGCCTTTTTTCCAATGCTCATCCTTCATTTCTGTACAGTGTTTGACCACCTTTTCCCTCTGGAAAGTCTTTGCCTTCCCCTGACATATCTTCTACCTGCTCTCCTAGCTGCCTAACTAGACTGACTTCCTAGTCTCCTCTGCTGTATCATTTTTCCATGTCCCACTTCACTAATCCTGGTAGAGGTTCACACTCCTCCATCATCCTTAACTCTTCACTCTCCCTCATTTCCTATAGTTAATCAGTTGTCAAGTCTTGTGGATTCCATCTCCACATATCACTCCCCTGGGTTTTCTCCACTCCCAGGGCTACCATCCCTTAGAGCAGCCCCTCTCCATCTCTTGACAGAATGCTGCAGTAACCTCCTAATAGATCTGCCTGCTTCTGTTCTTCCTCATTTCCAATATATCCTCCACCCAACTGCCAAATGGATATTCCTAAAGCGCAGCTCTAACTACCTCACCTCACTCTCTGCTTCAGAAACCTCCATGGTTCCTTTTTGTCTTCCACATGAAAGAGAGACTTCTCTAAGGCCCTTTAAAGCCCAAGTCATATTACTAGACCAATATCACATTACAGATCAACCACATACTTTACTTTCTAGCCAAACTGGTTTATATTCCATTCCATGCATTTCCTCTCTGCCTCTTTAGAGGCTGTCTGCCCATCTCCCCTGCCTGGACTGCTTTCCCTTTTCTCCTCAGTCTCTTAGATTATCCAGCTTCAGTCTAGGCTAAGATCAAGTGCTGTGTCCTACAAAGGGTCCTTTCTTGCTGCCCCTGATTTAGAAATTAAAAGATTCTTAATAATCTTGTAAAGATATTTCAGTTAAGTGATGACAACAGAAGCTAGATTAGAACATCAGAACAGGAGAAGTTGGATGAGAGAAAAGGAAATGAAAAAAATTTTTTCTAGTATCTTTTATTTACCTTTTAAAAAAAATAAAACGGTAACATTCTGGCTTAGAATAAATACTAATTACCAGTTCCAAGGCAGAAGAATGGCAAGGGCTAGAGTTAAGTGACTCATCCACATCTAGAAAATGTTTGAGGCCATTTGAACCCAGAACCTCCTGTCTCCATGCCTGGCTCTCTATCCCCTCTGAGCCATCTAGCTGCCCCTTCAAATTATCTTACTTGTCACACATTTTGTATTTTCTTGAATATGTGCACATGTTGTTTGCCAACTTTAAGCAGAGACCATTTCAGTTTTTTGTCTTTCTAGCTCAGATGCTGAGTACAGTGCCTGGTAAATAGTAGGTGCTTAATAAATGTTGGTTGAATAAGTGGGTGAATGACAAAGGAAAGATGTAGACAGCTTTCTACATATTAAAAAATAGCTGAGGGAGGAAGAGATCACTTTTAATGGGAATAGGGAAGAGGTGTCAGGAAAGTGGTGCCCTTTCTTCAAGTCATGAAGTGGTACCTGAGATGAAGTCTGAAGAAAATATTTGAGATGTCAGGGATAAATGTAAATGATGCCCAGCAGGCAGCTGGAGTAGCAGAACTGGAGCTGAGGGGTGAATGAGGAATAGATTGGGAGTCAGCTATGCTCAGGGCACAATTAAAATAGAGGGAATAGGAGCAGCTGGGTAGCTCAGTGGATTGAGAGCCAGGCCTAGAGATGGGAGGTCCTAGGTTCAAATCTGGATTCAGACACTTCTCAGTTGTGTGACCCTGGGCAAGTCACTTAACCCCCATTGCCTAGTCCTTACCACTCTTGTGCCTTGGAGCCAATATCAATCACAGTATTGATTCCAAGATGGAAGGTCAGGGTTTAAAAACAAACAAACAAACAAACATTGAAATCTTCCTGCCACCTCCTCTCCTGCCTTCAAGCTCTTCCCTCTGGGAATAAACAAAACAAATCTTTGTACAGAGGATGACGAGTACAGCCTCTGGAGTCAGGGGATCTGGGTTCAAATCTCACCTCTAAGGCTTGGGCAAGTTACCAGAGCATTCCCTTGAGTGCCTGGGTAGACAAGGAAAAGCAGAAACTCAGTCCCTGCCCTCTTGTAAGTAGAGGGTACATGTGGTGTAAATGGGAGGTGATCCTAGAGGGAAGGAAGGAGGGGTTGGAAGAAGTTGGGCTTTGAGGTGCTTTAAGGAAGCAGCTAGGTGGGGCAGTGGAGAGAGTCAGGAAGACCTGAGTTCAAATGTGACTTCAGATTCCTATGAACTGTGTGACCTTGGACAAGTCACTCTACCCAGTTTGTCTCAGTTTCCTCATCTGTAAAATGAGCTAGAGAAGGAAATGGCAAACCACTCTAGTATCTTTGCCAAGAAAACCTCCAACATGGGGCAGCTGGGTAGCTCAGTGGATTGAGAGTCAGGCCTAGAGACGGGAGGTCCTAGGTTCAAATCTGGCCTCAGACACTTCCCAGCTGTGTGAACCTGGGCAAGTCACTTGACCCCCATTGCCCACCCTTACCACTCTTCCACCTATGAGCCAATACACAGAAGTTAAGGGTTTAAAAAAAGAAAAACAAAAAATAAAATAAAATAAAATAAAGGGAATGGGTGAAACCAGGGAGGGAAAGTCCAGAGATTAAAAAGGAAGAGAAGGCTGAAGATAGAGCCTTGGGACACACCTATACTAAGAGGGCAGAGGAGGAAGATGACACAGCAGAAATAGAATGGTAGGAGAGGCAGATGAAAGTATCACAGAGGATGAGGGGGAAAACATAGTCAGTGAAGGAATGGTCAACAGTATCAAATGCTGCAGATAGGTCAAGGGGGATTCCTTTGTGAAAAAAGCTATTGGGGCAGCTGTGTGGCACAGTGGATAGTGAGCCAGGCTTGGAGTCAAAAGAACCTGGGTTCAAATCTGTCCTCACATACTTCCTACTTTTGTGACCCTGGGGAAGTCACTTGACTCTGTTTTTCTAGCCTTTGTTCTTCTGTCTTAGAGTTGTTACTAAGACAAAAAGTAAGAGTTAAAAAAAATAAAATCAGGTTATTTGGCATGACAATTAAGAAATCACTGCTCACTTGAGAAAGAACAATTGAGTAGAGTGGTTAAAACAGAAATCCAAAAAGCAGGGGATTGAGGAAAGAGACAATGTCTTTGGTATCTTAATAAGGTCAGGATTGAGGTGTCTTTTCTTGAAAAAAAAATCCAATTTTTCATATTGTAGGCAAAAGGAAAGGAACTAGCAGAGGGATAAAGTCTGAAAATAAGAGGGGGAATTACTGGGAGATGCGGGATCATTGGCTAGGAGAACCCAGGGTGGAAGGAAGAGAGAGAAAAGATAGGGAAGTTTAAAGGGAGGAGAATGGGAAGTGAAAATGCTGGTGTTGACATACCAGGACTTCATTAAAAACAAACAAAATCTAGATTTCATGAAGATAGAGAGGAAGAAAACTGTAGAATATAGGGCAAGGGAGAAATCACAACAGGAAAACTCAGAAGGAGGGAAGGCTGACTATTGCTTGGTTCCCTAAGCAATGAAAATGACTTTTTAGGTTATGTTGAAAGAAGTAGGATCACAGAAGGGATAGGACCAAGAGTGTCCTGGAAAATGTTTAGGGCTTTCTGAAGAAAAAAATATACTCAGGACACATGTTTAAGTTTAATCTGCAATAACATTTTCTTTATCACTTTATTAAGTTTAGACAATCAATAAAACAATAAACCAAGCCCTGGTTTGTCACGTTGCCCATTTCCGAAGCGAAAAATAAATGCTCCTACTGAAAACTGAACAGTTAGCACGTTCAAGCTGACTCAAGCAAACCCCTGAATAGTGTAACTGTTGGGAATGTTTTGTTAAATGTACAATAAAAATGGACTTCTGGGAAGATGGAACCATTCAGCTCTTTTTTTTTTTAAATCCTTATTTTCTGTCTTAGAATCAATACTAAGAATTGGTCCCAAAGTAGAAGAGTGGTAAGAGCTAGATAATTGGGGTTAGGTAGCTTGCCTTGGGTCACCCAGCTAGGAAGTGTCTGAGGTCAGATTTGAACCCAGGATCTCCAGTCTCTAGGCCTGAACCACCTAGCTGCCCCTATTCAACTCATTTTGTTTCTATTTTCTCCACCATGATCTTTCAGCTCTCATGGCTAGGTTCTTTCCCATGCCAGGTGGCTAGCCTACTCATCTCATCATCTGTCTTTTGCTGTTGACTTGGTCCTTCCCACTTGGAAGGTTGACGTCAACCCAGGTTAAAGAATGCTGAGACTGTCAACAATCATTTTAAAGACTGTGTGTAGAGGAGAGGAACTTTGAAGAGGGGCAAATGGGCCAATTCTTGTAAAAGGGAAGAGATTCTGGAAGTCGTAGACCAGTGAGTTTGGCCAGAATCGGGATCCACAAAGTTCTCAAAGATGGGCTGAATCTGATAAAGTGAGATTCTCTAAGGATAAATGTCAAGCTCTACATTGGGTTAAACATCTCACTTTGGAATTAGAAAATGGGGAAGGCATGACTAGAAAACCATTAACATGAAAAAAGTCTGAAGGGCCTTTGTGGACTAAAAGTTCAATATGAGTAAACACTGTGAGATGATAGTAAAGATAAAAACCCTCAACCCAACTCTAATGCAGTCTTTTTTTTTTTTTTAATCCATTTCCTTCTGTCTTAGAAAAATACGAAGTATCAGTTCTAAAGTGGAAGAGCAGTAAGAGCTAAACAATTGGAGTTGAGTGACTTGCCCAGAATGACACAGCTAGGGCATGTTTGAGGCCACATTTGAACCCAGGACCTCCCATCTTCAGACTTGGCTCCTCTATCCACTGAGCCACCTAGCTGCCCTACTAATGTATTCTGAAGCTATGTTAACATGAGGCAATGACCAGAACAAGGAAGGGGATAGTCCTGATGTCCTTGTCGGGTCAATTCTGAGTACTGGCTCAATTCTGGGAATTATAGCTTAGAAAGAATATGGATCATTTGAAATGTTTCCAGGGATGGGCAAAGGGTAATAGAGACAGGGCCAGAGCAAAAAAAAAAAAACTTGAAGGAACCAGGAATAGTTTGTCTCAAGAAGAGATTTAGAGAGGGGGGAAAAAAGAGAAGAGATACAGAGAAGAAAAAAGAAGAGATCTAGAAAAGAAAAGCAGAAATCTAGAGAAGAAAAAGAAGAGAGCTGGAGAAGAAAAAGATCTAGAGGAGGCTTAAGAACCCTCTCAAATATTGGGAGGGTTGTCATGTGGAGGGTAGATTAGGCTTATTCTGCTTCCCCACCAATGGACAGAAGTTCTGGGGATTCATATTTAAGACTAAATTAAGAAAAGATTTCCTTTTGATTACAACTCTCTGATGGATCCATGATGTCATCAATTTGGTCACATCCTCCAACAATACAGATGGCAACCCTGATCATCTCAGTTAAGAGGGGAAGGAGCCAAAGAAGGAGAGGGTGAAGATGCAAAATGGTGGGAGGGAATGGAGTCAATGAAGAATATAAGGGATGGGTTTAAAGACATACATCTCTTGCTCTGAGGCATCAGAGAAGCAATTAGAAGAACAATAAAGATACTGAGAACCTCTGAGGAGGTTAGGAAGGTGTGGCTAAATTCATTTAATAAATATCATTGGGTGCTAAGCTTGGCCTAAGAAAGGAGAGAAGTCTCTGTCTTAGGTCAAACAGTAGATAGAACACCATACTTGGAGTCAGGAAGATCTGAATTCATATCTAGCTTCAGATATTTACTAGCTGTGAGACCTTGGGCAAATTACTTAACTTCTGTTTGCCTCAGTTTCCTCACCTATAAAATGGGTCACCTTCCTCACCTAGTTGTTCTGTGGATCAAGTAAGATAATTATAAAAGCACTTAGCGCAGTGGCTAGCACACAGTAAGCCCCAGAGTGTTGGCCATCATCATCATCATCATCATCAGATTGTACTCATCTCCTCTTCTTACTAAGATTGTAAAGAAAAAAAAAAGTTTTTCAACTTTGCATCCTCAACACCTAGACTAAGTTAATATTTGTATTATGCTTTAAGATTTACACAGAGCCTTACCTAGTTATCTCTTCTGAGCTTCCCAACACCACTTGCACCAACCCCCTCCCACCCACCCCAGAAGGAGGTGATAATTTTTCTCACTTTACAGATAAGAAAACAGGCCAAGAGGAGCAGTGTGCTTGCTACGTGACCATCTAGCACATACCTGAGGCAGGATTTGGACTTGGAGTCTTCAGAAGGTCTAAGTCCAATATTCCGTCTACGTCCCCATCTAGAGGCTGCCATGTAGGATGATGCATGAAACATGGTAGTTTAACTGGGGTTTGCTGCCTAACAAACATTTGTGCCTGAATGAAACAGTTCCATATTAAGACTTTGACCTTTTTAAAATTTAAACTTAATTTAATTTTATTATATTATATATATTTATTATTAAATGTAAACTTAAAATCTTATTAAATTTAAAAATTAAATTAAAACCTTTCATTATATTAAAACCTCCATTTTAAAATAAATTTTAAAAAATTTACATTTTAAATTTAAATATCTTTAAAGATAAGGATTCTTAAGGGTCCAGAAATTCCAAGGGTTCCAGGTTCACCCAAAGATAGCCCACTATCATACATGTTTGAGAACTTTTCCTCCTATTATAAACTGTAAGCCCAACTTGAGGCAATTGATAGCACAGTCTATTGGGCCAGCAATCAGGAAGTTGTTCAGTTATGTCTGGCTCTTCCTGATTCCATTTGGGTTTTTCTTGACAAAGATGAAGTGGTTTGCCATTTCCTTCTAGAGTTTAATTTAAAGATGAGGAAACTGAGGCCAAAAGATTAAGTAACTTGCCCCAGGATCAAAAAGCTAGTGTCTGAGGCTGGATTTGAACTCAGGGAGATGAGTCTTCCTGACTTCATTTAAGAAGAGATGAGTTCAAATCCAGCTTCACTTCCCCTGGGCAACATTACTTAAACTGCTCAGTTTCCTCATTTGGAAAAATGGAGATAATCACAGTACCTATCTCCCAGTTATTGTGAGGATCAAATATGGCATTTATCAAAAAGTGCTTACTATAGTGCCTGGTGCACAGTAGGTACTATACAAATGCAATTATTTTTGCCCAATTCTCTCTTCTTTAGAAAAAAAAAAAGGTCCATTCTTAGAGGAACGATCACAACAGTGTTTGGAACTCTCAGATATCATTCTTCCTTTAATAGTTTACTTCAATAATTTAGAGGGACCAAAGATGGATCCAGAAAAGTGGCAGCTGCTTGACTTACTCATACAGTTAATACATTTGGGAGCTCCGCTTTGAGGAGGGCACCCAGGGCATTCTCATCATCTGCTGCGTTCCTGAACTTTGTCATCTCTAGAAATGCATCATTCTAAAAAGTCGTATCAATTCAGAAACTCAACACCACCTCAGATCATTTCCTGTCATGGCTGCCCAACTGACTTCATGATGTCCTGTGCCAGATAACCGCTCTTCCTTCTTTCAAAACAAAACAAAACAAACAAAAAAAAAACCACCAACCCATAACTCTTACCTTCTGCCTTAGAATGAATACTATCAGCCCCAAGGCAGAAGAGTAGTAAGGGTTGGCCAACCAGAGTGAAGTGACTTGCCCAGGGTCACAAAGCTAGGAAGGGTCTGAGGACTTCTTGTCTCCAGGTTTGGCTCTCTATCCACTGAGCCACCTAGCTGCCTCTTCCCTGCCCAGTTCTTGGCACCCTGAAGTTCTGGTCTATGCCAACCCGTTTGCATTCTTCTTTGAGACCAAAGGATCCCAGGACCAGTGTGAGGCTTTAGGTTCTAACCTCTATGTTGTAACCTGAACCTGAAACCAAACAACTTCTGAGAATGAGAAGAAAAACTGCAAATGTCTTAATGTGTTGCTTAAATGTGGATTACTGAAAAATAAACCTATATTCAGCTTTCTGCATGGGCAGTGCCCAGGTCTGGCACAGCTGATCAGCTCCAAAAGCCCAGTCAAGTCATGCCAAAGAGCAATTGTCAGGCTCAGGTTGGCCATCTACCCCTGCACCATGGGTAGAAGAGTCAGAAGACCTAAATTCAATCTGGCCTCAGACTCTTACTAAGAGCGGGACCCTCCTAAAGCTGACTAAAGTGGGATTGCCTTTGTTTCCTTATCTGTAAAATGGGGATGACCATAAAATCTGTCTCTCTAGGTAGTGGTGAGGATGCAATGAGATATCTGCAAAGCACTTAGCTGACCTTAAAGCTGACAATGGCTACTAGATAATATCTTTAACATGGCCTGAGAGAGAAAAAAATACCCCTGGGAGGAGCCGGAGACGGGGGGCCATTTTCAGTTTCACTTTGTAGCTCTTTTAGGGTGATAAATATTTATAAATGGCTTATTATTAATCTTTGGACAGCTTCGGAGTTTGCTGCTTGTCCTTCCCGCTTTAGAGGTGCGACAAGGGCCTCAAACCACAAATAAATAGCCCATAGGGGTGACTTCAAGGAAACAACTGTACAAAGCCAAGAACCCAGAGGTGCACGTTCTCCACTCTTTCGTGGGTGGCCGTTTTTCTGATTTCTTCAGGGTCCAGAAGAGACTCCTCCATCTCCCATACACTTGCTCTTTGAAATCTGGAAACTGAAATTTTAAAACTGGAATGTGGTCTTTGTTGTATTCTCTCCACCAATTAAGGTAGAGCAACCAAAGCCTTAATCTTGATAGTAGCTTGCTTCTAAATGCTATGGGGTACCTCATCACAACTATGCTGTAAGAGGTGAGAACGTATTTTTATTGTTGTTGTTCAACCATTACAGTTTATGTTTGACTCTTTGTGACCCTATATGGGTTCTCCCAATGATAGCCTGCTATCACATGTGTTTGAGAACTTTTTCTTCTATTATAAACTTTTATATTATATAAATTTTTAAATTTTTTTAAACCCTTAACTTCTGTGTATTGGCTCCAAGGCGGAAGAGTGGTAAGGGTGGGCAATGGGGGTCAAGTGACTTGCCCAGGTCACACAGCTGGGAAGTGTCTGAGGCCAGATTTGAACCTAGGACCTCCCATCTCTAGGCCTGACTCTCAATCCACTGAGCTACCCAGTTGCCCCCTTTTATATTTTATATTATGAGCCCAATTTGAGGCAATCGGTAGCACAGTGGATAAAGTTCTGAGCCTGAATTCAGGGTGTTGTTCAGTTATGTCTGACACTTCCTGACCCCATTTAGGGTTTTCTTGGTAAAGATACGAGAGTCATTTGCCACTTCCTTTTCTAGCTCATTTTATAGATGAAGAACTGAGGCAAATAGGTATGTGACTTGCTACAGTCACACAGATAGGAAGTGTCTGAGGCCAGATTTGAACTCAAGAAGATGAGTCTTCTTGACTCTAGGCTGGGTACTCTATCCACTATACCACCCAGTTGCCTCCATAACATATTTTAACCCCATAAAAGTTTTTTAGCCATTTTAATCCCTATTTCATTTTAATAGACAAAGAAGACAAAAATAGACCATGGCTTACTCAACATCACAAGTTAAATGGAAAGCCAGGATCCAAATCCAAGTCTCCCTGTTCTAGTGCTCTCTCTTTCTATACTAAGAGTTAGGGGCTCAGAGCTATCCCCTGGAAATGGAGGAGTTGGAGGCTGCAAGAAGGTTTAAGTCTTGAAGTAAAAACAAAAAAACTTCAAACACAGTAAATAGAAACAGTCATATTTTCAACATAATTTACTACAGGTCTCCGAAGTGTTTATAAAACATTTTTAGTGCAACATCATACAAATAGTTTCCTTAAAAAAAATCCAACAGCTTTCCACATCATGCATGGGCAATGTCCTTCCTCCCCTCCTTTTGCTCCTCAAGTTAATGCAGAAGAACCGTTGTTTGGAAAGAATAATAAAACTTTTCATAGAAACACTCTGGTGAAGGAGGTCCTCATCTTGCCTGTGTCCCTTCAAAGAGTCTAGCACAGTGTGGTTGTTTTCATAAATGCGCCATGGTTAATATTGCAAAGGTTATTACTTAACAATAGATCAAAGCTGTTTTTCCTCCTTGGGACCAGGGAGAGACAAAGCCCCAGCAAGAAAAAAAAAGTGAAATGAAAGACTGGGGCCACTGGAGGGCACCATTTGACCATTTGTCTGAAGGACCACAAGGGACAAAAAGATTCTCATGGAAATGGCCCCAGGTAGAGTCTGTGACTTGGTTCCAACAGAAATCCAGAGAGAAGGCCAAGTTCGCCCTTTGATGGCATCCCTGGCTGGATGAAATATGCACAGAAGGAAAAAACAGCATCATCATAAAATACTGGCTTCGGTTTCTTTTTCAATCTCAGACTTCTTTTGATGAATCTGACGTGCTTTGTTCCACATAGCTTCTTCTCCCTTCCTCTAAGCACCAACCAGGGTGAGGTGGCTTCCTAGTTACTGCCGACATCTTGGAAAGAAACAGCTCACCCCTGTTGCCCTGTGGCACCTTCCTCTTTCAGAGACAAAAAAGGGGGTCTTTCCCCACCCTCCTCCAGTCTATTCTGGCTCCTTCTCTTTGGGAGTCACCTGCCCCAAAATGAAATGGAAGTGGCAAGAAATTACAAATTTCAAAGACAAGTTTTGTTTCCCAACAGAATGACAACTGAGATAATGCCATATGTTCGAAGTGCTGATGGAGTTAGATAATAAAAATAAGCCAAAGGAAGAGGGTTAGGCAGCCGGGATGATTTAAGGTGGCAGTGCCTAGGTGTTCTCTGAAGGTAGAGTACTGGTATGGCTGGCGCTAACCAGCCCTGGTCATGCCAGGCTGTCGGAAAAAAAACGACTACTAGGCTGATCACCTTGCTGCAGGTGGTTGAGCAGAAAACAGGTGAAAAGCATCTAATGAACACACTGACCCCACACTCAAATGCTGGGACCCCTAGGCCCTCTCTGAGGGCTGGAGTCGAGGGACCCTCTGGATCCTGCTCCAAGCCTGGGCTAGAGTTCCAGGAAACTTGTGAGAGTTCACTTTCACCATACATCTAGTGAGAGCCGGGGTGGGGGGGCCCCAAAGCGGAGCGGGGTCAAGGTCAGGAGGTGGGGTTCCTCCGGACTGGGGACTACTCTGGGATTCAGGATGTGGGCCAGTTTGGGGCAGCCACCACCCTCTGGCACTGTATGTCAAGTTAAAGTTAAAGGTGAAGAAAAAGTCTGGAAAAACAGCTTCATGAAAATGGGGAAGGGACGGAGGATGGAAAGTAAGTGAGCTCCCCTTATCTTCCCCATACTGATGACCCAGAGTAGCAAAGCACTTTGTCTTACAGCATTAAATGGTAGTAGCATCATCCCAGGTCATGTCTAGGAAGGCTCTAAAAAATTAACCTTCTCAGCAGGAAGACTCAAGGATTGGGCCAGGGGACAAAAGTCCAAGTGACAGCTAAAAGGACAACAAGTATAAAATCCATAAAAAAAAAAAAAAAAGAAATCTAAGTGGGTAAGGAAGAAAAGTACCCACGATGGCACTGGATCCTCTTTAACTAAGACTAGAAAAGGCCAAAGTACTCAAGCTACTAAGAACGCATACTAGCACATACTGGGTAATTCTCCTCTTCCACCAACCCCTGACAACATTCTTCTAAAGATAGGACTTGGAAGAAAGAGTAATGTTAGCAAAAAGTGATACCTATTTCTCGAGGGGATGCAAATCACTTGTTTTGGAAGGGATGGTGGTTGTTACTCACCAATGCCAAGCCTAGGAAATCCTTTCCCTCTCCTCTCCATCTCCCACTCTGGACAAATCTGATTGGTGGGAGTCCCTCCTGGCCCTCATCTTTTCACCTGCCACCACCTGCACTACCTCTTTAGAGCACAGCTCCAAGGGCACCATATGCTGGGGCTCCTTAAAGGTCTGGCAAAGCAGCACAAACTACAAATCTCACGAACTCAAAGGTCGCTGCCATCATCTAGTGGCCAAACGTTATTGCCCAAACCAATGGGAATCCTTTCCTCTCTAATCCAGACTGATAAAGATGAATGGAAAGCAGTCTTCCTCACGCCTATGTTAGTATGGAAAAGGGCTGTTGTTGAGCTCTGGACCGCCTTCTCCAAAGATTTTTTTAATTTTAATTTTTGGGCAAGCTTCCAGTAAAGCCTTTTTTGGCCTGTCTGATAGGCAAGTTAGCTAGACAATGTCTGCTCCTGATGGGCTTCCTTTTCTCCTGTATGCACACGGTCCTTTTGAAGGAAAAATCTAGGCTTTCATCTTGACTACAAAGTGATTCAAACCACTCTGGGCTGGGCTGCAGGAAAAAAATAAAATACAAATTGGGCCTATGCTACACACTATTTTCAAATATTTTTCTGCAAGTAAAACAGCTTGGAATATTTTGATTCAGGGGTAGCTTTTTGAAATGTGCAAAAGGAAAAAAGTCTCAAAAAAGACCCCTCGTCAGTCTATAGTTCTTGGTTCTTTTTGTCATCAGTTAGGGGTGAGGGGGAGTTCCAACCATTCAGAAAGGCTGAACCAAAGTGATTTCAAAATCTGTAGCAAAAAACCCCACGAACAAAGTCCTCTAACGACCATCAGAGAATACTATAAATTAATGAGTCAAAGTGGCTCCAGGAGTTACTCACTATGTTTCAAGAAGAGATCTCTAACAGC
This sequence comes from Gracilinanus agilis, assembly GCF_016433145.1. Classification (NCBI taxonomy): domain Eukaryota; kingdom Metazoa; phylum Chordata; class Mammalia; order Didelphimorphia; family Didelphidae; genus Gracilinanus; species Gracilinanus agilis. The sequence goes on from NC_058133.1 coordinate 468,390,173, forward strand.
AGGGATATGACATCAGAACCAGAGGAACTAGCCAGTCAACGGAAATAAAGAGCAGAGGGTATCTGCTGGGTGCCAGCAACAAGTGTCTATCTCTGTCACTGGCTAGGGGGATTTATAAAAAATTTCAAACCCGAAAACCCACTGGGCAGGGGACTCCAGAGTCTAGCGGCTGTTCTACGGTACGAAACGCACAGACGGAAGAAAGGAAGCAACAAAGATCCATCTGGTCCTTGGGGTGCCACGTCCACCCCAGTCTTCCTTTTAGTCTATGGTTCCTGGGTGGATGCTGAGAACAGGAGGCTCCAGGCAAGTCGGGGAATAGTTGAGGTGGGGCTCTTTGATCCACAGCAAGGGCACTCCATTCTTGCCTTCAGAGTTCTTGCTAGAGTTCCTAGTCTTGAAGCGGACTAGTAAGATGGTGATGATCAAGATGCCGAAGATGGGGAAAGGGTAGAAGAAGACGAAGTAGAAGAGAGCATCGTTGGCACAGATGATGGACTGGAGCGTCGAGCCTGAAAAGCAGCAGGGAGAGAAAGAGCAGTAAAAGGCACGGAAATCTGATCCTTGTCGGTTCCCAAAGACGGTACTCAAACAAATGGAAGCCATTTGGCAGAGCTCCCGCGCCTCACTCTGGGAATTATTTTTCTGCATCCGCTATGGGCTGGGGAGAGGGTAAGAATGACCTACCTGTTCCTCAGCGACAAGCCCTTTTTCCCAATCCAGTGGCAGTTACCCGCAGAGCAAGCTCGCCCTCCCCACACCTCCATCCCTAACCTTGATTACTGTTTGGAATACTAAGCAAGGACATGGAAGTTATTGATTAGTCCCTAATAATATTTATTATGCTAAAGTAATTGATTTCAACTCCATCTCCTACTTCCTGCCTGGTCCTATTTCTCCTACTCCTTTGCACTTAGTTCAAGCATCCTCTGGGAGTTCGATGTTCATTCATCCTCCGAGCAGGCTCGCAGGAGATGATGTCTGTACCGTGACCACCGCCAGTTACATTACCCTTATCATTTAGCATCTGCCCAATACACATGACCTGAAGGACGCAGACTAGGGACAATGGGAGGATTATGGATGAGCTCAGGAGGCTTCAGCGGGGCAGCCTTATGTCATTCATCTTCAGTTCCTGAAGATCCTTCCCAGAAGTAAATCATTTCCTTCAACTCCCAAGTTTCTCCTATCTTCCTTCCTTTCTTCAAGGTATCTGACACAAGACTGTGCCAGGAGATGTCCCAAGGGCACTGACAGTATTTTTCCAGCTGGGTTCTTTTCTAGAAATTTGTAGGCCGCCTAAGGGCTGGGCCAGCGTTGTGCACGTTGCTCTACAGCAGTGGTTCCCAAACTTTTTTGGCCTACCACCCCCTTTCCAGAAAAAATATTACTTAGCACCCCTGGAAATTAATTTTTTAAAAATTTAACAGCAATTAAAAGGGAAGATAAATGTACCTGCGGCCATCACCATCTCCCTGAATGGCTGCAGCACCCACCAGGGGGCAGTAGCGCCCACTTTGGGAATCACTGCTCTAGACATTTCATCTTATTTGGAACTCTGGATGATGGCTGGCTGTGCTGAATGGGGCTGCCATTTAGGATTAGCCTTATTTCTCATTTTCCCCAACATGCACTCTCTATGTTCTCAGCAAACTAGACTATTGAGAATAAACTGTGGGGCTGCTCATTTCCAAAGGATCCTGTTTGTGTATCACTGGGTAAAAACCTTTAAAATTACTCATGTAACTCATTTCTGGCACTTTGTGATTTGAACTCAAATACTGATTGGTGTAGAAGTCAAGAGACCAGAGTTCTAAATTCAGGCTGTGCCAGTAATTAGTTTTGAGAATTGGGCAAGCTTTAACCTCTCTGGGTTTCTGGGCTTTTTCCCATAAAGAAAATAAGGGGGGAATTGAGCTGAATGATCTTGGAAGTCCTTTTTAATTTTGTTCTATTCATTCATGAAACCTCCACTGTAAGGTCCCACTCTCCGGATTGGTGCGATCCATTTTCCTGACTTTGCTACCTCCTCTCCCTCTGGTCCTTCTGTTTGGTTTCTGACTCCTTCCTATAATCTAATCCCTTCACCCTTTCCCAATCTTCTTTTTTTTTTAAAAAAAAAAAACCCTTTTAACTTCCATCTTAGAATCAATATTGTGTATTGGTTCTAAAGCAGAAGAGCAGTAAGGGCTAAGTAATGGCGGTTAAGTGCTTTGCCCAGAGACACACAGCTTGGAAGTGTCTGAGGTCATATTTGGACCCAGGAACCTCCCATCTCTAGACCTAGTTCTCAATCTACCGAGTCACCCAGCTGCCCTCTTTCCCATCAGTTCTGTTTAAATCCTTATCTTCCATCTTAGAATCAATAACATGCATTGGTTCCAAGGCAGAAGAGTGGTAAGGGCTAGGCAAGAGGGGGTTAAGTGACTAGCCCAGGGCCACACAGCTTGGAAGGTTCTCCTGTCTCTAGACCTTGCTCTTTCCTAGTCTTCTTATACCTCACTTCCCTTCATGTACTCTAGGATCCAGTGACCTCCCAACCCCCCCTTTTCTGATCCTTACACACAACACTCCCAATTCTGGACATTTTCACTGGCTGGCTCCAGTGCCTGGAATCCTCTTCTTCCTCCTCTGTCTCCTGCCTTCATGTCTCAATTAAAACCAAACCTTCAGCAGGGAGCCTCTCATAATCCTCCACAGGAGCGCTAGTGGTGACCCTTTCTGAATAATTCTAATTCATCCTAAATATAACTTGTATGTGCATAACTGTTTTCACATTGCTCGCCCTGCCCTGTGCCCCACCTCCATTAGACTGTGAGTTCCCTGAAGGCAGAGACTGGTTTTTTGGTCCTTCTCGGTCCTCAAAAGAGTGCCTAGCACATGGCAGGCACTTAATAAATGGCTGCTGACTTGTCTTCTCTCATTAGAACGTCAGCTCCTTGAGAGTAGCTAAAGTCTTGCTTGCTTATTCTTCCAGTGTTGTGGAGCAGAGCTCCTGGCACACAGTAAGTGCTCTCTCTAACTATGGAAATGAATGAAGAGCAATATTAAAAACTGACACGTTCCCAAACACTTCCCTTTTAATTTGGGTCGTTTGGCAGGTAGACTATTCACCAGGTGACTATTCGGTTTGGAGATTACCCAAGGCTCTACACTTTTTCTCTGAATGCCTATTTTCTACTTCATTGCTCATTATCACCTTCAACAGGGAAGATCAGGAAAGCAAAGGAGACAGGATTTCATCCGTCGGTTCGGCTATTACTTGTGAGCAGAGCCTTGTTGGGCAAGGAGGCAAGAGATGCTGGTTCGAGCAAGATGTTTGAACGGCAGGCAAATCCCAAATTTGCTGTACAAATCCCATTACCAAGTATACTACAATTCCAACATTGCTTCTGTGTCCCAACAGATGGCCCATTAAAAACCAGTGTTCCTTCTGTTGGCCTTGTTGCAACACATAACTGAGTACAAGTACCCTCCCAGGTCTCTCTTCCTGGAGCAGTCGCTTACCGAGACAAAGGGTACTTAGCTAATGGGGTGAAGGGAAGGGAAATTGTTCAAAGTTATTTTATAGTAATTACCCTTCAATTCTGTGAGCCCTGGCCCCAAAATCCCAACCACCTATGCAAAATCCACTTAATCTCTCAAATGCAGCCTTCCACTCAACCCCGCTCTCTCTGAAACAATATGGAAAAAGATCCAGAATCCACAGGGATAAGGTTATGTGGATAACCTTTCCCTTTGGGCTCCCTAACCTCAGAGCACTTACTAACTCAAAACAAAGGGGCGGATTAACCCCTTGGTTTCATCTCTAGATCCTGGAGCTTGGGAATGTGATGGATAACAATATCCTAAGTTCCACTGCAATACAACAATTTGAGAAGAGCATGGAGTTTGGGAAGATGCCCTTTACTTTGGGTAATCAAGAGGCTGACTCTATAAATTGGCCAATAGGATTGCAAAACCCATTAATGAGCATCCCCTGAGAATAAATAAATATTTCAATAATATTGATTAATTATTATATAACTAATTATTTTATTGATTAATTGTTAATTGTTTTGTTGATTAATAAATATTAATAATGAATATATTATTATCACTAACCAATTAATTATTTTGTTGATTGATTAATAAATATTAATAATATATTTATTAAAAAACAAATGCTCTTTCAGTAGCACTTTTACTTTTTAATATACTATTATCCTAAGGTAGGCAGCAATCCTCAAATTTTCTGGTCTCAGGACCGCTCTACATTCTTTTTGTTTTTTAAACTCATACCTTCTGTCTTAGAATCAATACTATATATTGTTTTCCAGGCAGAAAAGCAGGAAGGGTTAGGCAATGGGGTTTAAATGACTTACCCAGGGTCACACAGCTAGGAAGTGTATGAGGCCAGATTTGAACTCAAAGACCTCCTGTCTCTGGGCCTGGCTCTCAATCCACTGAGCCATCTATCTGTCCCTGACCCCTCCACATTTTTAAAAATGATTGAAGACCACCCATCTCCTCCAACGAGTTTTCATTTGTGTGAGGCATATCTACTGACTTTTGCAATATTAGAAATTATAAAGTCTAAAGATTATTATAGAAACAGTTTTGACCTGGAGGATCCTCTGAAAGAATCTTAGAGACCCTTGTGGTACTAGGACAGTGATGGGCAACCTTTTGAGCTTGGTGTATCAAAATTCACCAAAAAAAAAACAAGCATAACTCAGGTGGTGTGTCACGTAGAGAAAAAACCCATAATTTTGCGATATTTATAGTTTAAATAACAAAAATGTATCATTGTAATATATAACTGTATTTAATAAACCAAAATAGATAAATTAGTAGAGGCAGAATTGTCATCTATAGTGCACAGAGTGTCTACACTACACTACAGCAAATGTTTCATCCTTAGCATGCGACCCCAGACTTCTCTGTATGCAGCTACGTGTCATCGAAAATGGCTACGTGTGTTAGTGCTGGCACGCGTGTGATAGGTTTGCCATCACCGTACTAGGACCATACTTTGAGAATTGCTATTTAGTGTACATTTTAGGGGTTTGCCTCTGTCTTGGCTTCCCCTCTCGACTGTAGACTCTCTGAGGACAGAGATTCAACTTCATCATTCAACTCCGTGTCTTCTCCCAGCATCTACTACATAACAGACTCCTAGGTACAATTTGTTGACTTGGGCTGGTTCTTTCAAACAGTCAGTAGATTTTTTTTTCAGTTTTCCTATCAATTAGAGTTCCACAGCTCCCTCGTGTATTTTCTCTGGGAATTCTACGAACTCACCTGTGTCCAGAACTTGGATGCCAATTGGACCAGACTCCTCCTCGGTCAGCCGGTACCACTCTTTCTGAGGGTTGGACAGCCACTCTTCCACCCGGCAGGAGTAGTTGCCGGTATCACTAGGATCTGCTTGCAAAACGGTCAAGCGGTAGAGCACCGGTGAGAGTCTCTGAAACCGGAGCCTGCCCTCCCAGTGGTTGCCCTCGGGGCCAAAGACGGCATCGGGGCCAACACTGAGCATGGCCTTCCGCTCTATTTCCTCCTCCTCCAGGGCGCTGCCTTTCTTTCCTCCAGCTTTAGTCCTGAGAGCATACCAGGCAACGGCAAAGCGGGATTCCTGACTGGAGCGAGATAAGATGTTGCAGTCGAGCTGGAAAGGGGACTTCTCCGGCACCGTGACATTGGGTACCACCGTGTCCACCTGCAACGTGGCATCTGAGAGGGAGGAGGGTTGGGAAACAAAGGATGCAAAAGGAAGGTCCATCAAGAGTTTTTCTTGAGCAGAGTGAATGAACAGTGGGGAAAAGAGCTATTTCTTCCCAAGTATCCATGATCAAAGAGTAACATTAGAATAATCTAGGAATAACACTGGAATAATCCTCTCTTGGACCCCTTCCTCATGCAGACACAGAAGAAAGACTACAGCAGTAGAATGCCTCCCCCCTTCCCCACTCTAGACCACAGCGTTCATGATGAGACATCTTTTACCACCATTACCTCATAGGAGTATGTACTCATTACACGCTCCCGTTGGGTCGTGGTCAAACAGCGTGTCTGTGTTTTTTGCTTGTTTTTAGTTCTTCCTTTTAAATCAAGCTATGAAATGTGTTAATGTAGGTCAGTGATTCCCAAAGTGGGCGCCACCGCCCCCTGGTGGGTGCTGCAGTGATCCAGGGGGAGCGGTGATGGCCACAGGTGCATTTATCTTTCCTATTAATTGCTATTAAAATTTTTAAAAATTAATTTCCAGGGGACTAAATAATATTTTCTCTGGAAAGGGGGTGGCAGGCCAAAAAAGTTTGGGAACCACTGATGTAGGCTCTCTGAGGCGAGGAACCATGATATGTGTATATATCTACATTTATATATCTATACTTCTATATTTGTGAAGACACACGTGTACATTTACATATGTAGACGTGGCTGCATACACAAATATGGAAGTATGTCACACACATCATGGTTCCTATCTAGTAGAGTTATTATAATGAGAAAGCAAATGTTCTAGGTAAAAGTGTGCCTAAGCACACACACACACCCAGAACTACATTTTCAGTTTTCAGTCATGTCTGATTCTTTGAGAAGACATTTGGATTTTCTTGGCAAAGATCCTGGAGTGGTTTGCCATTTCCTTCTCCAGCTCATTTTACAGATAAGGAAACTGAGTCAAATAGGGTGAAGCAACTTGCTCAGGGTTACGAAACTAGTAAGAGTCTGAGACTAGACCTGAACTCAAGTCTTCCTGACTACAGGCCTTGGGCTCTATTTATTGTTCTGCCTAACTGTCTATATATTCATACACTTACATTTATTTAAGTGAAACTATATTCCTCTGCTCCATGGCAGGGTGGGGATAAATAACACTCTGTGTTCAATTCCAGCCTGTTATACATTCAGGCTGCATGATCTAACTTCTCGGTGACTCAGACAACTTTCTAAGAATAATTTACAGACAAAGGGCTGATATGTTATCAGTATTTTGGAGGAGACTGTAAGGGAGGGAGTCTCTCTGATAGGAGGTTTCTGAATCATTGAAATTTCAGGTCAGAACCAAAAAAAATCCAAACCAAAACAATTAAAAAAAACCAAAAGGATGACTAAAAAAAACCTACTGACCAATTAACCTTCAAAATGACACCCACCTAGTTAAAGTTAACTGCTAGGTCATGAGACTCAATCACAGGGGGATGCATCCAAACCATAGATCCAATATTTTTCATTGTACAGGACTCAGAATGCAGTAATGGAAAAACAATGGATGAAGTCAGAGTCCCAGCTTCACTCCTAATCACTAGTGTCTGACTGTGGGGGACTTACTTAGCCTCAATGGATCTCAAATTTTCTCATCTATAAAGGTGGGTGTTAAACTAAATGCCCTCTGGGCCCCACAAGGTCCTTTCTACTTTTAAATCTACGACCTAATGACCATCAGCCTTCCAGGTGAAGAAAGGCAGGTGGTTTCTGAGACAGAGAGAGAGAGAGAAAAGAAAAATAAAACAATCATGTCAAATGAAAGTGACCCAAGGCCATCTGGTATTCTCTTCCAGTTTAGGCACTAAAATTAAATTAAAACATTTATATTAAAAGATATTTCTAAGTGCTCTAATGTTTGCAAAAGAGTCTCACGTATGTTATATCTTGCTTTTACTTCACAACAACCTTGTGAGAAGGTATTATTATTATTATCATTTTCATCATCCATGTTATTAACAAAAGGTTAAGTGATTGGCTGATAGGCACAGAGTTATTAACTATTAGAAAAGAGATCTGGACCTAGGGCTCTCGGACTTCAAATTCAGCACCCTCACCCCCTGGGTCGGGCCATCTCCTACTCCTACAGCGAATAAGAGAATACATCCTCAATGCCAAGGGACACATAACTGGGTATAATGTAACTATTCACTGGGATATGTTTAAAAAATTTTTAAAGGATGTTTAGAAAGCACTTAGGATTATTTTCTTGTATATTTTAACAATCTACATACACACAAAGGACTTTTGTAATTGTAAAATTTCATATTTTTTTTTTTAAATTTTTAACTCTTACTTTCTGTCTTAGTAACAACTCTAAGACAGAAAGGCAAGGGCTAAGCAAAAGGGATTAAGTGACTTATCCAAGGTTACACAGCTAGGCATTGTCTGAAGCCAGATTTGAACCCAGGACCTCCAGACTCCAGATCTGGCGCTCTATCTACTAAGCCACTTAGCTGCCCCACTTACATACATTTTCTCCTCACGACTGCTAGACAGAATGCTTGGCTTAGAGCCAGGAAAACCTGAGTTCAAATCCAGCCCTCAGACACCTACTAGCTGTGTGACATTGGGCAAATCACTTAATTGCTCTCTGCCTCATTTTTTTTTTTTTTATCTTTAAAATAAGGATACCAGTTGCACCTCTTTCCTAGGTTTTCTGAGGAAGACGTGAGATAATATTTGTAATGCACTTTCAAAAAAAAAACGTGCTTTATTAGCTGTCATTATTTTTATTATTGTTATGATTTTGACCTTCGCAACAGCTCTCCCTATGAGACAAGTGCAATTGCTTTTCTTCACATGTACTGATGAGGACACAAATTTAGAAAGGTCTAGTAATTTGTTCAAGGTCACACATTACTAGAATAAGTGTTGGGAAGGAACACAGCCCTGATCTCCTGACTCCAAGGATGCCAAGGCTTTTTTCCCTCGCAGGAGGGGACAGATGAACAAAAAGTCTCTCTCTTTTTTAGACTAAAAATAGTACCATAAAGGCAAAAAGCAGACATGTTTAAAAATCATATATGCTAACGTGTGGGGACAGTCTGCTATCAACTCATTCATGCTAAGCCTTCTCAGACAGACTGCTAAGTGGTAACTGGCTCCTTTCTTGACAGTTGATGTTGCTATGGAAACTTGGATCACGCATTTCCTGATTTTTAAGGTTATTCCTTTAAATTGGTAACAAACCATATGTGTAGGCCATTCTATGCTTCTAAATACCTTCAAAAAAGAGGGAAAAAATGGGACAGCCATCACCATGAGGAAAGTTAAAAAGAAGGCAGGGAGGAAGAGTTTCTGGACTGCCTAAATTTTTTATTTACAATATGTAGACTAATTATTTCTCACTGAATATTAGCAGTCCACAAAGTAATTTAAGGAGAAGAAATTTGGCTGTTTTCCATTTTTCATCTTCTGAAAACTTCTTTTTTTTTTAACCTTTACTTTCCATCTTCGAATCAATACTGTATACTGATATTGATTCTAAGGCAGAAGAGTGGGAAGGGCTAGGTAATGGGGGTTAAGTGACTTGCCCAGGGCCTCACAGCTAGAAAGTGTCTGAGGCCAGATTTGAACCCAGAAAAACTTCCCATCTCTTGTCCTGGTTGAGCCACCCAGCTGCCCCATAGATGGCACTTCTTAAGAATAAGTTTTCAGGGGGCAGCTAGGTGGCTCAGTGGATAGAGAGCCAGGACAAGAGATGGGAAGGTTTTTTGGGTTCAAATCTGGCCTCAGACACTTCCTAGCTATGAGGCTCTGGACAAGTCACTTAACCCCCATTGCCTAGCTCTTACCACTTTCCCACCTTTCAAAATTCAAAGATGAAAAGTAAGAGTTTAAAAAGAAAATGCCCTATTTTAATGTTCTGCTATTAATTACAAGAGTCCTTTCATTCCAAGGGGAAAAAAGTTACCTTGGAATCACCCTTAAAACAATACCTGGGAGGTAGATGCTATTATTATTCCCATTTTATAGATGGGAAAATTGAGATCTAAAGAAATTAAGTGACTTCCCTGGGGTCACAAAGCTAGAAAGTATCTGAGGTGGGGGGCAGCTAAGTGGCACAGTGGATAGAGCACTAGACTTGAAGTTAAAAGGACCTAGGTCTAAATCTGACCTCAGGGGCAACTAAGTGGCTCAGTGGATTAAGAGACCAGCCTAGAGACAGGAGGTTCTAGGTTCAAATATGACCTTAGACACATCCTAGCTATGTAACTCTGGGCAAGTCACTTAACCCCCATTGCCTAGCCCTTACCACTCTTCTGCCTTGGAACCAATACAGAGTATTGATTCTAAGACAAAAGGTAAGGGTGGTTTGTTTTTTTAAAAATCCAGACTTCAAATTCTTCCTAGTTATGTGACCCTGGATGAGTCACTTAACCCCCCATTGCCTAGCCCTTACCTCTTTTCTGCCTTGGAACCAATACAAAGTATTGATTCTAAGACAGAAAGTAAGGGTGTTTTGTTTTGTTTTTTAATTCAGATCTCAGATACTTCCTAGCTATATGACTTTACCCTGATTGCTTAGCCCTTGCCACTCTTCTGTTTTAGAATTGATGCTAAGATAGAACACAAGTATTTAAATATCCATGTGTATGTATATGTTTGAAGCCAGATGTGAGATTTCCCCCCCAGCCACAGTAAACAGACCGTTTTTAGATGAACTATGCAATAGAAATTCTTATGCGATTAACTGCTATGTATATAACTAGCATTTATTAATAGGTGATTTATTTTCCCTGTCTATAAAGTGGCAAATGTTAAAGAGAAAAATTGGCGAGCCAGCTAGCCGTCCTTCACCTGGTCTCAATACTGTGACGATCGTCTGTCCGGATGAATCTTCTGCCCGTTTGTACCACACATCGCTGGGGCTCAGCAACCACTCCTCCACAAGGCAGTTGTATGTGCCACTGTCCTGCACAGCGGTATTCTGGATAATGAGGCGGTAAACCCCCAGAGAAGGGCTTTCCAAATGCAGTCTCCCCTTCCAGTGGTTCTTAGCAACCTGCTCTCCATAGTGGAAGGTGGCCTCTCGACTCAGGCGGGCCACTGTTTCTCTCTCGGGGTGATTGGGTTTCCACACGTGCCATTCCACCGAGAGCCGGGAAGCCCCGCTGGTGCGATTCAGGACCACACACTCCAGTTCCACCTTCTGGGTTTCCAGAACCGTGACATTACCTTGGGCTTGGCTCAGCTTAAGGCGGGCATCTGTCAACAAGAAGACAGGAAAAAATCAGAAGAAATGATAGAAGAGCAAGTGACCTTACAGAACAGAGTAAACAGACCGATCTAATGCTGCAGGACCCAAATCAAAGGGACAGAACAGGAGGGAGAATTGGGGTAAAAATCAGTGCATCAACCTGTGAATAAAGAGAAAAACATTCCTCTAATGGGCTAGCTGGATCCATTCTCATCATTCTGAGTCTTTGGGAAAAGATTGCATTTTTAAGTACTTACATTTTAATTGAACACCTTTATTTTAATTTAATTCTATTGAACAAACACTTAATAATTACCTTCTATGTGTAAGGCAGGGAAGACATGAGGATAAAATCCAAAGAGCTTTAGCCCTTAGGGAGCTTACATTTTAAAAGGGATTAGAGAAAGAAATTCTTGGTGGGAGTAAGAGGGAAAATGGGAAACATGTAGAGAAGATGAGGGAATCAAAAACATATTTCCCGTTCAGTTGTTTCAGTCCTGTCCAATTCTTTGTGATCCCATTTGGGGTTTTCTTGGCAGAGAGAATGGATTGGTTTGCCATTTCCTTCTCTGGCTCATTTTATAGATGAGAAAATGAAAACAAATGGGGTTAAATGATTTGCCCAGGTTGTACAGGTAAAAGGTTGTTCAGTTATTTAAGTTATCTCTGACTCTTCCTAACCCCAGTTGGGGTTTTCTTGGCAAAGATACTGGAGTGGTTTGCCATTTCCTTCCCCAGCTCATTTTATAGGTGAAGAAACTGAGACAAACAGGGTTAAGTGACTTGCCCAGGGTCACACACCTGAGACCAAATTTGAATTCAGGAAGATGTGTCTTCCTGACTATAGCTCTGGCACTTTATTCAGTGAGTCACTTAGCAGCCCCACAAAATATATACAAGATAATATTCAAGAGAGTAAAAGAATTAACAATTAAGAGAAAGAGGAAAATCAAGAAAGGCTTCATGAAGGAGGTGGCACATGCTTGAACTACTTGCCTTCTGAAGGAGTTAGGTGAGAAGGGAGTATATATTCTGGACATGAAAACCTCCCCACACAAAGGTGGGGAGATGAGAGATGAAATAATGGGTACAGAAAACAGGTAGAAGGCAATTTAACATGCAAAGGTAGAATAGGAAAGGGAGATAAGGGAGTTATATTGAGGAGACCTTATAAGCTAGGTTGATGATGTTCATTTTATCCTAGAAATAATGCTGTTGTTCCAGCATTTCAGGCTCTTCCCGATCCTCTTGACAAAGATACTGGAGTGATTTGCCATTTCTTTCTCCAGTTCATTTGACAGATGCGGAAACTGAGGCAAACAGGGTTAAGTGATTTCTCCAGGGACACACAGCTGGTAAGTGTCTGAGGCCAGATTTGAACTTATAAAAATGATTCTGACTCCAGACTTGGCACTCTTATCTATTGAGTCACCTAGCTGCCCTCGAAATATTAAACTATTAATATTATTTAATAGAAATATTAAACTATTAAAAAAGAACCAGTAATATTATTTAATAGAAATTCTTATTATTTAATAGAAATAGTAAACTATTAAAAAAGAACCAGTAATATTATTTAACATAAATTCTATTATTTAATAGTAAACTATTAAAATAGAACTATTAAAAATTTTAAAGAGATAAAAGGAAATTGTGATTAGTTCTCTTCTAATTAAAACACTCCTCTTAGGACTTGTTCGATAATAGCAGGATCAAAGGGATCACAAGTTATAAAAAAAGAGGTATGAGAGTGGAGACACAGAGTTTTGGATTTGGATCCAGGAGGACCTGGGTTTGAATTCAACCTGTAATATTTAATTAAGTATGGGGCCACGGTTTTCTCTCTGAGCTGAATACTCATAGAACCTACCTACTTAAATAGGCTGTTGTGACATTCAAGTAAGATAATCCATGCCAAGGGCCTCCCAATCTTTAAATTACTATATAAATGTCAATTAGCATTATTAAAAGGGTAGAGATTTGGGAAGGGAGGCAAGAGAATCTTCTGTTATCCGAGAGGGATTTTTAAAATGGTAGCAGGGGAAGCTAATATACATTATAAGGTAATAAATCATGCCCAGTTGTTGAATGTTAGACTGAATAGTAATAATATTCATGGCCAGCACTGATAGATTATCTCATTTGATCCTTAAAACAACCCTGAGAGGTAGGTGCTATTATTATTCCCATTTTATAGGTGGGGAAAACTGAAGTAGAGAAGCTAAGTGAGTAGCCCAGGATTTACACAGTTAATAAATATGTGAGGTAGGATCTGAACTCTGGCCTTCTGGACAACTGTTGGCTTTTTTTTTTTTTAAACCTTTACCCTCTGTCTTCAAATCAATACCATGTGTTGGTTCCAAAGCAGAAGAGAGGTAAAGGCTAAGCAATGGGAGTCAAGTGATTTGTCCAGGGTCAAACAGCTAGGAAGTGTCTGAGGCCAGATTTGAACCCAGGACCTCCAGGTCTTTTGGTCCGGGGCTCCATCCACTGTGCCAATTAGCTATCCCTAAGGCTTATTTTTTTTCAAGCAGAGATTTTTTTTAAAGCATTCGATAATGCCTCTTTTTCTCTAGGAGCTGGCTTGGACTGGGGTCTTCTCAAGTCTAGTACATAAGTATTTATTAAGTGTTTAATGTCCAATTCTAGGCACCATGTTAAGCCCTGTTTGGGAACAAAGAAAGGCAAAAACACAGTCTCTGCCCTTAAGGGGATCACATTCTATGTGATGAAATTTTTGTATTTAAGTTATTTTTTTTTGTATTTTACAAATTATTTGTATTTAAATATTTAAATAAAAATATGTAATTTTTCCATTAAATGGAATAAAATATTCCCTTCTTATCCAAGCATTATAGGTTAGAAAATTCACAAGTCAAGCATCGTACACGGGTGAGGCATATTTCATACGGGCATCAGGGTAGAGACAATATACAGTCTCTATGACTGAGCTCTGATCTATTAATAGTCTTTTAGTTTCACTGTAAATGGGGCTTGATAAGGCAGAGCAAGGCCAAAAGCATTGCTTGGTAGGTACCAGGACCTGAACATGGACCCAACTAGAAGGACAAACCCTGCTGTATACACAAGTCTGATTATGTGGGGAACCAACGTTATGATCATCACTGACAATCTGTGAAGTTAGCAAGAGGCCTTAGAAAAACTGAGGTCAGACTACAGGCCACTAGAAACAAACCTCCTCTAGAGGGAGATTAGGTCACAGCTGGACACAGCAGGTTCTGTGGGTGGAGAGAAGAATTTTTTTAGAATGAGGAAATTTTCCAAAAGCATGTTGGGCTACCTTCCCCTCTCCCTCTCTCTCTTTTCTCTCTCTTCTCTCTTCTCTCTATTCTCTTCTCTCTATTCTCTATTCTCTAATCTCTATTCTCTATTCTCTTCTCTCTTCTTCTCTCTTCTCTCTTCTCTCTTCTCTCTCTCTCTCTCTCTCTCTCGTACACCTTGCTAAGATAGTGTCCTTCCTTTCTTGTCTCTACTTCCTGCTTCATTTATGTGTTCCCCATTAGACTGTAGGGGCAGGTAGATGGCACTGGACTTGGAGTCAGTAAGACCTGAACTCAAATCCAGAAATTTCCTAGCTGTGTGACCTTGGGGCAAGTCATTTAATCTCTGCCAGTAAAAAAGGAAATGTCAGTGGGGGCAGCTGGGTAGCTCAGTGGAGTGAGAGTTAGGCCTGGAGACAGGAGGTCCTAGGTTCAAATCCGGCCTCAGACACTTCCCAGCTATGTGACCCTGGGCAAGTCACTTGACCCCCATTGCCCACCCTTACCAATCTTCCACCTATGAGACAATACACCGAAGTACAAGGGTTTAAAAAAAAAAAAAAAAAAAAAAGGAAATGTCAGGACAGTTAGGTAGCACAGTGGATAGAGCTCCAGGTCTGGAATCAGGAGGACTTGGGTTTAAATCAGATACTTCCTAGCTGTGTGACCCTGGGCAAGCCCCTTAACCCCACTACCTAGCCCTTACTGCTCTTCTGCTTTGTAATATACAGTATTGATTCTGAGACAGAAGGTAAGGGTTTTAATTAATTTTTTAAAGTCTTTTTTGTTTCCAACAGTGGACATCTTTGATGATGAAATGGCATTGCTGTATAGTGGAAAGGTCAATAGATCTGGAATTGGGAAGCCTGAGATTCCAATGGCACCTTTCCTTCACCATTTAGTATTTGTGAGACCCTGAGCGAGTTATTTAGCCTCTCTAGCTCTCCCTCCCCTATTCTGTTGATGAGGCAGGAAGGGTGTACTTGATGGCCTCTCAGGTCCCTTCTGGCTCTACACCTATTTTCTCATGATCCTTCCTGGCTCTCATGATCTCTCTTTACTCATGATCCTTCCTGATTCCTCTCGGTTCTCATGATCCCTCTTCATTCTCATAATCCCTCCTGGTCCTCATGATCTTTCTTCCCTCTCATGATCCCTCCTGATCCCTCCTGGTTCTCATGATCCCTCTTCACTCCCCTGATCCCTCCTGGTTCTCATGATCTTTCTTCATATTCCTGATCCTTCCTGGTTCTTATGATCCCTCTTCACTCCCCTGATCCCTCCTGGTTCTCATGATCTTTCTTCACTCTCCTGATCCCTCCTGGTCCTTCCTGGTTCTCATGATCTCTCTTCACTCATGATCCCTCCTGATCCCTCTTCACTCCCCTGATCCCTCCTGGTTCTCATGATCCCTCTTTACTCCCATGATCCCTCCTGATCCCTCCTGGTTCTCATGATCCCTCTTCACTCTCATGATCCCTCCTGATCCCTCCTGGTTCTCATGATCCTTCCTGATCCATCCTGGTTCTCATGATCTCTCTTCACTCTCATGATCCCTCCTGATCCCTCCTGGTTCTCATGATCCCTCCTGATCCATCCTGGTTCTCATGATCCCTCTTCACTCTCATGATCCCTCTTCACTCCCCTGATCCCTCCTGATCTCTCTTCACTCCCCTGATCCCTCTTCACTCCCCTGATCCCTCCTGATCCCTCCTGGTTCTCATGATCTCTCTTCACATTCCTGATCCCTCCTGGTTCTCAAGGATTCCAGAATCTGAGACAAGGAGATGAATTAGCTCACGTTACCTGGCCGTTTCACTGTGACCTCAGTCCGTCCCGAAACTTCTTCTGCTAGCTTGTACCAGGCATAGTTGGGGCTCAGAAGCCACTCTTCCACATGGCAGTAGTAACTGCCACTGTCGCTGACCTGAGCCCTCTGCACCGTCAGGCTGAAGAGGCCCCCCGACATGTGCCGCTCAAACTGCAGCCTCCCTCGCAGGCCCTCCTCTTCAGCGTAGGTGCCGTACTCAAATGCCGAGTTGTGGGTGGTCTTCAGGATGAGCTTTCCATCGGCGTCCGAGGGCTTGTGAACATACCAGAGGACGGCAAAGTGGGAGTTCAAGCTGGTCTGAGACTTCACCGAGCAGTTCAGCTGGATGGGTCTGTTTTCTACCAGGGTGATGGTCCGTTTTGACTTACTTACTTGCAACTTTGTCACTGGAAGGGAAGAGAAAACAGCTCTTTAAGGACAGTCAAAGCATCCCTCCTTCCTGGCTCCCTTACTTAAAAACAACACCACAGCCCGCCCAAAAGGGAACTATTTTCAATTTAAAAAACACAATAAAATCTTACCTTCATCTTAAAAATCAATATTAAGTATCAGTTACAAGGCAGAAAATTGGTAAGGAGTAGGCAGTTGGGATTAAGTGACTTGCCCAGGGTCACACAGCTAGAAAGTGTCTCAGATCAGATTTGAACACAGAATCTCTGGACTCCAGGCTTGTCTTTCTGAACACCGAGCCCCCTAACTAACCCTTTAAAGGAGCTTTATAAAAGAATCAAAGGATCCAGTCAATGCACATGGCGGTACACTTGTGTATTTTATTTTATTTTCAAATCCTTACCTTCTGTCTTAGAATGGATACCAAGGATTGGTTCCAAGGTGGTAGGGAATAGGCAACTGGGGTTAAGTGACTTGCCCAGGGTTACACAATTAGGCAGTGTCTGAGGCCACATTTGAACCCAGGACCTCCCATCTCTAGGCTTGACTCTCTATCCACTGAGCCACCCAGCTGCCCCCAGCTTTCAGATTTTGAGAGGGTCCAAATGTATCAGTCTCACGCACTAAGGTTCGTTGAAACTAGCAGCCTTGACTAAAATCAATGTTTATAGCAACAGGTAATGTATATTTTATGCCAGCTTCAAACTAATGGATCAAAATGTACTTTGGAGAGCATATCAGATCCTACATTCAAAGAACACAAGCATAAGAGTGATATAAGTCTGTCACCAAGAAAGGACTGAAACCTGAAGTTATGACTCTATTAACTTATAACCAGACAAAGCTAGAAGGCACTCTACAGATTACTGAGTCCAACTCAAATTGATAGATGAAGGAACTTAGGCTGAGCAGATGGATGAGGGAAAGGACTTGTCCAAGGTTACACTACAGATTATTGAGTCCAACTCAAATTGATAGATGAAGGAACTTAGATTGAGCAGATGGATGAGGGAAAGGACTTGTCCAAGGTCACACTACAGATTATTGAGTCCAACTCAAATTGATAGATGAAGGAACTTAGATTGAGCAGATGGATGAGGGAAAGGACTTGCCTAAGGTTACACAGCTAATTAAGTAGCAAGTCCAAGTTCAGAACCTAGGTCTTCACTTTAAAACTTTTGGCCAAGTTCACTTTACTTTCATAAAAAAATTATTTCATTGAGGGGCAGCTTGATGGCTCAGTGGATAGGGAGCCAGGCTTGAAGATGGAAGGTTTTGGTTCAAATCTGGTCTCAGGCACTTCCTAGCTGTGTGACCCTGAACATATCATTTGACCCCCATTTCCTAGCCCTTACTGTTCTTCTGCCTTGGAACCAATTCACAGTATTGATTCTAAGATAGAAAGTAAGGATATAAAATTTTTTTGTTGCTTTTATATATTTCATGAAAGCACTAGTGTAACTTATATCGAACTATATACCACCTGGGGGAGAGGGAGAGAATCTGAACTGCAAAATGTCAGAAAATAATTGTCAAAGATTGTTTCTGCATGTAATTGGGAAAAAAAAGGACAGAAAAATTATTTCATTGTTTTGCGCTTTTAAATGCCTATAAGGGATCAGTGAACACTCCTGGATGCTCTATTTTCATAATCTAGGAAATGAGGGGGGAGGAAACTCAGGGGATCATTATTTTGCAAGAAGCTAAACTAGAAGAATCTAGGCTAGGAACAGGGCAGAGATGGTGCTTCTTTTCTTTTCTCTTCTTTTCTTTTTTAAACCCTTACCTTCTGTCTTGGAATCTATATATTGGTTCCAAGGCAAAATAGGGTTAAGGGCTGGGCAATAGGGGTTCAGTGACTTGTCCAGGGTCATTCAGCTTGGAAGTGTCTGAGTTCACATTTGAACCCAGGACCTCCTGTTTCTAGGCATGGCTCTCAAACCATTGAGCTACCTAGCTACCCCAATGCCATTTCTCTTTTAATACCTACCATAGCTATGAGGTTTGAAAGGCAGCATGGTGGGGCAGGAAGAAAACTTGGTGGAAAGGTGACTCAAGAACATGTCAGTTGCCAAGCTTGTCCACTGAGCTTAGCACTGACATTACAAAGAAAAGGAAACGACTTGGTCCCTGCCTTTAAGGGAGTCACATACTAGTGAGGAGATAATAAACAGAGAGCCATGTAGAAATAAGGTATATAGAAATATAAATGGGAGATCATCGCTGAGTAAAGATGCTGGGGGCAGGGGCAAGAAGGAAGGGGTTGACAGAAAACCAGGGTTTGAATTTCACCTGATGCTGCTTATATTACTTTATGTTTCCTGGGTCTCAGTTTCCTCATCTGCAAAATGAGGTACTGAGATAGATGGTCTTCCAATTCTAGATTTATGATCCCAATGACCAGGATTTGGACGCTAGCTCTGAGATGCTCCTACTTATGGGACTACAGGCAATCACTCCTCTGGACCTGAGTTCTTCATCTGTAAAACGGGAAGGTTGGACCAGATAACCTCTATGTTGTATTCTAATCCTAAATCTCTGAGCGTATGGCATGATAGGTGATCAGAGAAAACTGGTTTAGAGCTATCTGAAAGAAAACAGTTGGAGGGCAGCTAGGTGGCAGAGCAGTTAGAGCTCCAGGCCTGGCGTCAGGAGGATCTGGGGTCAAATTTGGCCATAGACACTTCTTAGTTATGTGACCCTAAACAAGTCACTTCATCCCCATTGCCTAGTTGCTGCCCTTAGAGTTGCTATTGAGACACAAAATAAGGAAGGGAGGGAGGGAGAGAGGGAAGGAGGGAGGAAGGTAGGGAAGGAAGGAAGGAAGAAAGGAAGGAAAGAGGGAGGAAGAGGGAGAGAGGAAAGGAAGGAAGGAATGAAAGGAGGGAAGGAGGGAGGGAGGGAAAAAAGAAAGGAAAGAAAGAGGGAGGAGGGGAGAGAGGGAAGAAAGGAAGGAAGGAACAAGGGAGAGAGGGTGGGAGGGAGGGACGGAAGGAAGGAAG
>NC_058133.1:468419563-468432253 GCF_016433145.1 Gracilinanus agilis
TAGAGAGAGGGGGTCATGATAGTTTTTTCAAGCTTTGGCTGAGTTCTGTAATCAGTTAGGGGTTTGGAATCTTGAGAGAGAAAGGTCAGTTGGTTTGGAAATCTCTCTCAAGATTCCAAACCCCTAACTGATTACAGAACTCAGCCAAAGCTTGAAAAAACTATCATGACCCCCTCTCTCTATACTACAGATTTGAACCTTATTCTTCTGACTCCAAATCCATGGCTCATTTTTTGTTGTTGCTGATGGTGTTTTTTAAACCCTTTCCTTCCATCTTAGAATCAATGCTGAGTATTGGTTCTAAGGAAGAAGAGCAGTAAGGGCTAGACACCAGGGGTTAAGTGACTTGCCCAGGGTCACACAGCTAGGAATTGTCTGAGACCAGATTTGAACCTTCTCTAGTCCTGACTTTCAATCCACTGAGCCATCCAGCTGCCCCAAATCCATGGCTCATTGTTATAGCTCTGCCTTTTCTCAAATATTCCAGTGAACTTTTTTTTTTAAACCCTTGTACTTCGGTGTATTGTGTCTCATAGGTGGAAGATTGGTAAGGGTGGGCAATGGGGGTCAAGTGACTTGCCCAGGGTCACACAGCTGGGAAGTGGCTGAGGCCGGGTTTGAACCTAGGACCTCCCGTCTCTAGGCCTGGCTCTCACTCCACTGAGCTACCCAGCTGCCCTCCAGTGAACTTTTAATTTTACTGCTGTGGGTATTCTCTGCATTGAGATAGACAGAAACCCTGCCTGCCCTGTACACTTCTTATATCTGATGATAACAACTAGCATTTATACAGTGCCTACTATGTGCCAGATACTGTGCAAAGTGTTTTACAAATATCATCTTATTTGATTTTCACAATAACCCTGGGAGGTAGGTGCTACTATTATCCCAATTTTATCAATGAAGAAACTGAGGCAGAGGAAGTGATGAATGAATTGTCAGTGGTCAGAAGCCAATAAGTATCTGAGGATTTGAACTTAAGTCTTTCTCATCCTAGGTCTAGGGTTTCATCCACTGTACCACTTATCATAGGGGATCTACCCCAATACTCTAAAGATATTACATAATTTTTCTTCATCTAAGATGCTGGTAGAGTTCTCATTGGTTATTCACATATGACCATCCCATCTTTTTTTTTATCATACATGTATTTATAATGCATCATTTATTTGCTTATTTTGGCAAAAGTAATTTATCAGGGCAACTAAGTGACTCAGTCAGGCCTAGAGTCTGGAGGTCCTGCATTCAAATCAGGCATCAACACTTCCTAGTCACATGACCCTGGGCAAGTCACTTAACCCCTGGTGTCTAGCCCTTACTGCTCTTCCTCCTTAGAACCAATACTCAGCATTGATTCTAAGATGGAAGGAAAGGGTTTAAAAAACACCATCAACAACAATAAAAAAATAAGCCATGGATCTGAAGTTAGAAGAATATCTATTATCTATTCTAAGACAAAAAGTACATCATTAAAAAAAAGATAACTTATATTCTGAATTCCTCTGGCTCCTTATTTGTACCACTCTGATGGCATTTATATACTATCTCACATCATCTCTCTCCCCTTCTTTCTCCTCCTTCTCCTCCCCCTCACCCAGAGCCAATCACAGGAATTTGCCTGTAATCGGTATCCCATAACCACAGAGTCTCTGAGCTAAATGAGACCAGAACTCGTCCCGTCCAACCTTTGAGCAGATGCATGAATGACTACATCCTGGGCTCATCCCGGGTCACCATCTAGTCTCTGCTGGAGGACCTTTAGTGAAAGAGAACACTATTTCACAAGGCAGCCAAGTGCACTGCTGGACAGCTCTAATTACTGGGAAATTCTTTTTTAATGTTGGGATTCTTGCTTTACACTTAAGTCTTCTTCCTTTAACTTCTCCTCCTCCCCAGCCCTAGCCCTAATTTTGGTCTGCAGAACCCCACGGAGGAAATCCAAGCTCTTTTCCATTTGACGGCTCTTCATGTGAAAAAGAACTTGGTGAACTCCAAAGAGGGCTGGATTTGGAGTGGAAGACTTGAGTTACAATAATTTCACGTCATTTACTGTGTGCCCCCCTGATTCTTATTCAGGTTTGGGTTCTCTAGAGTCCCTCACAAACACTATGATATCATGAAAGATATTGAAAGATAGTCTTCTTGGGGGCATCTGGGTGGCTCAATGGATTGATAGCCAGACCTAGAGATGGGAAGTCCTGAGTGCAAATCTGGCCTCAGAACCTTCCTAGCTGTGTGACCCTGGGCAAGTCATTTAACTACCATTGTCTAGCCCTTACCACTCTTCTACATTGGAACCAATATATGGTATTTATTCTAAGACAGAAGGTAAAGGCTTAAAAAAGAGAAAGTCTTCTCCAATGCTAAAAATTTGTAGTTTTTTGAAACAATTTTATGATGCATGATGACTCAACAAGTTATGACAACAGACTGGGATGGAACACTCCTTCCCTGGGCCCAGGTGGCGAGTAAATGAATGGACAGGTCGAAGTCAGGGAAGAACAGAACCCAGCCTTGGGTTTCCAGGGCTTTTTATACTCTTGGTTCAACTGCCAGTTGGTATCTGCCAAGTGGCTCATGCCCTCTTCAACATTCCATCCAGGGTAACTGACAGGTTTGCCCTAAACCAACATGGCAATGTTGAAATCCTATATTACAGCTGTAATAATGATGAAGGAGATAGTTTCAGAGAAACTTGAGACAACTTGTATGAACTGATGCTGAGGGAAGTGATAAGAACCAGGAGAGCAATTTACAATAATATTGTAAAGATAAATAACTCTGAAAAGCTAA
Source organism: Gracilinanus agilis (assembly GCF_016433145.1). Taxonomy (NCBI): domain Eukaryota; kingdom Metazoa; phylum Chordata; class Mammalia; order Didelphimorphia; family Didelphidae; genus Gracilinanus; species Gracilinanus agilis. The sequence continues at coordinate 468,422,357 of NC_058133.1, forward strand.
AGGATCCTGATCAGAGCAATGACCAACTACAATTCCAAAGAACCCAGGATAAACTGTGCTAGCCACACCCTAAAAAAAGAGATGGTGGATTCAGGGTATAGCCTGGGGTATACTGTTCTTGAACAGGGCCAAAGTGGCGATTTGTTTTGCTTCACTATATAAATGTGTATGTCAAGCAAAATATACCTGTGTATTTTAAGGCATTTGAGCAGTAAGGGCTAGGCAATGGGAGTGAAATGACTTGCCCAGGGTCACACAGCTAGGAAGGGTCTGAGGCTGGATTTGAACTCAGGGTCTCTCATCTCTAGGTCTGGCTCTCAATCCACTGAGTCGCCTAGCTGTCTCCTGTCTACTTGTTAAAAGGGCTTTCCCCCCTTTCCTTTCCCCACTCTAATGACAGCCACGGGACAGATATTTAATTTTTAAAAATTCAAAAACAATTGAGTGATGTGATCCAAATATCCCTTGTTATCTTGGTTATCCTCCTTAGCATATGCTCCAATTTGTCAATGTCTCTCTTAAATAGACTATTAATTCCTCTTACTCAAAGGCTTTTGCTGAAAGAACCATAAGTCATATAGATGCTTCCACTAGCCTTGCCTCACCTGCCTCCAAGTAGAGTTCTGACCAATGCCAGCAGCACCTTCCATGGTGAGCAACCTTGTCCAGAACCCTCCAGCCACTGGTCATGATGATGATGAAGAAGATGATGATGATAGCAATGACAATGATGGAGCCACATGCCATTTACATAGATAAAGTATTTTAAGGCTTGTGAAGTGTTTTATATACCTTTTCCCATTTGACAAATGCTTACTACAATCAACTGAAGTAGAGACTATCATTTCCATTTTACAGATGAAGAAGCTAAGTGAAATGACTTGCTCAAGGTCACAGCCAGCAAGTATCTAAGGCAAAATTCAAACACAACTGATCCTACGTCTGGCACTCTATCAGAATTCAAGATAGGGGGCAGCTGGGTAGCTCGGTAGATTGAGAGCCAGGCCTAGAGATGGGAGGTTCCTGGGTTCAAATCTGACCTCAAACACTTCCCAACTATGTGACCCTGGGCAAGTCACTTAACCCCCATTGCCTAATCCTTACCGCTCTTCTCCCTTGGAACCAATACATAATATTGATTCTAAGGTGGAAGATATGGGTTAAAAAAAGAAAAAAAATTTAATTAAAAAAAAAAAAAAAAGAACCCAAGATAGAAGGCAGGGAAGAAGGGTAAGTTACTTCTATTGGAGCTCTCTGTTTTTGCAGAAAATAAACCAAAACTATTTGAAATAGAGGGAGGGAATCCATGGTGGGGGAAGAGAGAAGTTCCTATTCTAGAAGAAGCTGGGGCTGAGGGAAGCAAGCACTACAGCTTGGGGAGTTCAATTTGGATCTTCATGATCCAGTGAAGGCTCTTCAGGCATCTTCATGGTGCCGTCTCCAAACAGGTTTGTTGCCTGGATTCTGGGGAGATGGCAAACTTCTTATCCTGAAATTACTCTCAAAGAATTTAAACTTGACATTCTAGATTATAAAACACACATTCCCTTCTGAGGAGAATTATACAGTGCCCACTCAGTACCGTCCAAGTGACTGGTTAGTCGATTTATCCGCTATGACAAAGGAGTCAGTGATCACATGCTCTTGAATAAAAACCAGAGGAAGAGCCCCCAAACGGCCAGATCAGCACTAAGGAACAGAAGAAAACTGGTTTGGCAACATCCACGGGGTATTAAATATTCATTCCGACTGCCCATCAGCCAAGTCCCAGGAGCAAGGCAACTACTGACAGGATAGCATTCTACCACCGGAGGCTGTCCAAGTATAAGCTTGTTTATTGCTCTGTCAATTTTAATGTGCAATATTTAATAGCCAGACCAAGATCTGGTCGTAAACATTTGGAAAATGAGTGCTGACATTTCTCTTATTGCTTCTGTGTTTGGAGAGACACAGTGCTGGAGTGCCTTTTGTGTTGGACCAAATCAGAGGGACCGTCGAGTCTTCAAAATTAAGAGAGTGAAAAACTGAGCCGGAATCAAAATGTGTCAACATGGCTTTAAACCTCCCCAACTCTCCATCACTGACTGAAGAGTAGAAATCAGCCCGGACTCCACCCACTGGCACCGTCTAACTGGTCCTGCACTTGCCTCCGGGGAATTTCTTGGGTCTCTTTTGCAGGCTGCTAACAAAGGATCTAACACTATCATGCAGGCAATGAGCAGAATCTAGTTTATTATCCTGCCCCTCCTCCCTGATTCAGACATCCTCAGCTTCCACCTGACTCAACAATCCTATTCCTAATTTAATTTTATTTGAGGACTCAAGCAAAGAGGAGAGTCAGCAGAAGTGGATTTGAATCCTGAGGAGTACGTTTGAAAGCATCTGTGCAGAAGAGTGTTGGATCTGGAATCAGAGGACCTGGGTTTGAATCCCACCTCTGTCACTGACTCACTAGCTGTGTGACCCTGGGCAAGTCACTGGACTTTCAGGAGCCTCAGATTCTTCTGCTTTAAAATAAGAGTATGTGTAGGGGGGGATCAATGGAGAGAGATCCAGGCCTGGGTTCAAATTTAGTCTCAGATACTTCCTAGCTACTGTTAAATCATTATCTAGAGAAGAAGATCTAGAGGAGATATACAGAGATATTATTATAAGAAGGGCCAGACATTCATTCCTTTTTAATACTATGTGACCCTGGGCGAGACACCTAACCCCAATTGCCCAGCATTCACTGCTCTTCTGCCTTGGAACAGATACTTAGCATTGATTTTAAGTTAGATGGGTAAGGATTTGTTGTATTTAAAAAAAAAAACAAAAACGAACCATTGGCCCAGTAGATAGAAAACCAGGCATGGGATCAGGAGGTCCTGGGTTCAAATGTGACCTCATACACTTCCTAACTGTATGATCCTGGGCAAGTGATTGAATCCAAATTAGCTAGCCCTTACTGCTCTTCTGCCTTGGAACAAATACTAAGTATTAATTCTGAGACAGAAGGTAGTGGCTGAATTTTTTTTTAATACAAAGGAATTGGATTAGGTGACTTCTCTCAGTTCATTTCCATCTACAGACCTATCATCCTCTAAACAGCAATGAGCCAAATGACAGCCATCACACATCCAATAGAGTCCAAAATAGAAGAGTCTCACTCTGGTGAAACAAATGTACAAACAACAGCATATGGCCTCTTTAGGGTGAATCCCTTCACAGCGGCCACTACTCTCCATGGCACCGTGTAAGGCAGACCACAGAATGTCCCTGGGGTTTGGGGTTCAACTCTTCCGGAAACCAGAAGGCAGCCAGCGAGTGGAGGGAAGGTTAAGAGCTAGAACACTAAAGCATTGATCAAACAGCCATTCAATCAGAAACACTCCAAAGCACTTGGGCACCGAGAAAAAGCGAGGCGCTATGAAAGAAGCAAGAAGTGGGCAATTATTCCTGCGCCAACAGAAAAGAGGAGCAGTTCAAAAAAAAACCAAAAAACAATAACAAACCCCTGCGATTCCCCAACGATCAAAGACACGATGGGGCAGAGCAGGCATCACTTTACCAGACACGCCATTAACAAACCTTCTATCAAAAAGCATCGAGGAGCTTCTCTGGAACTGAGAGAGTTCCTCAGATCGCAGCTTAGGACCCTCTGTTACAGAACACACGGCATAAAAAAATAGCATGGGGGCTTCAAAAAGATATAACGTCGAAGAAGATTTCCCTGCCCCTCCCTATTCCCCGTCGCCCCCCAAACAACCAACAACGACGACAAAAAACAAACCCCAAGTCTTATGAGTAAGTGATTCTTTCCTCTACACCTCGAGTACCCAAAAAGGCAGCCAAAATATTTTGAAAGTGAAAATACAGACAAACCAGAAAGAGTACATGCAAATGTGTGATCTTGGGGGAAATTACAGCCTCCTTCTTCTTCTTTTTCCCCTCTCTGGTGTAAGATGAGGACACCAGCTGCTAAGCAGGATGGGTATGAGGAATAATAGGGAAAGCAAATATGAAACACTCTGGAATATATTAAGTGCTATATGCATAAATATTTAATAAAGTGGGAACAAGACACTTAATGGGATACATCCTCCCTAGTGCCTGACGCTCCCTAGTAGTAATGTCACTCCCCAAGCCCCTAACTTAATTCCTGTCAGCCATAATCGAGCACCTTTACATATATGCCTCAAACATAACTAGAATGCACTCATTTCTCATATTAATCCAATAAATGCTATTGTACGAGCACCCTCATTTTACAGTAAAGTCTCCAACACAGAAGATCATTTGCCCAAGGTCACAACACAGAGGAGTCTCAGGCTCCTGACTCTCCTATCAGTTTAAAAAAAAATCCTGACCTTCTATCTCAATGACTGTGTATTGGTTCCAAGGTAGAAGAGTGATAAGGGTTAGGCAATGGGGGTTAAGGGACTTGCCCAGGGTCACACAGCTGGGGAGTGTCTGAGGCCACCTTTGAACCCAGGACTTCCCATCTCTAGGTGTGTTTCTCAGTCTACTGAGCCACCCAGCTGCTCCCTTTCCCATCTGTTTTTTTTTTTAAACCCTTATCTTCCATCTTAGAATCAATACTATGTATTGGTTCCAAGGCAGAAGAGCAATAGGGGCTAGGCAATGGGGGTCAAGTGACTTGCCCAGGGTCACACAGCTAAAAAGTGTCTGAGGCTACCTTTGAACTGTATAATTAGAAATCTTGAACTCTATCTCTCAGAATTCTTTTTCTCATCCCCAAATTTCTTTTCCTCTCTCCCCCAACTTGTATGCTTATGTTATACAGATAAGTGTGTGTGTGTGTGTGTGTGTGTGTGTGACCCCATCCTCACTCTCTTCTCTTAAGGCTGAGCCTGGGATAGCTCCCTCTTTACTCTAGCTTTTTATTTTCCTTTATTTCAAGTTATTATTAATAAATCTTGTTAAATATAATATTTGGAGATATTGTATATTAATTTTTAACCTCATAGAACTCAGGACTTCCTGTCTCTAGGCCTGCTTCAAGCGACCCAGCTGCCCCCTCTCCCACTAGTTTTTGTTTTTGTTTTTTTAATAAGCCCTTACCTTCCATCTTGGAGTCAATATTCTGTATTGGCTCCAAGGCAGAAGAGTGAGAAGGGTAGGCAATGGAGGTCAAGTGACTTGCCCAGGGTCATACAGCTAGGAAGTGTCTGAGGTGAGATTTGAACCCAGGACCTCCCATCTCTAGGCCTGGCTTTCAGTCCACTGAACCATCTAGCTGCCCCCTCTCCTATCAATTTTAATATAATTCAACAAAGATTACATGCTTATCAGATAGCAGATACAAAGACAAAAATCTCAATATAGTCTCTGTCTTCAAGGAGTTAACATTTTACTGAGTTTTCTACTATAGTGGCCATATTTTCTCTCTCTCTTTGGATGACTTGATGAAAATCTTGATTAAAACAGTGCTCACTAGCATTGCAGTAACCAAATTAGCTGATAAAAATTTACTTTAAAATTCCTTTATTTTTATTTAAAAACCAAAATTCCTTTATTTTAAAAATATTTATTTGTTAAAAGCCAATTCCAGAAGCAGTTTGGAATTATACTATAAAAGAAGTTGCTAACATATCCATTCTCTTTGATCCAGAGACTCTCCTCTTAAGCAAATACCCTGAAGAGGTCAGAGACAGAAAGGGTTCCATATACCATCTTCCTAATCTCTGTTACTGTTGAGATACCACCAGCTTCCCAAATACCCAAGTTTAAAACCCAGGAGTCACACTCAACCTCTCTCTGTCTCTCTCTGTCTCTCTCTGTCTCTCTCTCTCTGTATCTCTCTCTCTCTCTCTCTCTCTCTCTCTCTCTCTCTCTCTCTTTCTCATTCTCCCCTTTCTCTCCTCTTTCTCTCTCTGTCTCTGTCTGTCTGTCTGTCTGTCTCTCTCTCTATTTCTCTCTCTCTGCCTCTCTCACAACCACCTTGCCCAATTAGTTGTCAAATCCTGTCAATTCTATACTGGTTAACATCTCTCTCTATACCACCCTTTTCTTCTCTTTTTTTGACACTACAACTACCCTAGTGAAGTCTCCTATTATCCCACACCTAAATTATGGCAACAGCCTTCTAGTAGGTCCCTCTGAACTCAGTAAAAAAAAACGCCAGTCTAATCTGTATTCCACTGCTGAATTGATACTAAAGTATGGGTCTCACTATATCACCCTTTCCCTCCCTCTACTCAATAACCTCCAGTGGCTCCCTATTACTTCCAGGATCAAATATAAAATCCTTTTGTTTTGCTTTTAAAGCTCTTCACAACTTGGTTCCTTTCTGCCTTGCCAGCCACTCTTCTCACACCTTCTTCCCTCTCACATATTCTGACTTTCTTGTTGTTTCTCAACACCAATCATTTTCACTGACTATCCCCCATGCTTGGAATTGTTGCCCTCCTTATCTCTGCTTCCTTTAAGTCTCAGCTCAAGTCCTATCTTCTGCAAGAAGCCTCTCCTTCCCTCTGAGATTACCTCCAATTTGTCCTGTATATCTCATCTGTTCAGAGTTGTTGGGATATTATCTCCCCCATTACTCTGTGAGTTCCTTGAGAGCAGAGCCCATTAGCCTTCTTTTTTTAACCATTCCTTACATCTCGAGCACTCAGCAAAGTGCCTGCCATATAACGGCTATTTGATATAAGACTGCTGAATGACACGCACACCAAAAACATACATTTGCTATGATGGTGAAGAACCGGAAACAATGTAAGATGCCCATCAGCTGGGAACTGGTATCCCAAACAAACTATGGCATCCTTCACGGTAAGAGAATTACTGTGTTGTAAGAAGGGGTGAATATGAAGAATTCAGAGAAATCTGGTAACGAACTGAGGCAGAGTGAAGTTGGAAGAACCAGACAAAATAATATAGCCAAGAACTGCTGGGTAGTTCATTAGATTGAGAGCCAGGCTAAGAGAGGGGAGGTCCAGGGTTCAAATCTGGCCTCAGACACTTCCTAGCTATGTGACCCTGGGCAGGTCACCTATCCCCAATTGCCTAGCTTTTATCCTTCTTTTGCCTTAGATCCCATACTTGGTAGTATCAATTTTAAAATAAAAGGTAAGGGTTTAAAAATAATATTATAATCATGGAAAATGTATTGTTACTGGAATAAAATTTTTAAAAATTAAATTTAAAATTTAAAAATGACATTTTTAATAATACTATTATATAATATATAAAGAAACACCAGAACCATGTAAATCCTCCCTCCACCTAAAACAAAACACTGTACAATTACAAAAACCAGGCATGTCTCCAAAGAAGAGAAGAGCAAATTTACCTCCTTTCCTTCTTTTTTACAAGTGTGGCTTTGGGGATGTGGAAACTGCCCATAGACCATCACAATTAATTTATGTATTAGTAAATTTTGTTGAATTTCTCTCCTACTTTCTTCTTTTCTTTTGGTATAAAAAATGGCCTCTTGGGTACAGAATGAGGGAGTGATATATTCAGAAATGATGATATAAAAATAAAAGATGCAAAATGGTATTTTAAAAAACATTTTCATACTATATATTAGGGTTGCAAAGGAAACGGTATAGGATGTTGGAACCAAAAGACCTGAGTTCGAATCTCAGAAGCAGATAGGTAGTAATCAATTCCTGGTGACCAAAACTCTTAATATTCAGTCCAACCATAATTTTCCCCCTTAACACTCTGTGAATTTAGAATGAGGAAGATGAGTTCAAATCCCACCTCAGACACTTAATTACTAATGTGACCTACAGCAAGCTCTATTTACCTCAGTTTCATCAACTGCAATATGGGGATAATAACAGCACTTACCTTCCAGAGCTGCTGGAAAGATCAAATAATACTTGTAAATCAATAATACTTGTAAAACATTTAGCACAGAGCTACATAAGTGTGAGCTAAAATTATTATTATTATTATTATTATTATTATTATTATCATCTGGCACTAACGAGCTATTTTAGACAACTTGCTTCTGTGTGGGTCTCTGTTTTCTTATTTGCAAAATGAAGAGGCGAGGACCAGATGACCTCCAAGAACTCTCAGCATCAAATGCTCTATAACTCAATTAAGACGTTTCTGGTCTCATTATTAAGACACTCAACCCTATAATCAGAAAAGATTTTCATGCCAAAGGAGTCTAACCATCCTTCCAAATATACAGCGTTGCTGTTGTTGTTCAGTTGTTTCAGTTATGTCTGATTCTCCATGACCCCATTTGGGGATTTTCTTGGCAGAGATATTGGAGGGGTTGGCCATTTCCTTTTCCAGCTCATTTTACAGATGAGGAAACTGAGGCAAATAGGTAAGTGACATGCTCAGGGTCATACAACTAGAAAGTATCTGAAGCCAGAATTGAACTCATGAAGATGAATCTCCCTGATTCCAAGCCCAGAGCTCTATTCAGTGCCCCACTATATAGTGTAAGAATCACAAAAATGTCTTTGTAAAAACAATGCATTCTCCTTTCCTCCTCCCCAGGCTCCTAAATCAATTGGCCAGTTATCGATGAGTACCTACTATGTGCTTAGCCCGATAATCAATACGGGGCAGTCTCTCTAGATAGATTACTGCGAGGAGACAGATGCATCCTTCAACTGTGTAGCCAGCCCATAGACATGAACACCCCTGAGAATATAATACAGCATGTCATCAACTGTGGTACACAGACTGTGCTCTGGGAGTTCAGTGAGAAGGAAAATGTCATTTAGAAAAGTTTAGTTGCCCGAATAACTGCTTGGAGGATGGAATATTGTGAGCTAATTCTATTTCAGAGTCAATAAAAATTAGAGGGAGAGGGAGCACAGTAGACCAGATAAAAGCCTGGTCCTGGAGTCGGGAAGCCCTGAGCTTAATTCTTGTCTCAGACACACGATAGCCGCGGGACCATCCTCGACTCCCTAATTCTGCATTCTCGAGGCTGGGCTCTAAGACTGAGGCACTGGCTGGCAAACCACCGTGGCGGCGCTCATTTCTGCACGGCTTGAACCGAGAAAGCGTCTAACGTGTCTGAATGGCATTTTAGTATATAAATGTAAAAACCGTTACTAGTTTCTGCCCCAGGAGATGAGCTTGGTTTGGCCGTTGGGCCACGGTGTGCCGAACCCTATTCTAGAGATGAGTCACCAGCCTATCTTGGTACGGGGGGGATTTTTACACTGGGAGGTCCTCCAACAATTAAGTCATAATCCAGTTTTTAAAAAAGGGGGGGAAAAAAGCAAAAAAATGAACTCGAACTCACATCTGGGTCACTTGGCCTATAATTTGTATTAACTGTTTTAGTAATAGACGCTGGCAGATTTAACTACATTACAATTCCCAATGAATCATCAACAGCCATGAAATACAAGTCATATTGTCCAAGCACAATGTAATGTTTCTATAATCCAGAAATGAATGGAGGGATCATCTAGCATTCGATCCGGAAGGAACCTTAGAGGCTATCTAGATCAGAATCATCAAAAACACTCATAGCAGTGAGAAACAGATTAAACGGCAATGAAGTGGTAGCCAGATGGTTCAGCAAATAAAGCATCGAGCCTGGAATTGGGAGGATCTGAGTTCAGATTTGACCTCAGACACTTTCTACCTATGTGACCCTGAGCAAGTCACTTGACCCTTTGCCTAGCCTTTGCCCTTCTGTCTTAGAGTTGTTACTGAGACAGAAAATAAAGGTTTTTAAAAATTCAGGAATTATTTAGCAAAATAAATTAAAAACATAATAGAGCAGGGGCAGCTGGGTAGCTCAGTGGAGTGAGAGTCAGGCCTAGAGACAGAAGGTCCTAGGTTCAAACCCGGCCTCAGCCACTTCCCAGCTTGACCCCCCATTGCCCACCCTTACCAATCTTCCACCTATGAGACAATACACCGAAGTACAAGGGTTTAAAATATATATATATATATATA
>NC_058133.1:468462238-468479775 GCF_016433145.1 Gracilinanus agilis
ATATATATATATATATATATATATATATATATATATATATATATATATATATATATATATATATAGTGTTGATTCTAAGATGGAAGGGAAGAGTTTTAGGGCAAAGAAATGAATGTATTGACTAAGGGCAGCTAGGTGGATCAGTGGATTGAGAGCCAAGCCTGGAAATGGGAGATCCTGGGTTCAAATCTGGCCTCAGACACTTCTGGGCAAATCACTTAACCCCCCATTGCCTAGCCCTTACCTCTCTTCTGCTTTGGAACCAGTACACATTATTGATTCTAAGACAGGAGTTTAGGAGAAAAATGTGCTGGCTCAGTGGATCCATGAAATAGATACTAAATACTGGTTTCCTGGCAGAAGAGGGATAAGGGCTAGGCAATGGGGGTTGTGATTTGCCCAGAGTCACCCCATTAGGCATCTCCCATCTTCAGGCATGGCTCTTGATCCAGTGAGAGTCAGCCAGACATCCCCAAAGTGATTTTTTCAATCAATGGAATTCACAAAACAAAATAAAGCGCCAGAAGACAAAAACTCCCATTGCTGGAATCCTTCCCCTGTGTTAAGAACATCTGCTCCCTTACCTATTAGGTTCATCTTGGCACTATAACTTCCAAAGTACCTCTCGTCCGTGTTGGGCGTGTGGCACTCATACTCCCCGGCATCCCGGGCTTGCAATTCTGTGATATGCAGCAAGGCTGAATTGCCTTGGATTCTCTCCACATAGATCTTGCCGGTGCGGACTCTCTGGGTGTAGATGGCGTAGGGGAAGGAAGGGTCAATGGTGCTGACGATCTGCACCTCCCGTTCGGGAGCAGACGGCAGGTAAATGGACCACTGGAAGTTCTGCTCGGAGGGTCCCTGAAAGCCACTGACATTACACCAGATGGTGATATGGGAGCCCTCTGTGCGATAAAGTGGTCCCTCTTGAACAGTGACTTGTCTCTGTGCTGACACCACACCTAGACAAGGAAAAAGAGAGAGAGAGAGAGTGAGAGAGAGTGAGAGAGAGAAACGTTGGGCTTTTCTGCAGGCCGACAGACAAAATGGGCTGCATTGTTCAAAGAGTTTATTGTTCATGTGACAGTAGTAATAATTGCAATATAAATGTCTTAGCAGCCACTGTGATTTATAAATATTAATTAAAACTCATCCTGGTAAGGTAGCATCCCTATTTTACATATATGGTAATTTCACATAGAAGACCGGGTCTTTATTGCCTTTAACTGTCTAACCCTTAGGAATAATCACTTTAATTGTTTGTAAACAGAAGTAGAAACATGTCGATATGAACTGAAGTGCAGAAATACCCCCCACCCAAAAATGAAAAGAAATTAGGTTGATTACGCAAATCCACAGGAAAAGATGAAAATATTTCCCGGGTCCCCTACTTTAAAGTCAAGACTACAATATGATAAATATGATAAATACAAACCTGGTTATTGCTTTTATTTAGTTAAATCGGTCATCGAGCATGCACTAAGTGTTTATTACACGTGCCAGGCATGGTGCTAAGGGCTGAGTATAGACAGAAAGGCAAAAATCACAGTCCCTGCCCCCAAGAAGTGCACATTCCAACAGGAGAGACGACACACAAATAATTATGTCCATTCGAGATATATCTATACACTGTAGAGCGCAACTGCGAGAGAATCTTGGAGGGAAGGTGCTGACGAGTAGGGGAGAGACACAAAGGCTTCTGGCAGAAGGTAAGATTCAAGGTGAGTCTTAGGAGGCCATAGAAGCCAGGAGATGGAGGCAGGGAGAACCTCAGAGGCTAGGACCTCAATATAAATCATTAAAATCCCAGCTAGGATACTTGAATATATAACAAAAGGAGGTAGTAAGCCAGATAATGGAGGAGAGGAAATGTAGCAGCAGGTAGAGAACTGTCAGTGGAGAGAAGTCAGGAAAGAATTCATGGCAGAGGTAACATTTAAGTAGCTTCTTGAAAGATAGACAGGATTTGAAAACTTGGAAATGTGGTAGATGAGAGGATGACATTTTAAGCACTGGAAAGAGGATGAATAAAGGCACATTAGAGAAAGAAAATATGAGGGGCAGCTGGGTAGCACAGTAAATAGAAAGCCAGGCCTAGAGTTGAGAGGACCCAGGTTCAAATAGGATCTCAGACACATCCTCATTGTGTGACCCTGGGCAAGTCACTTAACCCCAATTGTCTCGCTCTTGCTTGCTCTTCTGTCTTAGGTTTGATATTAAGACATATGATAAAGATTAAAGAAAAGGAGAGGAGAGGAGAGAAGAGAAGAGAAGAGAAGAGAAGAGAAGAGAAGAGAAGAGAAGAGAAGAGAAGAGAAGAGAGGAAAAAGAAAAGGAAAAGGAAGGAAAAGAAAGAAAATATATGTTGAGGGAATAGTAAATAATCTCATTTGAACTTCTTAAATCTTTTCAATCACATTTTGACTCTTTGTGACCCCTCTTGGAGTTATTTTTTCTCCAATAATGGTTTGTCATTTCCTTTTCCAGCTCATCTTACAGGTGAGGAAACTGAGGCAAACAAGGCTAGGTAATTCGCCCAGAGTCACACAACTCTTAAACATCTGAGGCCAGATTTGAACTCCTAAAGACGAGTCTTCCTGCCTCCAGGTTGACTCTATCCACTGAGCCACCTTAGCTTCCGCAGTAGGACTCTGGGCTAGTCACTTAATCTCACCATGCCTTAAGCAACAATCTAGGACTAAACTGCAGAGAAGGTGTCAGCAACAGGTTGGAGAGGAAGTTTCTTCATCCAGGAGTTCTTTCTCCAAACCAATGCAGTCATAGGTCCAATTAGGTCAAGGGACATGGGTTCAAATCTTGCCTTATGCTATTACTACCTCTTTAACCTTGGGCAAGACCAATAACACCCATGGCCCCCATTTCCTCATAAATAAAATTAGGAGGTTGGACAAGAAAGTTCCTGAGAGTCCTTCTCCCAGAAACCGACAATTCTATGTCCTATTTTTTGGAACCATTTGTTTCTTTTGATCCCCTCCTCCCCATCTATAAACCTTTACATTCTATCTTAGAATTAATACTGTGTGTCAGTTTGAAGGCAGAAGAGTTGTAAGGAGTAGGCAATAGGGATTAAATGACTTACCCAGGGTAACAATGCTAGGAAGTGCCTGAGGTCACATTTGAACCCAGGACCTCTTGTCTTCAGGTCTGACTCTCAATCCACAGAATCACCCAGCTGTCCCCCTCCCTCCTTCAAGTTTGAGTTCAAGTGCCACCTTCTCCAAGAGAACTTTCTTGATCCCCCCAGTTCAATCAATCAACAAGCACTTATTATATGTGCCAAGCACTATACTAGGTGCTAGAGATAGAAAGAAAGGCAAACAAAAAACAAACAAACAAAAAAAAACTGTATTCTGTCCTCAAAATGCAAACAAATATATACCCACAAGGTACACATTATAAATGGGAGGTAGACAATCTCAGGGTGAGGTCACCTGAGGGGTGAGGGGAACTAATACACCTGGAAAGGTCTCTGGCAGAAGGGCAACTAGAATTCCAGGCCTGGAATCAGCAGGACCTGGGCTAAAATCTAGTCTCAGACACTTCCTGGCTGTAAGACCCTGGGCAAGTCACTTACCCCCATTTCCCTAGCCTTTGCCCTTCTGTCCTAGAGTTGTTACTGGGAGAGAAGGAAAGGGTTTTTTTTTTTTTTTTAAAGGTGGAATTTCAGTAAATCTAGAAGGAAAATCAGGAAGGATAGAACATTCTTGGGCAGTGCCAACCTTTGTTGGGGAATAGATCAGTTCTTCTTCCCTCCCATAACTTCGTATTTATTTGTCCATATCCTGTCTTTACAAATCAGCAGACATGTTGAAGCCCTTTCCATGCCCAGAGTACTTAACAGATAAGCGGGAAGGAAACGTTCAGTTTGGGGAATTTGTATCTCCAGGGTCTAGTATAGTGCCAGCCACATTTACCTATAGGGTAAATGCTGGCAGACTGGCAAATGCTCGAGTCCAACCATCTTGGTGAGTAGTAGGGAAAGCAAACAGTAGAGATGGCAAAGACTGAGGGGCTGAATCCTGGCTAAGGTGGGCAGGGGACGGGGGCAAGGCTGGGAGGAATTCAAGCAAGTTTGGGGGAATGCTCTTGAAGTAGATGACCAAGGGGTCAAGCGTAGACAGCTAGGGAGGCAAAGGAAAACCAGAAGGGCGACAGGGACGGGTTAGGGCTCTGTGAGCCACGAGAAGAACAAGTTAGTTCTTAGAAACCTCCCAAACAGTCTAAATATTAACCTGACCCTCCCACAATCAGCAAAGAGGATCTTAATGGGGCTTCATTTTCTATTCTCAAATCTAGCCTTCCCTCCCTTTTCTAATGCCACCCAGGGAGGCATTGTTTGGTTTCTCCTCCTTCTGCTGGCCCACAAAGGGCACTGGGCCAGAGCTCCCGTGAATGGCTGCCCACCATAAGCCACTGCATTCAAACGTAAATCTTGAGGGCTGGAATACAGCCACCCGCCACAAACTCCAATGAACTGACAACCAAGGAAAAATTGATACACCCAACTGAGCAAACCCTTAACAGCTACTGTCAGGCTGCCATCTAAATCACCACAGGGAAACCAGGATCCAGGAGGCAAAGCTTCGCCTAATCTGGTCCACTACATCCCTTCCAGGATTGGGGATGCAAAATCCCGGTTTCATCGATATAGAACTGGAAGGGGCCCAAGAGGGCAGGGGTTCAACCCCTTCATCAAGGGCCAAAGAAGTTAAATGACTTGTCAGAGGTCATACAGTGGCAGAACCATTCGCTGTGAATCCAGGGCTCTTTCCTCGCTACCTCCCTGTGGCTATCAGAGTCTTCTCTTAAAAGTATGGGTTTTCTCATTTTTTAAAAATTTATCCTGCCTTCATTTGATTTTCCAACCTACTTAGAGGCTCTCTATGTTACAAAAGCAGCTCATTTAACAGCACTTTGGAATGTTTTAGAAGCAGGGCCTTACGTTTGACCTAGAACAATAAGCCTATGGGTTACGTAGGTCAAGGATTCTCTATACATTTTGGAGATGAGGTAAACGAGCCTCAAACAGCCTAAATGTGGACATTGCAAAATGGGTGTCCCTGAGACATCTCAAACTCTATAGCCCAAAACAGAACTCACTGTCTTTCTCCCCGAGCCTACCCTGGTACCAGACTTCCTTATTTATAGCCAAGGCACAACCAATTCCTCCAGTTTCCCAATCTTGCTATCATACTCAATTCCCCACTCTCCCTCTCCCATCATATCCAATCAATCACCAAATCTTGCTGTTTCTATCTCCATTACATCTCAGACATCTGATCCTTTTTCTTTACTGACAAAGCTTTCTCTTTAGTTCAGGCCCTTCTAGCCATTCACCTAAACTATCCCAACAGCTTCCTAATTGGCGTCCCTGACTCAAGCCTCTCTCTTCTCTAATCCATCATCCATGCAGAGTGATTTCCTTTAAGTCAGAATGGACTGTGTCATTCCCAGTATCTCTGTATTACTTCTAGGAATAAATATAAACCTCCCTATTGGGCTTGTAAAGAATTTCATAATTTGGTCCCAATATAGATTTCTATTCTCATACATTATTTCCCTTCCCACACTCTATAAGAGTTCATACAAATTGCTCACAAGACTCTCTCTCTCTCTCTCTCTCTCTCTCTCTCTCTCTCTCTCTCTTCCTCCCTCCCTCCCTCCCTCTCCCCTTTCCTTTTTTCCTTCCTTTCTTTATTTCTGTCTTTTCCTTCCTTCTCTCTCTCTCTCCCTCACTCCCTCACTCCTTCACTCCCTCCCTCCCTCTCTCTCCCCTTTCCTTTTTTCCTTCCTTTCTTTATCTCTTTCTTTTCCTTCCTTCTTCCTTTATTTCTATCTTTCTTTTCCTTCCTTCTTTCTTTCCTTCCTTCCTTCCTTATTCTCTCCCTCCCTTCATCCCTCCCTCCCTCCCTTCATTCCTTCCCTCCCTCTCTTTTTTTCCTTCCTCCCTCCCTTCCCTTTAAACTCCTTACCTTCTGTCTTAGAATTGATACTAAGGGGGAGCTGGGTGGCTCAGTGGATGGAGAGCCAGGCTCAGAGATCAGAGGTCCTGGATTGAAATCTGGCCTCAGACACTTCCTAGCTGAGTAACCTTGGGCAACCCACTTGACACCCATTGCCTAGCTTTTACCACTCTTTTGCCTTACAACCAATACACACTATTGATTCTAAGACAGAAGGAAAAGGTTTAAAAAAATTTATACTAAGTATTGGTTCCAAGGCAGAAGAATGGTTAAGGCTAGGCAGCCAGGGTTAGGTGACTTGCCCAGGATCACACAGCTAAGAAGGTCTGAGACCAGATATGAACACAGGTCTTCCCATTTCTAGGCCTGGCTCTCTATCCACTGAACCACACAGCTGCCCCTCTCCATCTTCTTTCTCTTTGTCTTGATACTAACTTTCCTCATGGTTGGAATGCACTTCCTTTTTACCTCTGCCTCAAATAATCTTTCACTTCCTTCAAGACAACCTACATGCATCCTTTCTTATTTTTTTTAAACCCTCACCTTCCATCTTCCAATACTGTGTATTGGCTCCAAGGCAGAAGAGTGGTAAGGGTAGGCAATGGGGGTCAAGTGACTTGCCCAGGATCACACAGCTGGGAAGTATCTGAGGTCAAATTTGAACCCAGGACCTCCCATCTCTAGGCCTGGCTCTCAATCCACTGAGCTACCCAGCTGCCCCTACATGCATCCTTTCTTGATCTGTCTAAGAGCTAGCACAAGTCCTGAAGGCAAATGGCAGATATAGCAGAGGGCTTGATATCAGGAAGACCAGAATACAAATCATCTTCAGAAACTTAATAGCTGTGTGACTCTGGAAAAGTCACTTAATTTCTGTTTGACTCAAGTTTCTTCATCAATAAAATAAGGTTTATAAAATATCACCTCCCTCTCAGTGAGGATTAAATCACACAATATTTTTGAAATCCTTAGCACAGTGCCTGACATATAGTAGATGCTTGTTTTCTTGGTTCCTTCCTTCCTTCCTTCCTTCCTCCTTCCATAATGTAGATAGTTCCTCTAATGGAGAACAGTGATCATTTTGTTTTTTTGTATTTGTACCCCCAGTGCCTGGAACACAGCAATAACTTAATAAATGCCTACTTGATTGAATATGGCTAGCAGAATTTATTCTGGTCCAGTAAACAGGTAACCAAGCCTCCATAACTTCCATAGATACTCTTTTCTTTTTTAAAAAATCATATCTTTTGTTTTTGCATTGCTCAAGTTTCTCCTTGTAGCCCTAACCTCTCCCAAAGAGTCATCCCATACAACAAAGAAAATTTTTTCAAGAAAAAAACAATCAGTAAAACTAATCAGTCCATTGAGGAAAATCTGAAAATATGCACAGTGTTTTATACTTGTTGATCTCCTGCCTCTAAAAATGAATGAACGGAAGAACATTCTCACATCTTTTCTTTGAAACTATACTTGTTCTTTGAAATTTTGCAGTATTCATTTTTAATTATTTGGGGATTTGCTATTTCCATTTTCATTGTTTATTTTTGGCTTCTTGGAGTTGCTTACTTCATTCTGTATCGGTTCATATTTTCCACTGTTTCTCTGTTGTTTCTTATAGTAATATATAAGAATCGAATACTCTTCCATTATATTCACATACTGCAATTTGTTTAGCCATTCAACAGTCAGTGAAATATACTTTATTTCTTGATATCACAAAAGATGGTACTATTTTGGTGTATATGAGGATTTTCTTTTTATTAATGACCTCCTTTGGGTAAAAGTCTAATAGTATAATCTCATGGTCAAAAAGTATAGACATTTTAGGCATTTTATTCCCATAATTCCAAACTGCTTTCCAAAATGGTTGTACTAATTCACAGCTCCACCAACCATGTATTGGTATGCCTATCTTTTCACAATTCCAATGAAAGTTTCACTATGAGAAGTCAAGCAAGATAGGTTGTGCAAAATGAGTAAATCTCTAAGGGACAAAAAACAAAAGCAAAAAAACTACAAAAAGCTGGATAAAGGGCAAGGTCTGTGTAAGAGAGTGAGTTTTGTCCTCTGAAACTTTGGACACTTGGGTTATTCCCTAGTCATAACCTCCTCTCCCTACTTAAAAACAAAACAAAACAAAAAAAAGCTTCTTTCTTTCTGTCTTAGAATAAATACTAAGGATTGGTTCCAAGGCAGAAGAGGGTGAGAGCTAGGCAATAGGGGTTAAGTGATTTGCCCAAGGTCACACAGCTATAAAGAGTCTGAGACCATATTTGAATCCAGGACCTTCTGTCTCTAGGCCTGGCTCTTTCAGCCACCTAGCTGCCTCCTTTCTCTCCCTACTAAATAAATACTAGTGGCTCCCTATTACCTCTAGAATCGAATATAAAATCCTTAGTTTTTTAAACCCTTCACAACCTAACCACACTTTCCAGTCTTTTCACAATTCACTCCCTCCACAGATTCTACAATCCTGTGACAGGAGACATGTTGGTGTTCATTTCCTCCTTGCTTTCATATCTTTCTACCATCTGTCTCCCAGGCCTGGAATGCTCTAGGTTTCCTGGCTTCCTTCAAGACTCAACTGTGATCAACTGTGAATGGCTTAGCAATATCAGCAATGCAATGATCCAAGACAACTCCAAAAGGCCCAGGATGAAAAATGCCATCTAGCTCCAGCGAAAGAACTAAGGAGCCTGAGTGCTTCAGAGAAAGCGAAGCATACCATTTTCTACTTTATTTCCTTCATGATGTTTTTGTTGTATGTGTGATATGTGTCTTCTTTCACAATATGATGAATATGGAAATATGTAGTGCATAATAGCACATGGATAACCTCTATCCAATTGCTTACAGTCTCAGGAAGGGGGAAGGGAAGGGAGGGAATCTGGATCATAAAATGTCAGAAAACAAATTGGGGAAAATCATAATAAAATATTACAAGAGGAAAAAAAAGAGACTCAGCTCAAATCTCAGCTTGTATAAGAGGCTTTTCCTGGTCCTCTCTACCACCACCCCATTTCTGAAATGTGTACACTGAATATATCTTGTCTGTACACAGTTGTTTGCATGTTCTCTCCCCCATTATAATGTGATCTCCTTGAGAGAAGAGACCCTTTTTGGGGGGGAGGGGGTAATTCTCAAGGTTTAGTATGGTGTCCCTGGCATATTTCAGCATTTATGGGCAGCTAAGTGGCACACAGTAGACAAGTGCCATGCCTGGAGTCAGAAAGATTCATCTCCCTGAGTTCAAATCCAATCTCTAACACTTATTCATTGCATGATCCTTAGCAAGTCAAGTCAATATTTGCCTCAGTCTCCTCATCTATAAAATAAACTTGAGAAAGAAATGGGGAGGGGGACAGCTGGGTAGCTCAGTGGATTGAGAGCCAGGCCTAGAGATGGGAGGTCCTAGGTTCAAATCTGGCCAGCTGTGTGACCCTGGACAAGTCACTTGACCCCCATTGCCGCTCTTCTAACTAATACACAGAAGTTAAGGGTTTAAAACAAAAACAAACAAACAAATAAATAAATAAAAAGAAAGAAATGGCGAACCCCTCCATTATCTTTGCCAAGAAAATCCTAAAAAGGGGTCAGGAAGGCTTGGACACGACACAACGACAAAAGCACTTAATAAATTGCTTGGCGACGCCAATGGTCCTTTCCGGTTTCCCTGCGCTCCCGGGAGGGGTAGGCAAGGTGTTCAGAGTCAAAGAGCATTTCTTGCTGTAAGCCTGAGAAGGTTCTACTTCGGCTGCTCCAGACTTGGGATCAGCAGGGGACAGGCTTTCGAATCCCATCAGATACCAACTGCAGTACCTGACGCAGTAATGAGCTTAATAACCCCAGCTACTATTTATACACACTATATATTACCTCCCAGAGATCCTGTCTATGGAGTCCACAGGGTACTTTTGAAACATCACACATGACAAGAACACCTGATAATTGGTGGACAACACAGGCCCCATCTCTGGAAGGCAAGCAGCGATAAACAGACTGATTAGGAAGCTGGGGCGCTCCGGTCAAATAATCTGCCCGTGCCCCAAGGCAAGTTCTGCGTCGTATTGGCAGAGCCAAGCGAAATACTGGACTTCAGATCTCACAGCCTGAATCTTCCTGGTTCCTAACCTTTCCTATTGTTATTTGGGAGGGGGAAAAAAAATCCAGTGAGCTTCTCCTTTAGACTATCTATTAATAATTTAAACCACCCTCTCCTCCACCTTATTTAAGTCTTCTGATGCTTCTGAAAAAGCAGAAGGTCCCCGTTTTGTCTTTTGGCTTTTATACAGCAGATCTCCCCAATTCTGATAAAGTCAACCTCTCACCTCCCTGGTCCCTCTAGCTAACTCGCAACCCTGGATTGCTTTCTCCCATTCATGAATCAAGTCCTTGAACATTCTTTCTCTACTTACTACACCTTTATTCCCTCTTCGCATTCTCTCTTTGATCCCCTGCAATCTGGTCTCTAACTGCACCATTCCATTGTAACTTCTCTCCCCTCGGGTCCCCTTGGGTCTCTTCCTAGCTGGCTTCAATGCTCTCTCCTCAGTTCTCACACCCCACCGAATTCCTCTGATGTTTCTGCCAATGCCTACTGCCTTTCCCCTTTTGGCATTCTCCCTGGCTTCCACTTCAGGTCCATAGCAATCTTAGTTTTCATCTCTTTCTGAGAGTGGTAGTTGAAAAGCACTGGGTCTGGAGTTAAGAGATCATGGGTTCAAATCCCATCTTGATCATTTCCTGGCGGCTACCTGGGTGACACTGGGCAGAGACAAAACATTTTGCCTCTCGGGTCTCAGTTTCCTCATCTGTAAAATAAAGTTTGGACTACATGATCTCTCAAGTTCCTTCCAATTCTAGAACCTTCCCTTTCCTGTTCTTTTTCTTTCTTCCCTCCATTCAATAATTCCAATTACGTCTTATTTCCCTCAAATCTCAAGCAAAAAAAGCCTTGAATTAAGGACTAAAAGTTGGTTGGGGAACATCAGCTGAGGCAGAGTGCATGGATCCCAAATGTTGGGCTTTTTTTTTTTAAGTATTCTAGCCGATTATCAAAAGCAGCTTTGGCTTCCTTCTTAACCTGCCCTGTCCCACAAAGCTTCCGTCCCCTCATTCCATCTTCTTAAATCCCCACCCCAGCCTTCAGCTGTCACCTCCTTTCTCCTTCTTCCTTCAGAGGGGAAGCAGCATGGAAAAGGAACATAATACAAACTAGACTGGGGGCTAAGAAAACGTCAGTTTAAATCTGACTCTTGACACAAGTAGCTGTGTTGCCATGGGCAAGTAAGCTATTTTTGCCTCAGTTTTCACAGCTCTAAAAGGGGAATAATAATAAATTAGCTAAACAACGATGGTTTACAAATTTGTAGTACATAAATGTAATGGAATATTATGTTAATGTACTATCAGAGATGACGTTAATGAAGGATGAATTCAGAGAAGCATGGGAAGATCTGTATGTACAGATGCATCCTGAAGTCAGGAGAACCAGGAAAACAATCTACACCATGACCACAACAATATAAATGGAGAGAAACAAACCAACCCAGAAACTGAGCACTATGCGATTCCAAAGAACAATTCTGTCCTCTAAGAAGTGAGAAAATGTGTCTTCCTCACTCTGGACGTGGAACAGTGTATACACAAACACATGAACATGCATGTGTATAAATATGTACACATGTGTAAACATGTACACACACACTCAGAGTCTGCCCATGGCTGATATGCTGTTTAGCTTGGCTGAGCTGTTTCTTCCTCTCTTTTCTTTTTTCTTCTAAAGGGATGGCTCATTGGGTAGAAGAGAGAAGTGGGCTATATTGATAAATGAAATTGAGATAAAAAAAGATACAAATAAAAATATTAAAATAGTCCATCCATCCATGCGGAACTTCTCTCACAAGGGGGTTATGAGATTCAAATGAGATAACATAAATAAAGCATTTTGTAAAAGCATATAGAAGTATCAGTTATTATTAACTCAACATGACCATTAATGGATGTATTAATTAATATTGGCTAAAATGAATCTCTTCCCCTTTTGTCATGAATTAGGGAACATGCTTTATCATAATTATTATTTATGAATATCTATGGGAAGAGAAATATATATATATGAATATACGTGTATACACACATATATTATGTGAATGGACATTTTTTCTATGACACTTACTGGCTGGCTGATGCTAGGAAAATCACTTAACCTCTATTTGCCCCACTTTCCTCATCTGTAAAATAGAGATGATAATAATAGCACCTACTTGCCAGGGTTGTTGTGAGGATCAAATGAACTATTAATTGTAAAGCATCTAGCACAGTACCTGGCACATAATAGGTGCTATATTAGTATTAACTAATATTATTATGGTTAAATTACTTTAACTTTTCTTCTGCCTCAGTTTCCTCATTTATAAAATGGGGATGATAATGCCTACTTGCCAGTGTTGTTGTGATGATCAAATGAGCTAATAATTGTAAAGCACTGGCACAGTACTTGGCACATAGTAGGTGCTATATTAGTGTTAGCTACTATTATTGTTGTTGTTAAACTGCTTTAACCTTCCCATTGCCTCAGTTTCTTCATCTATAAAATGAGGATAATAAGAGCACCTACTTGGCAGGCTTGTCTTGAGGATCAAATGAGCTAATCATTGTAAAGCATTAGCACAGCACTGAGCACATAGTAGGTGCTATATTAATGTTAGCTAATATTATTATTAAATTACTTTAACCTTTCTCCTGCCTCAGTTTCCTCATCTGTAAGATGTAGAGAAAAACAGTATGTATTTCATAGGGTTGGGGTGAGGCTCAAATAAGTTAACATATGTAAAAACTTTGCAATCCTTAAAATGCTAGATAGATACAAGCTCTCCTAATTACATACACTTAAAGGTTTGCAAAGGAGCCTCAAGATTTGCAACGCTTTAGATAACAAAAGCCTGGTGGCTGGAGGCTGTCATTTTAGATTTAGGTCTGTACAGTTCCCAACAATGTCACAGACATCCCAGTGATGAATGACACATATCTGCTGTCTTGTAGAGGCTCTCGCTAGTTCTAAGGATGCCGGTGCTCTCTGCTTTCTGCTGAAGGGTGGCCAGAAAGACATCGCGGAAATTGGCTCAAAAGAACAAGATGACTAGAAGGGGGATCGCTATTTCTACTAAATCAAAAGGCTTCCTTGAAAAATGTCCAGCACAGAGCTGGCCTGAAGGCACATCAGAAGTGCCCCTTCAGTCAGTGCTTAATGACATGGTAACGGAGTGATTGAAGGGACACCACTTTACCTGCTCTGGACCCCTGCCTTCCTGCCTTCTTCTTTCAGTCCAGAGTCAAGAGTGAGGGACAAGAAGGGCAGCTGGGTGGCTCAGTGAACAGAGAGCCCCAGACACCTCCTAGCCATATGACCCTGGGCAAGTCACTTAACAACTCTTCTGCTTTGGATATAGAATATAGATTGGATATCAAATATCCAATATAGAAGGCAAGGGTTGGGGGCGGGGGAAGAGTAGGGGACAAGGAGACATAGAATGACTTTACTTTTAAAAAAGGGGATCCCATTGCCTACCTTATGTAATCATTGCTCAGAGATATTCTGAAGACCAAATGCATATTATCGACATAATCATTCCAAAATTAGGAGCAAATGTATAAACAATATTAATTCTTCTCAGCCAAAAAGGTATTTATAATTTAGGCTGCAGTGGCAGAAAGTCAGCTTTTTAAATAACAATTACTACTATTACTATCACTATTAGCATTACTACCGCATCTTTTACAACAACAACAACAACAACTACTCACATCTGTTACAACTACTACTACTACTACTACTACTACTACTACTACTACTACTATCACTACTACTACTACCACTACCACTACCATTACCACTACTACTACTACTACTACTACTACCACTACTAACATTACCCCTACTATTACTCCTACCACCACTTCTATCACTACTACTACTACTACCATTTCTACTGCTACTATTACTACTACTACTACCACCATTATTACCACTACTACCATTACCACCACCACCACCACCACCACCACTACTACTACCATTATTACCATTACCACCACCACTACTAACTCTTCTTCTTCTCCTTTCTCCTTCTCCTTCCTCCTTCTCCTTCTCCTTCTCCTTCTCCTTCTCCTTCCTTCTTCTCCTTCTCCTTCCTTCTTCTCCTTCTCCTTCTTCTCCTTCTCCTTCCTCCTTCTCCTTCTCCTTCTCCTTCTCCTTCCTTCTTCTCCTTCTCCTTCTCCTTCTCCTTCTCCTTCTCCTTCTTCCTTCTTCTTCTTCTTAACACTATTACTACTACTACTACTATACCACTACTATTACTACTACTACTACTACTACTACTACTACTACTACTACTACTACTACTACTACTACTACTACTACTACTACTACTACTAGCACCACTGGTACCACTACCACCACTATGTAAGGGCTAGGCAATTGGGGTTAAGTGACTAGTCTGGGATCACACAGCTAGGAAGTATTTGAGGTCACATTTGAACCCAGGACCTCTCCTCTCTAAGCCTGACTTTTTACGGAGTCACCCCGCTGCCCCTTTTAAAGTTGCATTTTACTTACACATTTTTAGAGAACTCTGATATCAAGTATATAAAAGGTATATTCAAGATGACAAAGTTTATACAAGGTAACTCTGAAAGGAAAGCAGTAAAGACCTCCCTTCGCAGATGGTGTTTGAGGTGAATCTTTAAGGAATGCAGGGATTTCAAGGGGCAGAAGGGAAGAAGGAATGTATTCCAGACAGGAGGAATAGCTCGTTGAGAAAGAAGCATGGTACTTCCCAACTGTCACCCTGGGTAAGTCACTTCCCTCCCACTGCCTAGAGTTTGGAGCTCTTCTGCCTTGGAACCACTAGTGTGTATCAATTCTAAGAAAGACAATATGGATTAAAAAGAAAAGCACGCTGACAGGAGAAAGAGAATTATGATTGAGGAACACCAAGAATGCTGGCATGGCTGGCCATGCCATAGAGGGCATGGAGAGGGGCAACATATAAAAAAGACTGCAAAGGCAGGAAGGGGCTGGGGAAAGAGCTACAAAATCCAAAGATGCCTTTACATAGGATCTGGGGGGTAAGTAACAGTGTCTGGAGTTTCCTGAGCACTTGAGTGGCTGAGCCAGGTCTACGCTTTAGGAAGATGGCTTAGACAACCGTGTGGACGATGGAGGAGAGAAATGAGGCACAGGGATCAATCAGACAGCTAGTGGGGAAGGGAAGGTTCTAGGGAGCCTTGCCTGGTGCTATGTTGGAGGTATCGGGCGTGATCTGAACACTGTAGACAAGTAGGCTCCCCTAGTATCCACCTCTCCTCATCCCTATATCCTCACCATGTTTCTTAGATGTCTCCAGTTAATCCCACATGCTCTTCTCTCAAACACATTAAATGAAAGAAAAGCTTTTAGGTCTGGCAGGCTTGTCTAATTTTTCCACGACCCCCATTGAATTCCAGTAACAGACCTCCAAAAGAAACAATATTGAATTTGTACTAAGTCTTGGAAGTTGCTTTTCAAAAGTAATAATAATAATAATAAAAAATGTCATTAATCAATACTCATCAATTTTCCTTAGCATTTGGCTCTATTTCCTGATACTGCAATAAATGTGCCGGGCACTGGGAGAAGTGCTGGGAATACCAAGAAAGTCTAAAAAAAATAAAAAACAAACAACCTCAGTCTCTGCCTTGAAGGAACTCACAATTTGTTAGGAGATACAACATATGAATAACAACTTTGTACAAGCAAGAAATATACAGGATAACTAGGAGATAATCTCAAGGGGAAATCATTAATATTAAGAAGGAACTGGGAAAGGGACATTGAGGTAGCACAGTGGATGAAACACAAGACCTGGAATCAAGATGATCTGGGTTCAAAATATGGCTTCAGATACCTCCTAGTTGTATGACCCTGAGTAAGTCACTTAACCTTGTCTGGCTAGTCCTGTATTTTTTTCCCCTCTCTCTAAAATCTTTACTTTCTGTCTTAGAATCTATAGTAAGGATCATATCATTTCCAAGACAGAAAATCAGTAAGGGCTAGGCAACTGGAGTTAAGTGACTTTCCCAGAGTCAGATAGCTAGGAAGTATCTGAGATTTGAACCCAGAATCTCCCATCTTCCAGTCTGGCACTCTATCCACTGAGCCATCCAGCTGCCCTGTTCTCTTCTATTAAGGTTGTTACTAAGGCAAAAAGTAAGAGTTAAAAAAAAAAAAAAAAAGATTGGGAAAGGCTTCTTGAATAAAGTATTTAAACTGGGACTTGAAGGAAGGCAGAAAGTGGAGATGAAGAGGGAGAACATTTGAGGTATGGGAAAGAGCCCCTGAAAATGTCTCAGGGGCAGTTGAGTGACCAGATAGTGAGCCAGGCCTGGAGCTAAAGGACTTGAGTTCACATCTGACCTCAGACACTTCGTAGCCAAGTAACTCTGGCTAAGTCACTTAACCCCCCCCCCCCCCCCCCCACGCCTAGCACTTACTGTTCTTTTGCTTTTGAAATAATACTTAAGTGTTAATTCTAAGACTGAAGGAGGGAAGGGAAGGGAAGGGAAGGGGGAAGGGGGAAGGGGAAGGGGAAGAGGAAGGGGAAGGGGAAGGGAAAAGGGAAGGAGAAGGGGAAAGGAATACATAAAATTATTTCTAAGATAGAAGGTAATGGTTATGATAAACAATTAAAACAATATGGATGAAACTGTGATTTCATTATTATAGGGAACCCTGGAATGAAGGGATTTCATGTACCACTGGAGAACTGCACTTTTTTCTGAAACTTATGGTATAAGATTGTTTTCTAGAGTATTGAGACATTCAGAGATTTGCTTTGTGTCTTTTGCCAATATGTAGCAGAAACTGGATTTTCATGTAAATCTTTCTGTTTCTGAGGTAAAGGTTTTATTCTGTACATCATTCTGAAAACAACATAGGTGGCCATGAATTGGAGAGTGACTGATGACATTCTGGTGGCATATAAATGGTTTTAGTGTGCCATAAAAAATGATGAATATAAGAAATTCACAGAAACATAGGAAAAATACTTATGTGATTTGATAAAGAGCCATGATAAGCAGAATGAAAGGAACAATATAGACAATGACTACAATGGCAGAAGCAAAAACAACACTGAAGGGCAGCCAAACTTAGATTAATTGTAATGACAACCTACATTGGTTCCAGAAAAATGTTGCTGAAACATGACTTTTTCCTCTCAATAGAAAAGTGAGAGACTGTGAATATGGGACAAGGTACATGCCAGTGATTCCCAAAGTGGGTGCTACCACCCCCTTGTGGGTGCTGCAGTGATCCAGGGGGGCAGTGGTGGCCACAGGTGCATTTATCTTTCCTATTAATTGATATTAAAATTAAAAAAATATTAATTTCCAGGGGGCTAAGTAATATTTTTTCTGGAAAGGGGGCGGTAAGCCAAAAAAGTTTGGGAACTAGTAGTATATGCTATCAAACAAAGTGCTTGTGTTGGTTGGTTTGGATTTCCCCCCCCCCCC
>NC_058133.1:468483750-468517418 GCF_016433145.1 Gracilinanus agilis
GAGGAAGGAAGGAAGGAAAGGAAGGGAGGAAGGAAGGAAGGAAGGAAGGAAGGAAGGAAGGAAGGAAGGAAGGAAGGAAGGAAGGAAGGAAGGAAGGAAGGAAAAGATTGAGTTAGTGTGAGGAAAAACTCCTAAAAATTAAGTTAGGCAGGAGGAGCATCAAGGTAGCACAGTCGACAGAATGCCAGGCCTGGAGATGAAAGGATCTGAGTTTAAATCTGGCATGACACTTTCTACTTGTGTGACCTCAGGCAAGTCAAGTCATTTAACTCTGTTTGCCTCAGTTTGCTCATCTGTAAAATGAGCTGAAGTCGGAACTGGTAAACTATTCTAGTGTCTTTGCCAAGAAAACCCCAAATGAGGTCATAAAGAATTTAGGCATAATGAGAAACGATAAAACAACAATCACCACCCATTTCACAAGGTTGTTATGAGGAAGAATATATGTAGTATTAGCAATCTTGTCTTTTATTTAGAGATCAATTATTAACATCCTCATAGGGCCACAGTTTCAGAAGGATTTCACAGTTGAGGAAACAAACTGAGGCTTGATGAGGCTGACCCCACAGGCAAATAAGTATTAAGAGACAAAGTCATGATTTAAACTTGAGTTTTATGTCCCCCAAGCCAATGCTCCATCCACTACATTGTACTATCTCTGATGACTCTTAGATCCCTTCTAGTTCTAATCTCTCCTGTGACCTCAAAATGACCAAGAAATAATCATCTCCATTTTACCATTAATGAAAATTGGGTCCAGAGAGTGACTGGTTTGAGGTGCAGTTAGATGGTTATGGCTATTCAGCCACCTTGTGGCTCACAAAACCCTTCATATTCTGGAATGAAGTCAGTATAGCACATGTAGGGTGATGTAGTGCCTTGTTTGGGAACTGACTAGTGACAGCAAGGTAGGGGGTGTGTGACCTTCTATTGAATAAAGTCATTTACTTGAACCTATAAAAAGGAAGAGTCTGGGTGTGTCACTCCCAAGCAGAGGCCAGTACCATCCTGTAGTCTACACTCCATCTGAGACCAATGGATTCCTGTTGCCAATAGGAATGGGAGGAACCTGGAGAATGATCCTGTAAAACATAGACACCAGTATGGACCCAGGACCCTGCAGGCAAAACTCCCCTTTTGTCATGCATCAGATGAACCCAGGTAACTCTTACTAATGTATCTGTATCGGGCAATATCTTGGCAGACCTCTTTTCTTTGTCAGGGAGAACCTAAAGCTGCCACTACAGTCCAGTTTATTAAGATACATAGTTCATTATTTTCTCTCTCCTCTTTTATTCCTCTCTCCCTTCTGTCTGTCTAAGTCTCCCTCCCTTTCTTCTCTTTATCAGTGCTCACTAGATCTAATATCTACCAACTCTCATCTTGAATCCATCGATCAACAAACATTTATTAAGGGTCTCCTATGTGCCAGGCATTGTCATTGTCTCTCTGTCTCTCTGTCTCTGTCTGTCTGTCTGTCTGTCTGTCTGTCTGTCTGTCTGTCTCTCTTTCTCTCTCTCTCTCTCAAATAATCCCCATTCTCAAGCAGCTTAAAGTCAGTTGGTAAATACCATTAAGTGTCTACTATGTGCCAGGCATTATGCTAAGTTCTGGGGATACAAAAAGAATACAAAAACAGTCCTTGCCCTCAAGGGGCTTACAATCTAACTGGGGAGACAACAAACAAACAAACAAATATGTAATGGGATATTAGTTGAGACTTAAAGGAACCAGGGATGATTATAGGTGAAGATGAGGAAGAAAAGCATCCTTGCATAAGGGATAGCAAGAAAAAAAATGCCCAGCACCAAAAAGATGGGAGTCTCTTGCTCATGGAACAGCAAGGAGATGAGTGTCAGTAGATCAAAAAGTTTGATGCAGGGAAAGCAGTGTATGAAGACTATAAAAGTAGGAGGGAACTAGGTTATGGAGGACTTTGAACACCAAACAGAGAATGTTCTATTTGATCCTAGAGGAGATAGGGAGCTATTGAAATTTATTGAATGGGCGGAGGGACAGTCAGGTCTACACGTTAGGAAAATTATTTTAGAGGCTGAATAGAAGATGGATTGAAGTGAGGAGAGACTTAAGGTGGGCAGACCCATCAGTAGACTATTATAGTAATGCTGGCGGGAGGTGATGAGGGCCAGTACCGTAGTGGTGGCTGATAAAGGAGAGAAAGGGCCTCATTTGAAAGATGTTACAATGGTTAAATTGACAGACTGTGGCAACAGTTTGGAAGTTGGGGGTAAGAGACAGTGAGCAGTTCAAGATGACTCCTAGATTATGAGCCTGAAGGACTGGAAGGATGATATTGTCCTTTACATAAAAGGGAAGGCAGGAGGGAGAGAGGGTTTGGGACAAAGGATAATGAGTTCTGTTTAAGATGTCTACTAGACATCCAGTTTGAAATGTCTGAAAAGCAATTGGAGATTTGAGATTGGAGGTCAGCAAAGAGGTTAGGGCAGGATAGATACATTTGAGAATCATCAATCTAGAAAGGGTCATTAAATCCACTGGGAATTGATAAGATTATCATGAGCAGCAATACAGAGGAAGTACAGAACCCTGAAGGTCTGCGGGCATGATCTGAATGAGGATCCAGCAAAAAGATAGGTTTGACAGGTAGAAGAACAAAGAAAGAGCCGTTTCTCAAAAACCTAGAAAGAAGAGTTTCAAGGAGAAAGTATGTTTACTGGTGGGAGGCTGCACGAAGGTTACAGAGTTGGTACTGAGGGGTAAAATGAAAAGAACAGAATGTAAATTTGTTCTTCCAGAGTTCAGTGGTCTTTCCACCAGGCTATACTGCCTATCCCTGGTTTTCTTTTGTTTACCCTCCCTCCCAAGCAGATTTCAAATATAGAGTTTATCCCCAAGAAATTCTGGAAAGTATCCAGAAATTCTCTTACTGGCTTTAAAACAAACTGTGACAAATGGCTCGGCAGATCTATCAGGCCACATAGCTGAGCAAATGAGATGGCAATTCAGACTATTAACTTAAATTCTATTCAATGCTGCTTCAAATTATGGGGGTGACGAGAGGAATTTATTCAGAACTTTTTTTAAAAGCCTGGTTAGAAAAATAAAGGACCATCTTTTGTGGAAACTAGTTTCTGGCGGCTGTTTGCGACCAAGCTCCTGCAAGTTTCAACCAACTTGGCAATGCTTTGGGTCCAGGCCTGGCCAACAGCCTGTGCATCTGCTGTCCAAGGACCAGCCTGGATCATCACCAGCAGGTTGGCCAACAGATGAATTCTTTGGCCGTGGCAACCCATGAAACAAAGAAAAATAAAAGGCCCTCCGTCCTGTGTGAATCACCTCCTCCACACCCAGAGTGACAGAAGCCAAATGGTTGAAAAGGGGACCAAGGATGCTTAGAATCACATTAACCTAATGGCTGATATTCAAAATATCATCAATCTTTTTTTTTAAAAGAAAGTCTTTTTTTTTCCTCCAATGACAGAGTTGAAAAACTCTAAAAGGAGCTAGATCACATTGATTTTCCATAAATATATTCAAATTATAGTAAATAAAAGTAGAAAGCAGAAAAACAATGCACCCAAATGGAAAGATGGATCCTAGAATCTCCCTGGAGACTTACTCAGAAGTTGAAAGAGTTGGCTTCATCATGTGTATCTTGGCTTACATCATATAACATCTTGTTAACAAGATACATTTCAATGGGGCACCTGGTCAGCAAGAGAACCTTGAGGCACTTGATCACAAACATGAACAGAAAAACTAAGAAAACAATTGCAGTGTAGGCCCTGGCATCTGACATGCAAGAGGGGGAGGGAGAGAAATTTGGGCAAGATCCCTCAATATATATGTTTGACTTGAATGCAAAGGTGGGTACAGGAGAATTCAGAAGAAGAAAAAAAAAGAAGCTGGAAAAAGCAATGGGGGTTAAAAAAAAACAAAGCTGCCTAAGGTTTGGGATCATCAGAAATCTCATACCTTAGATGGAACCTGACTACTTTCCTAAATTTCTTGAGAATAGAGATTCTCTCATTCTTTGTCTTTTTGTCTCCCAAAGCTAGCCTACAGTAGATGCTTAATAAATTCATAGTGATTGATGGATAGATTCAAGTTGAGAGTCAGAAGACAGGAGAAAAACAGAAGACACTATATTTTATCAGCTAAGAAACAAGTGATTAATGGCATGAGAACTCCTACCTGAATCTACCTGTCTGTGTGCATCAACAAGTTAGAGCAAAGGTTAAAATTAAAACTAATTTAGAAGAATGCTTAAAGGTAAAACATTGCATGCAATTAAAACAGTTCCAAAAGACCTATTCAAAAGTGCTACTGACTGAAATATGGGAAAGAGATACAGGTAAAGACATAGATCTTGATAATTGTTATTTTTTTTAATAGTTTAAATATGACGATTGCACAGGTAGAGTAGATCGAGAACCAGCTGTGGAATCAGGAAGACCTGATTTCCAGTTTTATCTCTATCACACACTGACTGTATGACCCTGGGAAAGTCACTACCTCAGCACCCTAGGCAGCTTTCTAAGACTTGCAGAAAAGATGTCAACCTGAACCGGTAAAGGGAGTTTTTTAATGGGAGTTCCCTATACCTATGAAATCATAGCTTTATTAAACAAAATAGTCACCACAATAAAAAAGGCCAATCAAATATTCCATCTCCTTGCCAAGATATAATATGAGCTATATGATATGATCTTGAAGTGAGACAATATCCAAGAGAAACACAGATTTTAAATATCTGTTATTCTGCATAACAAGATAGATAAAAATAGTGGAAAATGATAAGTAGCTCTGCATTAAAAAACAATGCAGGGTGCCATCTTTCACTTTTATTTCCTTCATGAGTTTTTTTTAATTGTATGTGTGATATGTGCTTTCTGTCACAGCATGGAGAATATGGAAATATGTACTTCATGAAAGCACTGGTAGAAGCTATAACAGACCATTTACCACTGGGGGGTAGGGAGAGAATCTGAATTGCAAAATGTCAGAAGACAATTGAAAAAAAGTTGTTTCTACACGTAATTAAAAAAAAGTAAAAAACAAAAACAAAACAACAATGCAGGGGGCAGCTGGGTAGCACTGTAAATAGAGAGCCATGGAGTTCCCAGGTTCAAATCTGGTCTTAAGATATTCCCCAGACAAGTCACTTAATCTCAATTGCCTAGTCCTTACCAGTCTTCTGCCCTGGCTTTGATATTTAATTCCAAGACAGAAAGTAAGAATTTATTTTTTTTAATGCAGTGAAAAACAATTCTGCAGAAATTTTGGCAGGAGATCTAACTAAGATAGACCACTCCAAGTACAGTTTGGAACTAGAAGAAGACTAACAAATATATAGAAAATGGAACACATCTGTCAGTGTTTCTGCCATCTTTCCATTCATATTATCAATGAAAAGTGGAACCACCACATTTGGAGTCAATATCTAACTATCATAGTATCTTTTTATCTCATTATCTCAGAACCCAAGTGCTATTCAAGAAGAAGAAATCACTTTTAGGATTGGATGGAGAAGAGGGCAGCTAGGAGGTTCAGGGGACTGAGAGCCAAGCTTAGAGATGTAAGGTCCCTGGGTTCAAATCTGGCCTTAGATAGAGCTCTGTGACCCTGGACAAGTCACCTAACCTCCATTTTTAAACCCTTACCTTCTGTCTTAGAATCAATACTATTTATTAGTTCCAAGGTAATACATAGTATTGATTCTAAGACAGAAGATAAGGATTTTTTAAAAAAGAGAGATTCATTGGACAAGACTAAATAAATATGGCAGATCTCCACATTGAAAGAGAGAATTCTGAAGACTCTGAGGAATCAGGATTTTTTTGTGTGTGTGTGTTTTATTTTGTGGGGTTTTTTTTGAGACGGAGACTCCCTATCTTTCACCTAGGCTAGAAATATAACAGCTTTTTGGGACTAATCCCACCATCAGCAAGGGAGCTCTAACCTGTTCTGTTTTTAGCCTAAGTAAGCTTACCTTCCTAAGCATTCTAGTTGTTCCCCACTTCCTGAGGGCTCACTGTGAGTCTTAGTGCAGGTACCTGGATCAGTTGAGCTCAGAACTCCCAAGTTCAAGAGCTCTACCAGCCTCAACCTTCATAGTAGCCAATTTCAAGATTTCCAAGAAAGACACCAAGTAACCGGGAAGCATCACAGGTATCAATTTTACACGCCATTCCTCAAAAAGGGGGTGGTGGTAATCAAGAAGGCATCAGGTACTCAGAGATGTAAAAGCAGCATACAGAGGCGGAAGGCAGCATATTACCAATAAAGACTTGAGTGCAGGAAATGTATGATTGAAAATGAGGTGGACCAGTAATGCAGGGAGGGCAAAAGATAAAGAGATGGAGAGCTCAGGTACTTTACTGGTAATCTAGTTAAAGGGTCGAAGGAAGGGCTCTGCTGTGTCAGATAAATCCCTGAAGTAATATTTATACATGCACAAGAAGAAAGGGCATGGATGGCTTGCAACGTGGACTAGTGTTGGAAGTACCACTTCTGTGGTTGCTTCAAAGATCACACTCGCAAGAGGGTTGTGGGGCTCAAATGAGATAATAGATGTAATCCACTTTGCAAACCTTAGAGCACTATATGAATGCCTGATGTCATCATCAGCATCATCATCATTATTTTTATTAGCCTACAGCCAGCAGGTCTCCAGTCTGGTGATGACTTAATTTCCTGAGTCTTCTCCAGCACTCAAGCAATATACAAGCAATAAGAGGGGTGGGAGTGGATGGGGATTGGCAAATGTTTAACAAGGTCAGGATGGGGTACAGTAAGACAGCAGGCTTTATATATGCATTTAAAGTTTATTCTGCTTTGTTTTGCATTATATCTCTTAAATCTAGACAATCAATAAAAAAATTCTAGACAATCAATAAAAAAAAAAACCAAATCAAGCCTTGATTGGTAGCCACTGATTTCTGAGGTGTAAATTTAACAATCAGCTCTGCCTCACGGGCCAGACTGGCTCCAAGGAGTTTCCTCACTCCTTCCCCCCCCAGTGTCAACCTATCTATATGCTCATTGCTCTCTCTCCCGTTAATCAAGGGATATTTTCATTCATCATTGATTATTCTTTATATACCAGATTGGAATAAAAATTATTTTGCCCAGAAATTAAATGCTGGTTTCCTGGAATAAATACAGTCAACTACAGTTAGCTTAAAATGATCTGTGAAATGAATTCTGTTTTCTTCTACTTACAGGCTAGAAGGGATCTTAAAAATCCTCTACTCTGGTCCTCTCAATATTATATTTGAGGAAAATCGACTTTCATTTTACAAATGGAGGCATGTTCCCTGGGGAACAATTCCAAGAGAGTAGATAGGAAACTTTGCAATTCAGGGTGTTAAGATAGGAACCAGAACCACTAGAGGCGAAACTGAGAAGTTTTACAGTATTCTCACAACTCTCTATTTGGACTCCCCTTACATCATCTCTCCCCAACTTAGAGGATTTGCTCTTTTGTCTATGAAATTTTTGATCCAACATTCACAGCTCTCCAAGTAGACTGCATTTTTGTATTTAGGCTTATAACCCGCACAAAGCCTCCGCCCCCATTGCTCTGATATTTCATTTTCAAATGGGGTAGGAAAAAGAAAAAAAAAATACTCTAGGCCCTACCAGCCTAAGAAAACTATTTCTCTTTTGTGAAACTGACCCTCATTTAATAAGAATGGTGACCCTCACTTCCACTGCCCCCAACAATACAAGGGAATTAGTGACAAAGTTAATTGTAATCTATAGCTCCCAACACA
The DNA here is from genome assembly GCF_016433145.1 of Gracilinanus agilis. NCBI lineage: Eukaryota > Metazoa > Chordata > Mammalia > Didelphimorphia > Didelphidae > Gracilinanus > Gracilinanus agilis. The sequence continues at coordinate 468,491,511 of NC_058133.1, forward strand.
TCTTTCATGTCAACATTCTGTGATGTTCAGAGTGAGGGAAAAATGCTTCAAAGAGATATTGCTACTTAAGAGAGAGGCAGAAAGAAGGAGTTATGAGCAAGTGTTTGAAAAGCGGTCTTTGGTTTCCGGATTGCCTTTCCTCCTTCCTTTCAAGCTTCTTTCAGCCCAAACATCTTTGGACCACAAAAAAGACTTTTTTTTCTGTTGGAGTCTCCCCATGGGGTTGAGGGGCTTATCAGGAGCTGAGCTACAATGTTACACCCCAGCCTAGAAGTTAAGAGAAGACCATGGCAGGGAGAAGCAGCGGGAAGGATTGAAGAATGGAACTAACTGTTCTTCCAGACCAGTCGGTTGTTTTATTTAGTGTTTGTTTGCTCTAAGAAAGGACAAAAGTCCATTTTGATCACAAAAAGCTCCAGGAGGGGCGTGATTCTTATTTCAAAGGAGACAAAAGTGAAAGAGGGAAAAAGGATTGTGTAATAAAAACATTTTCTTGATTTTCTCTCTCAATATGAAGAGGAAGGAAAATTGAGTAAACCAGCGGTGGTGGAGTGGATAGAATACTGGATTTAGAGTCTAAAAAATCTGAGTTCAAATCAGGTCTCAGACATTTAGTTGCTGTGGGAACTTTTTTTTTAAACCCACACCTGTCTTAATAGCAATTCTTTTTAATATTCTATTTTTTCTCCCATGACATGTAAAAACAATTTTTTTAACATTCATTTAAAAAAAGTTTTGAGTTTCAAATTCTCTCTCCATTCATTCTTCTGACCCTCTTTCCCTTGCTCCCTCCCCATCCTCCTCCCTCCCTGAGATGGTAAATAATTTGATATAGATTTACATATGTAATCATGTAAAAACATTTTTTGATATTAATCATTGTAACAATTCTAAGACAGAAGAGTGAAAGAAGCTAAGCAAATTGGGGTTAAGTGACTTGCCCAGAGTCACACAGGTTCTTAGGTAGAGTCTAAGATCACATTGGAATTCCAGGACCTCCTAATTCCAGATCCTCTCTCCTTCTCTGAGATGGTAAGCAACCTGATAAGAGATTTTATATTTGTAATCATGCAAAACATTTTCCCATATTAATCACAGTAAGAATTTTAAGACAAAAGAGAGACAAGGACTAGACAATTGGCATAAAGTGGCTTGCCCAGAGTCTCACAGCCAGGAAGTGTCTGACATCAGATTTGATCGTGGGTCCTCCTGATTCCAGACCCTCTCTCTGCCCTCCTCACTTCATGAGACACTAAGCAATCTGATACAGATTTACATGTATAATCATATGAAACATTTTTCCATATTAATTATATTAACAATTCTAAGACAGAAGAGTGAAAGGGGCTAGGCAAATTGAAGTTAAGTGACTTGCCCAGAGTCATACAGCTAGGAAGAGTCTAAGATCACATTTGAACCCAGGACCCCCTGATTCCAGATCTTGTCTCCCTCTCTGAGACAGTAAGCAACCTGATACAGATTTTATATGTGTAATCATGGAAAATATTTTTCCATAACAGTCATAATAACAATTCTAAGACAAATGAATGACAAAAGATAGGCAATTGGGGTTAAATGACTTGCCCAGAGTCACATTGTTAGGATGTGTATGAACCAAATTTGAACTCAGGACCTCTTGACTCTGGGCTTGGTGCTCTATCCACTGTGCCATCTAGATGCTCCAGATGGAACCTCTTTTGACCTCTGTTTCCTCACCTGTAGAATGAGGGGTTTCATTCAATGGCATCTCAGATCCCTTCTACCTACAATCTATCATCCTATGAATGCATTTTATTTGGGTATTTAAAACATTTAATAGAATTAGGCAACAATATAGCTCTTCCCTAGCAGATGGACTGCTGGACTTGGTTCAAATCAGGCCACTAACATTAGCTGTGTGACCGTGGGCAAGGATCTTAACTTCCATCAAACTGTGGCTCCTGTAAAATAAGGATACCCTAATAATATCCGGGGTTGTTACTCCACAGGAATATTGTGAGACTCAAATAAAATAATGAAAGTGTTTGCATTCTTGAAAGCTCTAATACAAACATTATTTTTATTATCAGATATCACCCTCTCGAAAGCTGCTTTTGTTCTTCCATATTACACGAATGCTTGGCTTTAGTGATGTTATTAAAAATTCTCTAACGATACTTGAAATTTGTCAAATGATAGGCAAATAGTAATGTTGACTATTTGAGAGAAAAGGGTGCTGACAGATGATGGAGTCAGAGGAGCTTGGGTTGAGGGCTGGAAGAGACCTCAGGCATCAGCTGACCTACCTCTTCATTTTACAAACAAAGTGAGCTTAAATTTCCCACCCCACTGCATTCCTGGATCTCATTCCTGGACTCCATCAGAATCTTATCATCTTGCAAGGTCACGATGACCCTGAAATTCACACCTCCAGAGTACGAAGTCCTACCTCTAGGGCCCCTCCTGCCCTCTGGCTGGAAAGTGGGGAGCTCCACCAAGATCCTCCACCTCAAGGGAGCTCATCAATACTTTGTATTGATTCTAAGACAGGAGTGGGAGGGAGTAGCTAGGTGGCACAGTGGATAGAGAGTCAGGTCTAGAGACAGGAGATTCTGGACTCTAATCTGGCCTCTGATTCCTCTTAGCTGTGTGACCCTGGGTAAGTCACTTAACCCCCATTGCCTAGCCCTTACCACTCTTTTGCCTTGGAGCCAATACACAGTATTGATTATAAGACAGAAGATAAGAGTTTGGGGTTTTGTTTTTTTTTTTTTAAACGCTCTGGAAAAGTGAATGTATCATCATCATCATCTCTACTTTCATTATGGGAGGAAATTGAAGAACCTTAATGGCTCTAAGAATTTTCTCCTCTACCTGGCTTACATCCTTCTGCAAAGAAGAGCAGAAACAAAAACTATGCTTCAAGGTAAAATTGCAAAGGATATGAGGAGGAGGGAGAAGCTATTTACTGGTTCAGTGAATAGAGAGTCAGGCCCAGAGAAGGGAGGTCTTGGATTCAAAGGTGGCCTCAGATACTTCCTAGCTGTGTGACCCTGGCCAAGTCACTTAACTTCTATTACCTAGCCCTTACTGCTCTTCCGCCTTGGAACCAATACAAGGTGTTGATTTTTTTTTTGACCCTTACCTTCCACCTTGAAATCAATAACTATGTACTGGTTCCAAGACAGAAGAGCAGTAAAGGCTAGGCAATAGAAGTTAAGTGACTTGGCCAGGGTCACACAGCTAGGACAATGTATGAGGCCAGATTTTGACCCACAACCTGCCATCTTTAAACCTGGCTCTCAATCCACTCAGTCACCTAGCTGCCCCCTAGTATTGATTCTTACATGAAAGGTAAGCAGTTTTGGTTGTTATTGTTGGTTGTTATTGTTTGATTTTTAAAGGCCAACCTTCTCATCATTTCAGAAGAGTTTAGCTACAGTCCTGCCTTCATCATGTCCTGGCTGTTGGGGACCCTTCCTCTCTCCCCAACCTTTTCTGTCTTTTGTGTGATCTTTTCCTATTAGATTGTGAGTTCCTTGAAGGGAAAGAACTATTTTTTGCCTTTCTCTGTATCTCCAGCACTTAGCACAGTTTCTGGCACAAGGTGGGAATTTAACAAATGTTTACTAAAATGGGAAAGGTCCTGTTTGTACAAAAATATTTGTAGCTGCTGTTTTTGTGGTGACAAAGAACTGGAAACTAAAGGGATGTCCATCAATTGGGGAATGGCTGGACAAACTGTGGTATATGACGGTGATGGAATACTATTGTGCTATAAGGTATGATAAACAGGAGGATTTCTGAAAGAGCTGGAAAGACATATATGAACTGATGGAAAGTGAATCAAGCAGAACCAGGAAAACATTGTGGTCAGTGACAGCAATGCTGCAGAATGATCAAATGTGATAGACTTGCTACTAACAGCAATACAGCGATCCAGAACAATTCTGAAGGACTTATGAAAAAGAATGCTCTCCACTTCCAGAGAAAAGAACTGTTGAAGTAGGAATGCAGATGAAAGCATGTGTTTTGTCACTTGTTTATTTGGGTATATGTTTGGGAGTTTTGGCTTTATAAGATTTTACACATAAAAATGAATAATGTGGAAATGTTTTGCGTGATAATACATGTATAACCTAGACTGAATGGCTTGCCAGTTCCAAGAGGAAGGAGGGAAGAAGGAAGGACAACAATTTGGGTCATATAACTTTGGAAAACTTACGTGGAAATTTATTAACATAAAAATAATAATTTTTAAAAACCAAATGTTTACTGAATAATTGCCTTAAATAATATATTTAAAGAAATAAAGAATCTCAGTGACTCTAGGATACCAAGAGTAAAAGTACACAGATCTTTTGCTTCTGTGATTAATGATGAATGCTTTAGCTAGGGAAGACACTGAAAAACACGAAATCAAATATAACCTGTCTGATCTCAAAAAACTGATTCTACGCATGGGTCAGGGTGGACATGACTGAGGGTGTAGACTCGAAACTACCACACCAATGCAACTACCAACAATTTGGAAATTGGTCTTGTTCAAGGACACATGACAAAACTAGTGGAAATGCGCATCGGCCAAGGGTGGGGGGGGGCGGGGGGGGGGTTGAAGGGGAAAGGGGAGCATGAATCATGTAACCATGTTAAAAATGAATATTAATAAATGTTAAAAAAAACTGATTCTAGTTGGGAAAGACAAGACATAAATGAAAAGGGACACTGATGAATTGTGGGTGGAGCTGTGAACTGATTCAACCATTCTGGAGGTCAATAAAATTGTGCATACCCTTTGATCAGGTAATATCACTATTGGGTCTGTATTCCAAAGAGTTAATAAAAAAAAAAGGAGGAAAAGACCTTCTTGAACTAAAATTTTTATAGCAGCTCTTTTTGTGGTGGCAAAGAATTGGAAATTGAGGGGATGCCCCATCAATTGGGGAATGGCCAAATAAATTGTGGTACATGTTGGTGATGGAATACTATTGTGCTATAAGGAATGATAAGCAAGATGATTTCAGAAAAAGCTGGAAAGATCTGCAGGAACTGATGCAGAGCAAGACAGGCAGAATTGGGAGAACACTGAGTGCAATAACAGCAATATTGGACGATGATTATCTGTGAAAACTTGGCTACTCTCTGCAATGCAATGATCTGGGACAATACTAAAAGACTTCTGATGGGGAATGCTATCCATCTCCAGAGAAAGAAGTGCTGGAGTCATCTTTCACATCAGTGTATTTATGGTTTTAGTTTAGAGTTTTGGTTCTGTAGGACTTTGCTCTTACAACCAATGATCAACATGGAAGTGTGTTTTACGTGATAATAGGAAAGAAGAGGAGAGGAGAGGAGAGGAAAAGAAAAAAGAATTTAAGCTCTTTGAGGGCTGGCACTATTTTTCTTTTTGCTTTTTGCTTGTATTTGTATTTGTATCTGGCATATCTTTTTCTTCCTTTTTTTAAAACCTACCTTCTGTCTTAGAATCAATGCTAAGTATGGATTCTTATGTAGAAGAGTGGTAGGGGCTAAGCAATGGGGTTAAGTGACTTGCCCAGAGACACCCAGCTAAGCAATGTCTGAGGCCAGATTTGAAACCAGGACCTCCTAACTCTAGATCTGGCACTCTCTCCACTATACTACCTAACCACTCTTTCCTTGGCATATCTTAAAGGTTTAATAAATGCTTGCTGCCTTCCCACTGCCTACAAATATTCTGGTGGTTAGATATAGTTCAGGGATCTCTGAAACAGAAGACAGTAGAAAAACTATAAAAAAATAGGCGGACAGAAGAAGTCTAAGCCCTTCAGTCTGAGGCCCTTTGATGGAGGAGGAAAGAGAGTTCTATAGACTTCTTTACTCACCAGGCTCCGAAAGCTTCCGTTATTAGTAAGAGATCATGGAATTTAGGGCAGGAGGGGACCTTATTGTTTATAACGATGCCTTTGAGTCATCAAGGAACGTTAAACTCTCATTCTATAAACTGTGTCCTAAGAAGGGAAATACAGATGCAGGCTTTAGTTCTGTTTAAGATGCCTGCCCAAAATGCAGAGGGAAAAAAATCGTTTTACAGCTTCAAAGGAACATGCTTCAGTTATCTAGAAAATTAACTTAGCTGGAACATCTATGTCGTTCCCTGCTAAATATCTGATAAATGGAGTGTTACTATATTCAGTTTCACATTTCCCCTTCAAGTGACTTGCTGCTATAAATTGCTATTTTTGGTGAATCCCTTGAGATAATCTTCATCAATTATGCTCTTATACTTCTCCTCTCATAAGCACCTGCCAAATTCTTAACACTCTCATCCCAGGGAAACAAGATTTCTAAGAGAAGAGCCTTCCTCCTCCCAGGACAGGAACAGTCCCCAAAGCTAATCTCCTCACGAGGCTGGCTCACATTCTCTAGAAAGGGATGATGAGTTAAGGCATCCTTTTTTTCTTCCTCCTCTTGTTCTGGCCAGTTCAAGGGAGCTTTCAAGAAGACTGTGTGCTAGTTAGTTCCAGGAGACAAAAGCAATTAGAATCATCATATCACAGGCAGTGGGTGGCATAAGAAATAGCTGTGGACCTGAGATCAATTCAGGCCTCAGACACAGACTAGCTGTGTGACTATGGATAGTCACCTAACCTCCCCCCAGCCTCAGTTTCCTCACCTGTTAAATGAGGATAAAAATAACATCCTCTTCCCAGGGGTTGTTGTGAAGATCTAATGAGATAATATTCATAAAGTGCTTTGCAAGCCTTAAAATGCTATAGCAGGGGCAGTTAGGCAGCTCAGAGGATTGAGAGCCAGAATCTAGAGACAGGAGGTCCTGGGTTCAAATCTGGCCTCAGATATTTCCTAGCTGTGTGACCCTGGGCAAGTCACTTAACACCCTTTGCCTAGCCTTTACCACTCTTCTGCCTTGGAACCAATGCATAGTATTGATTCTAAGATTCTAAAAAAACCACTGTAGAAACATGAATTTATCATCATCATCCTTAATTTTGCTATAGGATGAAACTGAAGAGTTTTAGTGTCTCTGAGAATTTTCTCCTCTACCAGGCAAGCAGAATAGAAACAAAAACTATGTTTCAAGGTAATATTGCAAAAAAGATGAGGAGGGAGTAGCTGGGTAGCTCAGTGGATTGAGAGCCAGGACCAGAGATGGGAGGTCCTGGGTTCAAATGTGGCCTTAGCCATTTCCTAGCTGTGTAACCTTGGGCAAGTCACTTAACTCCCACTGCCTAGTCCTTGCCACTCTTCTGCCTTGGAATTAATACATAGGATTGATTCTAAGAAAGAAGTTAAAATTTTTTTAAAGAAGATGATGAAGGAGACAAGAAGGAAAAGAAAACTAAAATGATGGAGATACAAGAGAGGAATGAAAAATGCCAAGTACAAACGTACAACATAACCCCAAAGTGTTCCAGGAGTTCAGAAGGCACAGGGGGTCACCAGATGCCAAAAAATCATTCATTTCACTTGAAAAACCACTGAGAAGAAAAGAGAAATCTGGCCAGCCTTTTTGTAGTGGCCAGAGAAAAGACAGTCTCCATACTTAAATGGAAGATCCTCTAAGGAATGCACAAAGGCAGAGTGGGCAAAAAGTGACCCCCAAAAAAACATGCCTTAAAGAACTTCTCAAGTCTTATTTATGCTTTCTTGGAAAAGCTGCTTTTGCTGGCGAGCACACCCCCTGGGCATAGAGGACTATCAATTAAAGGAACTTTCTTGCTACCCAAGCTGTTTAGGACCTATTTGCAGCATAAGCTTAATCTTTGCAATCTCTTCATGTCACACACAGCAAAGCCAAACACTGAGTACTTTTGAGTAAAGACCATGGAGAGAGAGAGAGACAGAGAGAGAGAGAGAGAGAGAGAGAGAGAGAGACAGAGAGACAGAGAGACAGAGAGACAGAGAGACAGAGAGACAGAGAGACAGAGAGACAGACAGAGAGACAGAGAGAGACAGAGACAGAGACAGAGACAGGCACAGAGAGACACACAGAGAGAAAGAGAGAGAGAGAGAGAGACAGAGAGACAGAGAGACAGACATAGAGAAAGAGAGAAAGAGAGAAAGAGAGAAAGAGAGACGGAGAGACAGACACAAAGACACAGAGAGAGAGAGAGAGAGAGCGCATGTGTTTGTGTGCAGGCGGTGATCCTGACCCAGGTGCCCATTTTCCATCCTCTCCCATGTGTTTACGTATATGCTCTGTCCTCAAACGTGCCCACATGCATACTTCTCAACCTCCCCGGTCACTTCACTGCCAGCGAGCTCTTGGCCCTAACGTCTGGTCACCGCCATGTTCAAACAGATGCTAGACAATCACCTGCTGGTGATGTGAAAGGAATAAACATTTATTAAGTGCTATTCCTTCATTGGATCCTCACAACAACTCTATGAGGGAGGTGCTAGTATTAGTTACATGTTACAGTTGAGGAAACTGAGGCAAACAGAGGTTAAGTGACTTGCCCAGAGTCCCACTGCTAACATGTGTCTGAGGTTGAATTTCCAATCAGGTCTTTGTGACTCCAGGTCCAGTGTTTTAACCATTGGGCTACCTGACTGTCTTGATGTCATGGAGGTTAGTCCTATACATGGCAGGATGTTGGATTAGATCCTTTAATTGTTAAGAGTTCTCTCATGTTAATCATAGTTCTATGCCTAACCCCAGGGTTGTATTCATAACTACCTTCAGGACAGCTCTGCCCCGGTATCAACTCAATGTGCACTGTTTAAGTGCTTAATAAATACATTAATTTGGACAACTAGATGGCACAGAGGATAGAGTGCCAGGTCTAGAGTCTAAAGAACCTGGATTGAAATCTGGTCTCAGACCCTTCCTAGCTATGTGACCCTGGGCAAGTCACTTAACCCAAATTGCTGCCTAGCCCTTGTCCTTCTGTTTTAGAATTGATACTAAAACAAAAGGTAAGAGTTCAAACAAATAAACAAAAATAACTAACTACATTGATTTAATATCCAAAACTCAAATTCATCATCCACCTACCTCCAAGCACTTGCCCACACTAAAACAGGTCCCCCTTGCTGCCTGCCTCATTTTTCACCCATTGGCAGAACCATCTTTCAAGTCTTCTATCCTGGATATCAAAGATGACTCCTCTTCCCTCCTTATCCCTTATCATCCTTCCTACAGGTTTTAGATCCAGTCAGTCACTGCCCATTCACTCCCACGACCCCACCCTAGTCCCAGACCTCATCTCTTCTAGAGTAAACGGTTTCTTAATGGGCCTCTCCATTACTCTTCTGTCCCTAAAATGGGACTTTCCATATGTTGTTCACAGACCAAGATGAAAACCCTTTTGCCTGGCAGTTAGGGATTCTTCTATAAGTTGGTTCCACCCTTTTGGATCTAGCCTTATCCCCCCCCCACTCTTTCCTATAGAACTAAATCAGATGCAATCTGTATTGATCCCCAACTTGTACAGACCCATTTCTCCCCTGAATGAAAACCTACTCTTTCCCTCTTACCTTCCCAGAACCTACTCATCCTTCAGCGCCCACCTCCCATCCTGCCTGCTCCATGAAGATTATCATTGACTATTCTAATCTTTGCTGGTGCCCTATTTTTTAAGTTCCAATGGCCTGAACCCCACCACTAGCTCAAGAATTAGGAGATAAATCTTGGGGTTAGGCTCCTTTGACATTTCTTTGTGATACATAATATTTTTCGTAATACCTGGCAAGTAAACATAAACACAAAGGTGTAACTTTTAACATTAAGCCTCAGCATTTAGGGTTCTTATTGGGCATCCAAGGCACCACAGAGGCTTTGGCTCCTCATGGGTATGGAATTGAATGTTTGTCTTGCAAGGAGAGGCAGTAGATCTAGAATTTCTGCCCACAAAGAGTGGACAGAAATATGAGGGCAGGGATAAGAATAGTAGCTATTTACCTTTCCTCAACTGTTCTTTTATAGCACCCCATTTCTGGTTTCTTTGCCTTCCCAATATATTTTTAAACTACTTACCTTCCATCTTAGAATCAGTACTCTATTGGTTCCAAGGCAGAAGAGCAGTAAGGGGTAGGCAATGGGGGTTAAGTGACTTGCCCAGGGTCACAGCTGGGAAGTATCCGAGGCAGATTTGAATCCAAGACCTCCTGTTTCTAAGTCTCTTAACTGGCTCTCAATCTCCTGAGCTATTCTAACTGCCCTGTGCCCCAATACTAGTTTTAGTATTTTACCCATCCTGTTTATTCAAGAAGGAAAATTCTCTCTCTCTGTCTGTCTGTCTGTCTGTCTCTCTCTCTCTCTCTGTTTATACTAGATCCTGAGAATAAGGTGAAATGTGGGTTTGATTGGCATGAACAGGAAGTATCAGGAAAAGATGGTACCTGAGTTCTGCAGAGTGAAAAATCAAGTCAGCATTCAGAACAAAGTATCCTAGACAGAATATCAGTCAATCAAACTAATCATTTAAGTACTTCCCATGTCCCAAGTATTGGGCTAAGTGCTGGGGAAATAAATATAAGAAAGAATCTCTGTCCTCAACGGGCTTCCATTCTATTCTTAGAGGAGAGCAAACTATACATGTATGTACATATATATTTGTTGTTGTCATTCAATCATTCATTCATTTCCAATTCTATGTGACCTAATTTTCTTGGCAAAGACACTGGAATGGTTTGTCATTTCCTTCTCTAGGATGTCCCCATTTTACAGATGAGGAATGGAGACAGAGGTCAAGTGATTTGCCCAGAGTTGCACAGGTAGCAGGTGAGTGAGGTCAGATTTGAACTTGGATCTTCCAGATCCCAAGCCCAGTGTTGGATCCTCTGCACCAGCTAGCTTCCTCATAAACATATACATGGAATAAACCTGGATATTTCACCATGCCTTTGGGTGGAGACCCCAGGAAACTCACCCACCCGTCTGTGTATCTGGAATGGACAAGACAGATGAACAACGAACTGAGCCTGGAGTTGAAGCAGAGGAAAATGGGCTGGATTGCTTTGAGGAAGTTGCACAAGTCTTTTAGAGACCCAAAGCAGCCCACGAAAGCCAAGTGCCATCTTTCTAATATTAACATTTTGCTGATGTTACCATATGGCATCAATCCATGGCGTGCCACGTGGCCTCCGAAGAATTAAAATGAGCATCACGCAGAGGGCGATGGAAAGGAGCATGGTGGGGGTGAGCAAGCTGCAACACATGCCCAATGAGGCTTCTCCTGTTAGGATGTAACCTCTGAAGCACAGGGACTGTCTTTGCTGCCTTGTGTTTCTCTGCCCACCAGTTAGCGAATGGCAAATATTTATACTAAACTCTACAACATACATTACCAATATGTGAGCCTCACAACAGGTCTTGGAGGTAGATGCAATTTTTGTACTCATTTTACAGTTGGGGAAACTGAGGCAAGCAGAGATTAAATAATTTGCCCTGTCCTGTGGCAAAAACAGCAAGAAAGCCTGTTCGGCCAGCTTGAAGAGTCTATGTAATAAAAAATAATAAAAAGGCGTCTATATAATAAGGTTGGAATGGTTGCTTAGGGTCAGGTTGTAAAGGGCTTTTATTTACATTTCTTTTTTATTTTATATTTTTTCCAGATTGTATGTAAATACAATTTTTTATAAAAGAAAAGAGCCTTTACCTTCCATCTTAAAATCAATACTGTGTATTGGTTCTAAAGCAGAAGGGTGGTAAGGGCTAGGCAATGAGGATTAGGTGACTTGACCAGAGTCACACAGTTGGGAAGAATCTGAGACCAGATTTGAACCCAGTCTCTGGGCCTGGCTCTCAATCCACTGAGCCATCTGTCTTCCCCTCAATACAATTTTAATAATCACTTTCTGACATTTTACAATCCACATTCTCTCTTTCTCCCATCCTTTCCCCTTCCCTGAGATGGCTTTTAAATGCCAAACAGAAGAGTGTGTATTTTATTCTAGAAGCAATAGGGAGCCACCGGAGTTTAGCTTAGCTTTTAAGCATTTAACTTTGGGAGCCAGGTAGATGAGAAATTGCACTAAGATCTCTCAGGGCTGGACGAAGGCTCCCTTCCTCTCCGACCCACTCATCAAAAATAAAACAACAAAAACGCACCTCTACTCTCCACCTATGGAGATAGTCAATTATATCTATATTCATTTATATAATATTCAGTTATACCCTATAAATGGGAACTTCCCTTACTTGGGGAGCTCTGACTCCAAAAAGGGCAAGCTCTCATCTGGAGGTGGGGGAGAGCTGGGATGGAGAAACAGAATGAAGAAATGGGGAGGGAACAGCCTCAGCAGGAAGGAATCCTGAGCTCTGAAATTGCCTTGGAACCAATGGAATGCCAATTCTGCATCCATGTGAACCAATGGGGATGGATGTGGGGTAGGAGAGGGCACAGACAGCCCAGGAGGTCAGAGAGAGATGTGCATCCCATTAATTGAGGCACACCATGCCATAGAACCATCCATCAAAATTCCATGCTGCGAATATCAGTGTTCCCCATAATACATCACAGCGGGGGGAGCACCACCAAGAGCTCAAGGGCCTACATGGCAGCCTGCCAAGGAGCCCCAAGGCCAACATGAAGAGCACTGGCAGAATCATTTGCATACTGTTGCCTAAAATCATTTGACAAAATGGAACTGAGGTGCCCAATCAATCTTTCGCTTGCTGTTTCTCTCCCCACCTCTGCCCCACCAAAAAAACCATTATTCACTAACTATGGTGATTTATCACCCCATAACGAAAGAGGCCCTGATCTCCCCTGTACTTCTTGGCAATGCAGGCACAATACAAATGGTGAGCAAATCTGACCTGCACAGTAGGAAATGGCCTGGCCTAAGGAGACTTAATTGGAAAAGACAGTTTTAGAATTATACAAGGAGCTACTGAGATAAATCATCTGATTAGACGCCTTGTTTTTATAAGATGAGGAAACTGAGTCAAAAAGAAGTCAGATCAAGGCATGGAGGAATCAGACTAGACTCCTAGTCACCTCATTCCTAGCTTGGAGTTGATGCCTTTACAAGATAGTCAATAGGTATGGTCAATAGTTGGAGAAGGAAATGGCAAACCACTCCAGTATCTCTGCCAAGAAAACCCCAAAGGGGGTCACAAAGAGTTAAGAATGAGTGAAATGACTGAAGAAAAATAGTCAATAGAACCTCCCTAGGTTTAGGCTCTAAAAAGTGTATTTTTTGTTCGGTCTGTTAGGCAACTGAACCCCACCTAGGACAGGCATCCATCTTAAAGACTAGTATAGCACTAAACTGAAGCAGTTAGGTGGCACAGGGGATATGGGTTCAAATTTGACCTCGGGTACTTACTAGATGTGTGTCTCTGGGCAAGTAACTTAACTCTGCCTCAGTTTCCTCATCTGTCAAATGAAGGAAATGCCAAACCACTCCAGAATCTTTGCCAAGAAAACCTCAAATGGAGTCATGACTGAAATGACAGAACAACACTAGCACTAAATGGGATTTTGTCCATTTCTTTCCCTCATTCTTCTCTAGCCTCCTCTTGTTTGCTTCTGACTCCTTCCACCACTCTAAAAGTACTTTTCTTCCCCCAACATTCCCTCCTCTAAATTCCTTTTCTGTGATGTCTTCTTTCCCTGCTGCAGGGATCTATTTGTATTCCTAAGCTTAGCACAGTGCCTGGCATAGAGTATAAGCATTTAATAAATGCCTACAGTTATTGAAGACCCATTGGTAAGCTCTACATTGCCTTCTCTCAGATCCTCTGCTCTTTCTCGTTTTCATGGTCCTGCCCTGCTAAGTCTGAGCCTTGGATTACTCCCACCATTAATTGCCTTCACTCTCATACACATGATGCTGGTTAACAAGTTGGAGAAAATAATGACACTGAGCTGACTAGGTCCACAAATTTACATTACATAAGTTCAACTGGGCTCTCGCTGCAGCATGGCAATCCTTTTATAACTTCAGCTTTATCTCACTATCACACTCAAAAAGTCTTTTCCAAGCCTTTTTCATCTCTCCTCAAATTTCCCATGGTTTAACGCTCTCAGCTGATTCATCTTTCACTGAAACAATTGAAGCCATTCACCAAGAACTCTCTCTTCTTTCTTCCTCCTCAGCTCACATTATTCAGATGCCTTCTGCCATAATCTCCCTTCATTCTTATTACCCACAAAAAGGTAACCCTTCTTTTTGCCTAGGCAAACCCCTCTATATGCACAAGGGATCCTATTCCATTTTGTCTTCTCCAGAAAATTGCTCTCTCTATCAATCCTAGTTTCTCATTCATCTTCAATCTCTCCCAAACTATTCGCAACTTCCCTACTGTCTACCTAAATGCCCACATCTCCCTCATCTTCAAATAACCCTCATTTCATCAATCCATCCCAGCTAGATATTTTCCCATATCTCTGCTCCCTTTTGTGGCTAGATCCCTTGAGAAGGCCATCTACAAGTTGTCTCTATTTCTCTAATTTTCTACATGGCTTCCTACCTCATCATTCAACCAAAAGTGATTTCTCCAAAGTTTCAAACGACATAGGAATATTATATGATGTTCAACTGTGAAAATTTGGCTACTCTTGGCAATGCAAAGATCTGGGACAATCCTGAAAAGCTTCTGAAAAGGAATGCAATCTACCTCCAAAGAAAGAATTGTCAGAGTCACATCATTGTATTTACAGTTTTATTTTGGGGTTTTGGCTCTGTATGAGTGTGCTCTTATAACAATGACCAATATGGAAGTATGCTTTGCATGATGATTAAAAATAAAATTTTAAAATAATTTAATTAATTATTAATTATTGCAAATTAATTATAATTGTATATTATATAATTATATATTAATTATGTATAATTAATACAATTATAAATTAATTACATTAAAAAATAAAAAAGTTGCCAATGATCTCATTTATTTATTTACTGGTTTGTTACATTTAAATATCCAGTTTATTCTCTACCTCTCTCCCTTCTCCCCATTAGAAAAGGCAACATTTGACAAAAAGACATGTATACAAAACTATGTCTTAATTATCAGTTCCTTCTCTGGAGGTGGGCATACACAAGTCAGTCTTCAAACAATATTTCTGTGGTTGTTTTCTTGATTCTCCTCATTTCATTCTTCATGGTTTCATGTAGGTCTTTACATGACTTTCCAAAATTAACCTCTTTGTCATTTCTTGGGAAACAGAACTATTCCATTGCAATCATATGCCACAACTTGTTTAACCATTCTGCAAACAATGGGCATTCCAATAATCTATTAATCACCAAATATAATAGCTTTTTTTTGAGTTTCATCTTTCTTGGCCTCTCTGTAGCCTCTGACAGTGCTGACCATCCTCTTCTTCTTGATATCCTCTTCTGAGATTCCATGATACTATTTTATTTTTCTACTACCTGTCTGACAGCTCCTCATTTTCCTTTGCTGGACTTCATCCAGATCATGCCCATTAAATGCAGGTATCTCCCAGGGTTCTGTCCTGTGCTTTCTTCTCTTCTCCTTCCTTGCTCTTTCATTTCATAATCTCATTAGCTCCCATAGATTCAATTATCACCTCTATGCTAGTGATTCGAAGATCTTCTTATCTAGTCCTAACCTCCAGATTCAAATCTCCAACCGCTTATTGAATCTCAAGCTGGATGTCCCAAAGATATCTTAAATCAGCATGTCCAAAACTGAAATCATTATCTTTTCCACTAAACTCTCCCTTCTTCCTAACTTCCCTATTATAGACAAAAGCACTAGGCACCCTCCCAGTCTCCCAATCTGGATTCCATCTTCTACTCCTCACTCTCTTTCACTCCCCACATCCAATCTGTTGTCAGTTCCTGGTGATTTTACCATCCTAACAGTGCTCATATACAACTCATCTCTCCTCTTACACTAGTTAGACCTAGTACAGGTCTTCATCCTCTTACACCTGGAGTATCACAACAGTTTGCTAGTTGACCTCCTTTGCCTCATGTCTCTACCCCCAGTCAACCATCAAATTCATCTTTCTGACATATAGATCTCTCTGTGTCCACCCTGCTATTCAATAAACTCCAGGGGCTCCATAGCATCTCCGGGATAAAATACAAAATCCTCTCTTTGGCATTCGAAGTCCTTTACAACCTAGACCCATGTTGGTGAAGCCTTGGCACGGGTGCTGGGGCAGCATAGAAAGGACGGCTCCATTCCCCTCCCTACAGTGCCTGAGGACATTTTTTTGCATGCTCCACTCCTCTGTCCAGTCACCCAATGTGAGCACTTACTCCCTCCACTGTCTGGGCTAATGGAGGGAGGAGGAGCAGGAGGGTTTACAGGCAGCTGGAAGTTGTAGTTTGGGCATGCAATCTTGAAAACTTTCACCAACACTGACCTCGATCCTTCTTACCTTTCCTGTCTTCTTATACCTTAGTCAACTCAGCCCCAGCGACACTGGCATCCTTGCTGGTCCTACCATAAGGCATTCTATCTCCCAACTTCAGCCATTTTTCCTGGCTATCTCCATGCCTGGAATTCTCTCCATCCTAATGTCCACCTCCTGGCTTCATGTCCCAGTTAAAACTCCACCTAGATAAAACATCCTTCCTGATTTCTCTTTTTTTAAACCTTACCTTCTATAAGATTGATTCTAAGTATTGACTCCAAGGTTGAAGAGCAGCAAGGGCTAAGCAACTGGGGTCAAGTGACTTGCCCAGAGTCACACAGCTAGATTGGAACCCAGTGCCTTCCATCTCTAGATACCATTCTCTATCTCTTGAGCCATATAGCTGCCCCCAGATTCTCTTAATGCTATTGTCTTTCCTCAGTGCTATCTATATTCTGTTTATACATAGTTATTTTTATGTTGTGTCCCCATAGTACACCGAGTTCATTTTGAGTAAGAACCATCTTTTACTTGTCTTTGCAACCTCATTGCTTGGCACAGTAAACAGCACACATTAGGTGCTTAATAAATGTTTACTGACTTAATTATTTATCTTTCTTCTGCTGTTAACATTTCATCACCAAACTTTCTCTTTTTTTACATTTGCTACAGATAGTGCAATGAGACCAGGGTGGAAAGTAGAATAGAGAACACTGCAAGTAAGAAAAAGATGGAAATGTTTCACATGGAGAATTGGGGTGAGGGACAGAGGGAATATGAAAATGCTAGTTATTATTATTATTATTATATTATGGAGAGATGCTCTCCGTATGGGAACACTTCCTGACAATTAGAGCTGGCCAAAAGTATAAGTAGTGAACCTTCTTGTCAATAAAGATGTGTGTGAAGTAACTAGGTGACTGCTGCTGCCCTTAGTCATAAGTGCTGGAGCTAAAAGCTAGCTTAGAAATCATCTGGTGGGAGCAGGTAGGTGGTTTAGTGGTTAGAGAGACAGGTCTTGGGTTCGAATATGACCTCAGATACTTCCTAGCTGGGTGACCCTAGGCAAGTCACTTAATCCCTAGCCACTCATTTGCCTTGGAACTAATACCTGGTATCAATTCTAAGATAGAAGGCAAGGGTTTAAAAAAAATAAAGATGCTTGTGCAAAGGCTTTGGTACCATTTGTGGTGTAAGTTGTAAAACAAGATTCTTATTCAGATATAGATTTGACTAGAAGACCCCTTAAGTCCCTCCAATTCTGAGTTTCAGTACAAGGCACTCAGGGAGTGTGAAAGGCCAGTCCAACAAGCCACATTGGTCTTCTTGTCCTGTTTGTTTATGCTCATCACATGTACTGTAGAGAATGAGGGGGAAAGGAGAGAGAAGAGAGAATTCAGAAACTCTTCTAGGGTCCCCACAGTCCTAAAATTCTAGCCTCTATTACTGATAGAGGCACTAAAATACATTAGCAAAAGGCTCAAGTGATAAACCTTTCCACAGCCCATAATCTCGGCCATTTAATGGGCTCGGAACAATAACGATAATAAGAGCTCAGATTTACACATAACTCTTAAGGTTTGCAAATCACTTGACATATATTATCTCATTTGATCCTCCCAACATCCTGGTGAGGTAGGGACTGTTGTTATTCCTATTTTATAGCTGATAAATTGAGGCAGGACAGGTTTAAGTGACTTGGCCCAAACTGCACAATTACTAATTATCTGAAGCTGAATTCGAATTTTGGTTTTCCAGACTCCAAATAGCGAGCCTTTCTTTTTTAATATTTAATCCCCCACCCCAATTAAATGTACTTTACTTTTTAAACTTCTCCCTTCCTCCCTGAGATGGTAAGCAATTTGATCAGGGTTATACATGGACAATCATGCAAAACATATTTCCTTGTTGGTTATATTGTGATACAATATTCATATAAAACCTAAACCCAAACCTAAAAATAAAAAAATACGCAAATGAAATAAAATGTAAAATGGCCTGTTTTGATCTGCATTCTGATTCTATCGGTTCTTTCTCTGGAGGTAGAGAGCATTTTTCATCATAAAAGTTTCAGAGTTGTCCTGAATCATTGTAATGCTGAAAGCAGTTAAGTCTTTCACAGTTGATCATTGTACAACATCGCTGTTACTGTGGACAGTGTTCTGGTTCTGCTCGCTTCACTGCCATCAGTTCATGTTAAATATTTCCAAGTTTTTCTGAAATCATCCTGCTCATCATATGCCTCTTAGACTTAAAGAGTTCTATATCAGAGGGCAGCTAGGTGGTTCAGTGGATTGAAAGCCAGACCCAGAGATGGAAGGTCCTGGGTTCAAATCTAGCCTAAGACATTTCCTAACTGTATGACCTTGGACAAGTCATTTAAACTCCACTACCTAGCTCTTACTGCTCTCCTGCCTTGAAAATAGTACCTAGTATTGATTCTAAGACAGAAGGAAAAGGTTTAAAAAAATAAAGAGTTCTACCTCAAATTTGGCACAAAAAATAACCTGATTTCTGATTCTAATTCTTTCTTAGTACCTTGATTTACCAGTTTTTATCATCTAAGGCAAGTCCCCTCACTTCTCTGGGACTGGGAAATTGACCTATATTCTCGTGTCCTTTCGAGTTACAACCAAATAGTTGCTGATGAGCATGAATCCCATGGACAATGTCCTTACTAAACGGTCATTTAGATACTGCTTGAGTGACTCCAGTAATAGGAAGATGATTTTCCCAAGAGGTAGCCCTGTCTATTTTTGGACAGCAACAATTGTTAGGAAGGTGTTCTGTGGATTAAGTCAAAATCTGGCTTCCTTTAATTTCAATTCCTAATTCTAGTCAATCCTACCCTCTGCTCTGTTGTCGTTCAGTTGTTTCAGTCATGTCTGACTCTTTGTGACTCCATTTGGGTTTTTCTTAGTAAAGGTGCTCGAGTGGCATACCATTCCATTTCCTGTTCATTTTATAGATGAGGAAACTGAGACAAAAAAAATTTCAGTGACTTTCCCAGGGTCACACAGCTAGTAAGTGTCTGAGGCCAAATTTGAACTCACAAGGATGAATCTATCTGAGGCACTCTAGCCAAAGGACCACTTAGCTTCCTCTCCTTTTCGCTGTTGTCATTTCCCAGTTGTGTCCAGTTCTTCATGAGCCCATTTAGAGTTTTCTTGGCAAAGATATTAAAGTGATTTGCCATTTCCTTCTCTAGCTCATCTCACAGAAGAGGAAACTGAGGTCAACAGGATTAAATGACTTGCCAAGGGTCACATAACCAGTAAGCTTATGAGACCAGATTTGAACTCAGGAAGATGAGTCTCTCCCTTAATCACTGCACCACTTAGCTATCCATACCTATTCTCTGGAACAAAATGGAATAAATTGAATCCTTCTTCCAAAGGATGTGTCATAGATGGCATTACATTCTCTCAAAATCTCTCAGTTAAATATCTTGAGTTCCTTCAACCATTTGATCTCCTGGACACCCTTTCCAGACTCCCCTCAAGTCATCCATGTCCTTTTCTTTTTTAAAATTTAAACTCTTACCTTCCATTTTAGAATCAATATATGTATTGATTCCAAGACAGAAGAGTGGTAAGAGCTAAGCAAAGTGGATTCAGTGACTTGCCCAGGGTCACCCAGCTAGGAAGTTTTTTGACAGATCTGAACCCATTCCACTGAAGTCATTCCATCGAGACACCAAGCTACTCCCTCACCCCCACGTCCTTCTTAAGATGGAGCCCTAGAATTAAAAGGACACCTCTAGTCGTCTGCCAGCAGAGGACAATGGGATCACGTATTTAACTAGGCAGTCTTACAGATCTGTCCAATTCATGCACTGGAGATTACGACCTCTCCACAGTGCAAGTACCCTCCCCTGGCTTTGGATTTCTATCCCCACCAAACACCAAATTTCAGTTCAAGAAAATGGCAGCTGAGTCAAATAAAGGTGGCACACACACACTTAGGATTAGCCTCTAAAAGCAGTTCTCAGATAGCCTCCAGTCTCCCTCCACGTGAATACAAAACTGTAGCCTGACAAGACTCCTAGGAGATTTCTGGTTTCCAGAGAACACAAGGGACCAAATGGGAAAAAAACTGCAGGAAACTATAGTTACTTTTGCTAGCTCATTAACAAGTGCTCTAAACAACTGTTTCAGGACTCAATGGGGCCCCATAAACCCTGGCAATCCCCCCAAACAGAATGCCAATAAAACATTGGAAAACAAAAACAAAGGTGCAGCTAGGGCTCAGTGGTTGATTCCTTAGGCTTCTCTGGGCTTGTTGGAAGGGGGTCCCTAACCCTGGTACTTGCCAAGTGCCAACACCAGCTGTGGATGAAGAGGTCCAGATACTATGCATGCTACATTTTGAGCATTACAAGCACCACCAATCACATGCCAGGGGTTTAAGCTCCATGTGTAACTCTCAATAATGAATGAGGATCAGGGCACAGAGCATTTGAAAAGTTAAATAAATAAATCAGAGAGCTGCGCCTTCCTAATGTGGCATAGCAGGAAACAAGCTGAACACCCAAAAGACCAAAACGTTTCCCCCCAAACCCCAGACCTCTGCAAAGATCCCTCAGGAATCTTTCAGGCCTAAATAGACCCAGCAGGGGATAAAAGATAGGAAGTCATTAGCACCTCAACATCAAATAATTTATTAAGATGAATAAGTCAAGATAAAAGGGCATTCTTGTCTTCATACCTTTGTAGTGGCTGCCCTTCCTTCCCTCCCTCCTTCCTTCCTTTCCTTCCTTTGTTTCCCTCTTTCTCTTCTTTCCTTTCTTCCTTCTCTCCCCTCTCTCCCCTTACTCCATTCTTTTTCCTCTCTCTCTTTTTCTTTCTCTTTCTCTCTTTTTCTTTTCTCTCTGTCTCTCTGTCTCTGTCTGTCTGTCTGTCTGTCTCTCTCTTTCTCCACACTCCCCCCTCTCCCTTATCTACTGTCTTAGAATCAATACTAAATATCAGTTCCAAGGCAGAAGAGTAATAAGGGCCAGATAATTCAGGTTAAGTGACTTACCCAGGATCATATAGCTAAGACGTGTCTGAGCCCAGTTTTGAGCCCAGAACCTCTTGTCTCCAGACCTGGTTCTCTATCCACTGAGCCCCCTAGCTGCCCCCTCACACTTTCTTTCTTGAAACCAATTGCTGATACCCTCCCTCACTAAACTCCCTTGTATCTGCATTCTTTACATACTCGTAAATATTGTCTTCCCCAAAAGACTGTCAGCTCTTTGAGAGTGTTGTATGCATGTGTCAGGCACTTCTTTACACAGTAAGCCCTTAATAATGCTTTTGGATCGAAAGCAAAGAACCAGTATTAAGTGTGGTTCAGAGAGAGTGGGCCTCTACTGCCCACAGAGAGGAGGAGGGATGGAGATGGGATGGGAAGTCACTGGGTACGTCTTCTCCTTCTGGGAAAGGCAGGGATGGAGCCCAAACCTCCTTCACCATCCTGCTTGGGCCAGTTCTCGTGTGACTAACCAATCTCACGTTGGCTACACTTTAAGAGAGTTCAAATAAGTACTTTCCCATAAAAGCTGCAACCACACCAAAGCTTCAACTTAGCTATGGAACTCAGAATGGGGCAAAGTACTCCTTAAGCCAAGCTGCAATTTGTTTCATCCATCGTCAATTGTAGTGTTGGAATCTTGGCCAACCCAATGGATGTCAGTCATCTCATGGGAGTTCTGGGACATATTCCTCTGCCTACTGACCACTAGTCTGGATGATGGTTACATCAACATTTCATTTTCCTGGAAAATCAACCAGAAAGCTGTCAAGTAAGTGATCTTGAAATAGATAAGGTACTGTAACAGAAAACCAGCTCTGGAGATCACTGGAAGGAGCAAGGGCTTGGAAGACTTGAGTTCAAATTCAGTATCAGACCCTCACTATCTGTGTGACCCTGGGCAAGTCACCTGCCTCCACCTGCCTCAATTTCCTTAAATGCAAAAATGAGGATAATAATAGCAAATACCACTGGGGATTGTTGTAAGAATCAAATCATTTTTACAAAAGATCCTTTACAAATGATAAATTTACAAATATAAAGCAATTAGCACAGAGTCCAGTACAAAGAGGGTACCTGATAAATCCTTTTAAAAAAAAGGACACATCCTTCCTTCCTCTTTTCTCCTTCCCTTCCTTCCTGAAGAATGCAGGAAATCAGGGCCAATATGTATGACACTAGACAAATCACAGTCCCAAACAGAAAGGACACGGAAATCCTGCATTATCTCAGCAACTCTTTTGTCTATAAGGACAGAAAGCATTATAATTCTCACTTTTTTTTTAAACCTTTACCTTGCTAGCTATGTGACCCTGGGCAAGTCACTTAATCCACATTACCACTCTTCTGCCTTAGAACCAATATACAGTATTGATTCTAAGACAGAAGATAAGGGTTTAAAAAAATGAAAAAGGAATAAAAACTCTTACCTTCTATCTTAGAATCTATACCAAGTATCAGTTCCCAGGCAGAAAAACAGTAAGGGCTAGGCAATGGAGGTTAAGTGACTTGCCCAGGGTCACACAGCTAGAAAGTGTCTGAGGCCACATTTGAACCCAGGACCTCCCATCTCCAGCCCCAGCACTTTATTTACTGACCCACCTCGCTGCCTCTTAGAACTCCCATTTTACAAATGAGGGAACTGAGGCTCAATTAAAAGGACTTTCTTAGAAGTATACTAATTGCAAATGTCAGAGAGAAAGGATTCAAGCCCATGGATTCCTGACTCTCAGCTCCACACAGTTTCCCTACGCCACACCGACTTCTCTGTGTAGCCTCTCATTGCCCCTCACCTTCTTCCCATGTACAATGAGAGGTTTTGGACTGGGTGAGTGCTTAGATTGCTTCCAGTCCTAACATGCCATCAGCCCAGGACCTAAAAGAAAAGCTGAGCCTCAAAGAGAAGACGCCAGAGCAGAATTCAGGGCTTTCCCTTCTGTCTGTATTCTTCTAGACAAAATAGCTCCGTATACTCCGCTGGCTACCATTGCTACCCAAGATGTGGGCACAACGAAGGATCCTGCTACATCTCTGATGATCCCTTCCAAGTCTCTTCCTTTGAATCCTCCCGTTCCTTCAACAGGTGACTCTCTGCTTCTTAAAAACGCATATTCCAGCTATAGGGGGACTCCACGTTCACAGAGTCCAGTCCTCTCATTTTAAAGGGTCCACAGAAGAGGTTAGGTAAATCCCCCAGAGATGCAGAGATAATCCTGTGGCAGGATGTGAAGCCAAGTCCTCCAGATTCCAAACTCAGCACCCTGGCTCTCCCTTAGGAGAAGCCATTGGCGCACACGGCTCCCCATCATCTTAATAAGCAGACCAGTCAGCTTACAGGTGGGAATGTGTTTAAAATATTTGCTGATAAAATTCATTCAAACTCAGCTATGAATAGTGAGCTGTCATGAGGAAGATAGGATTTCAAAAATGAGGCTAGATGAGTGACCTTCTGCAAGTCATTTAAATACTGTCTGCCTCAGTTTCCTCATTTGTAAAAAGATTATAATAAGAGCACCTATCTTCCAGGGTGAAGAGAATAAAATAAGATATTGTTTTTAAGGTGATTTGCAAAACTTACCATTCAAATCTGGTCTCAGATACTGCCTAGCTGTGTGACCCTGGGGAAGTCACTTACATTCTAATATGGGGAGACAACACAAACAAAGTTCAGTGAATGGCATTTTACTCTGAAAACTGGCAGAGCCAGTGAGAAGATCAATAAGACAATCAGATGACACAACGATTTTACAAAAGTCATGCTTATTAGTGATTTGCTTGCTAAGCCCAGAGCTTAAAAGATGGAAAGGCAGATAGCAAGAAAGTCCAAGAAGACAACATGATGATCACATCTCAGGGCTGGACAGACAAGGTGAGTTAGGAGGGTGTTCACAAAGCCAGCAAGATAGCTCACTTCCTGGCTGGGGGTTCCAAACCTGAGTGGTTTAACTTCCACTGGGATTGGAGACCCAGTTTCTGGACCATGAAATACACTAAAAAAGATTATCTCCATCAAATTCACTTGGAAGGGTAACTAAGTGGTTCAGCGGATAGAGCTCCAGGTTTGTAGACAAGAGGTCCTGAGTTCAAATTTAACCTCAGACATTTCCTAGCTATGTGACCCTGGGCAAGTCACTTCATGCTCACGGGCTAGCACTTACTGCTCTTCTTCTTTGGAACCAATACTTAATAATGATTCTAAGACAAGTTTTAAAAAAATTGTACTTGAAACTTTTTGGCTCTTTCCTCCAGCCCATCATATTCTCATACTCATACTCATTTGTGTATATCTCATATGTACCTGAGCAAAAGAACTATGGGGTTCCCTCCTCAACTTTGTGGCCCCCTCTTAGCCTGGTGCTTTCAACATTATCAATACTTAATTGAATTTACACTGAAAAACTGTTATTCCAATAGGAAAGCACAATTACAATATTAATTGGAAATCAAAAGAGGACAAATAATTTATCATCAATTCTTGAGGTTAAAAAAAGTTTTATCAGCCTGGCTATGCCTCTCAAGACCTCAGTTTCCTCTACTGGAAAATGAAAAATCTGGGGGGACGACCTGCACAAATTTGATGCAAAAGAAAGGAGTAGAATCAGAAGAATGATGTGACGAGAAAGGAAGCCAGATTCTGAGTACATAAAAAAAAACAAAACCAATAATAGTCCTCCATGGAGAAAAGAGAATTAAATATATACTTCAATCCTTATGACAGAGAGGCAAGGGACAGGACGCCATATACACTGCCACAACAAGCCACTAATGGGTTTTTGCATGACTGTTTTTCTCTGTTTCAATAGAGGGTTCAATTCCTGGTGGAGAGGAGGGTTCTGGGGAGTAATTTCCAGACATGACTATGATAGCAAAACAAAAGAAATCAATAACATAGAAAAAAAAAGTATGAAGAATTTGGCTTAAATGATCTCTAAAGTCCTTTGCGTTCCAAATCCTGCAGTGATAAAAGAGGAACACCAAAGGAGGAGACGGGAGGGAGGGATGTTTAGAGGGAGATTCTCAGAGGTTTTCTGGGAGCTTTTAAGGGCTTTGGAGGTTGATGGTATTGGTTAAATATTATGTCCAATTCACTTTAAATATTCCAAGCCTCATTTTTCTTGACAGTATCATTGCTTCTAGCCTTCATCCTATCAGCAAAGGTTAGGATTCATTTTTAGAGGGAGATTTTCCTGAAGGAATAGGGCAAGAGTGTGGAGAGAGATAAAAGGAGAGAGATTAAGCCAGATGGAAGAGAGTGTGCATGAATGGGAAAGAGACTACTAGAAGGAATTATAGTTCTCAAGGGTTGAAAGAAGAAAAGGAAGGGGGCAGCCAGGTGGCTCAGGGGATAGAGAACTAGGTCTGGAGATAGGAGGCCCTAAATTTAAACATTTAGGTTTAAATGTGACTTCAGACACTTCCGAGCTGTGTAACCCTGGACAAGACCCTTAATCCCAATTTTCTAGCACTTACTGCTCTTCTCCCTTAGAACCAATACTTAGTATTGATTTGAAGACAAAAGATAAAGGAGGTGGAAAGAGAGACAGAGAGAGTGACAGAGAGAAAGGAAGGAAGGAAGGAAGGAAGGAAGGAAGGAAGGAAGGAAGGAAGGAAGGAAGGAAGGAAGGAA
>NC_058133.1:468522303-468550069 GCF_016433145.1 Gracilinanus agilis
TATATATATATATATATATATATACATATATATATAATTTTACAATTAAAAATATATATAAATATAATTTCAGTTTGATCCTTACAACAACCCTAGGAGAGTAGTGCTATTATCATCCCCCTTTAATGGTTGAGTAAAATGAGGCAATCAGATTAAGTGACTTGCTCACAGTCACACAACTAGTAAGTCTGAAGCTAATTTAAACTCTAGGCTTCAGGACTCTAGACCCAGCACTGTATCTACTGTCACTAGCGACTGCTGGTACTATCAAATCACTAGTAAGAAAGATGAAAATTAAAACAACCCTAAGGTTTCACTTCATGCCCCAAAAATTGACCAAAAAAGTCAGAAAATGAGAATAAATCAATGTTGTAGAAAGGCAGGAATATTAACTGCATTTTTGGTGGAGTTTGAATCAGTACAACTGGAACAATTGGAACAACTGGAAAGCAATTTGGAATTATCCTAATTGAATGGCTAAATTGTCTGTACCCTTTAACCTAGAAATTCCACTACTAGGCACATATGCCAAGAAAGTCAACGGCAAGAAGAAAGGCTCCATAGTCACCAAAATATGTATAATAGCACTTTTGTTGGTAGCAATGAACTAGACACAAGGGAGATGCCTTACAGTCTGGGAATGGCTAAACACTTGTGCATTGTTGGTGAAGCTATAAATTTGCCCAACTACTCAGGGTAAGTAATCTGCAATTATATTAAAGGAGGAAGTAAAATATCCATATCCTTTGACCAGAGAGATTCCATAGCTAGCCATATACCCTAAGGAGTCAATGACAAAAAAAAAAAAAATTTAAGACCCCAGAGATGTCAAAATATTTACAGCAGCACTTTCTATGGTAGCAAAAAGCTGGAAATGAATCAGATGTCCATTAATACAGGAATGATTAAATAAATTACAGTATATGAATGTAACAGAATATCTATAACAAATATTCATAATGAAATTTGTAACAAATATTTCTGGTAAGGGTCTGATATCCAAGATAACAAACAAATATTTAAGACCAAAATCTATTCCCAATAGAAAAGTGGTCAAAGAATATGGACATACAAAGAAGCAGCATGGACATACAAATCAATATAAAATGACCTATACAGAATCAGATAGGTACAATGTAAATGTAAAAGGTACAATGTAAAACTAATAGGTACAATATAAATGTAAAAGGTACAGTATAAAACTAATAGGTACAATGTAAATGAAAAAATGAACAAAACAACTGAATTGAATGGCGTGAAATGATAATGAGTAAGACTGACCACAAAAAAGACCTCCTTCCACTTCTTTGCAGAGGTAGGGACCATGAGAATAGAAAACTACAATGTTTTGGTTAGATAGAGTGAATTTTTTTCTTCTTTTTTCCTTTTACGTAAAATAGTTCTCTGGGGAAATAATAGGGAAAAAGAAAAATGAGGGGAAATAAATGATTTTTAAAAGATAGCAATAAACATTTATTTTTTAAAATATTCATCTACAGATTGCAAAGTTCAACCCAGTGAACAAAAAGGCTCTAGCCTCTGCCAGGTCCTATGACTCAAAGATGACCGTTTAAAATAGTAGTAAGTGCAATGAAGGAAACATGGCAGAAGCATCCTGACTGTGATTGATGACCAGGCAATGTCTCGCCCCATCTTCTAGTGATAGCCAGACTGAGAAGCTAAAAATATGCCATCTCTTCATCCCTTCCCCCAAACCAAGGAGACCCAAGAATTCGGCTTTAAGTTCCAATGGTAAGTTTAACTCTTGGTTAGAGGGACTCTTATCTAGACAGACCAGAAGAAAAATTATACGAACTCATCCATATGTCCACCTAAATCTTAAATACAAATTCAGAAAGACTTCCACCCCTGTGGCTACAATCCATCATTATGATTCCCAAATTCCTTTGTCTCTCCATGACTCCTCAATTAAAGGCCCCACCATGTTTCTAATTCTGTTCAGCATCTTGAAGATCCTTCAGAGAAGGGATGTTTGGTTTTGGTTTGGTATCCCCAGCACTTGGCATGGCGTCTTGCACACAACTGGAGCTAAATGTTAAGAGTCTATGTTGCATCATCATCCCAATATCTTTTTGTTCCACTCCCTCAAAAAAAATTCCATCTTCCAAGCTGTCCTCTTAATATCAGTGGTATCACCTCAATTTTCAGACCCTAGAGTAATTGTTGACTTGTCCCCAATATCCATTTGTCACCTACCATCTAAGATCCTACATCTAATTTCTCCCACCAATGATTTCTCTTGGATTGTCCATTCATACTTTCATCTATAAATTCAGGACTTCAACACCTCACAAATTGATTACTACCTTAGCCCTGGCAGTCACTGAGTCATCTCTCCCCTTCTTGCCAATCATTAAACAGCAGTGTTTCTAAAGTACTACTTTTAAAAAAATCTTATTCCAGGGGTAGCCAGGTAGCTCAGTGGATTGAGAACTAGGCACTTCCTTAGCTATATGACCCTGGGCAAGTCACTTAACTCCCATTCCCTGGACCTTACTGCTCTTCTGCCTTGGAATCAATACTTAGTACTGATTCTAAGATGGAAAGTAAGGGTTTAAAAAAAATCTTATTCTACTCAGGAACCTACTGTAGCTCCCCATTTTTTTTGCAACAAATCCAAATCTCTAATCCTGGCAAAGTGCTCCAAAAGTTCGCCCCACTGTACCCAACTTATTTTATCTTCAACAAATCAGCAATGTCATTTGTGCCATTTTAATGCCACCCAGTTTATAAAGCTATTCACATGTCTTGTTCATCTGATCTTCACAACAGCCCTAAGAGGGTTAGTGCTATGATTATGTCTTTTTTAAGCATAAGGTGTTAAACTGTCAATTAGCCATCCATGTTAAATGGTTTGCCCATAGTCAGACAAGTAGTAAGTGTTTGAACTGGGACTTGAATCCAACTCTCTCCTGATTCTAGGTCCAGAATTCTTGCTACTCCATTATGCTCCCTCTGGACTCAAGTAAGACTGCTCTTCTCACTGTTCCCCCAACACAAGAAGCTAATATTTGTCCTCACTGTTCTCATTCCAGCTTCCCCAAATCCAAGCCACATTTCATATCCTATTTGTTTCACAAACTTTTACCAACAAAGAAATTTCCTGATCTTACAGAATCATAAATTTAAGGGCCATGGAGGCTAAGAAAACATATCAAGTCACTAGAATTACAAAGGGTGAACAGATGCTTTTTAATCAAATCTTGGGAGTATTACAGGCTACTTAAGACACAAAGAGATCCCCAAATAGTTTTCAGATCAGCCAGTAAGGGTGGCTCAGTGGATGGAAATGGGAGGTCCTGGGTTCAAAACTGACCTCAGACACTTGCTAGCTGGGCAAGAAACTTAACCCCCATTGCCTAGTCCTTACCATCTTCTGCCTTGGAACCAAGACACAGTATTGATTCTAAGATGGAAGGTAAGCATGGGTTAGAGCTAGTAGGAACCTCAGAGATCACTTATTTCAAACCCTTTAATTCATGGGGGAAACTGAGGCTGAGAGAGTTGGAATGCCTTATCAAGTTAAAGAGGCAGAAAGTCACATTGCTGGGGCTGGTAATGTATAGAAAATGGTTAGCCATTTTCTATACATTACAGGCTCAAACCAAGGTCCTCAGATTTCAATCCAGCACTCTTTTCCCAATACCCTATACCTAATCTTGTGTTGCACTAATGGTTTATTTTTTTTCCATGTTGATGCTCACATTCTTAGGGCTCTCTCTGCTTGCCTGGGGTGAGTGCTGATCCTCCTCAGGATTTTAAGGTATCTTCCTTATTCAAACTAATATTTCCCATTGGTATGAGTTAATAAAGTTTTTTTCTATTTATCATTAAGAACAAGTATGTGCATGCCATACTACTCTCCCCACCCCAGGTACTCTCATGCTCCGAGGTACCTGGGAAGCAGTGCAAACTCTAGTGTCAATAGATGACTGACCCATTGCTGCCCCTGGCTTTCCCACTTTCATCCCTATCCTGGAAATGTCATTGCAACACCCCAGCCCCAATTTATCTTATTCAAGACCCAGCTCTCCTCAACCCTCTGCAATCTGGCTTCTGACCTCATCGTCCAACTGAAATGAGTCTCTCCAAAATGACCAATGACCTCAAAATTGGGTGTGTGTAGTGAAGCAGCACACCATCCCCTATTTTAGTAGAAAAACCAATGACACAGGATGCAAAAGAACAGGGTTCAAATCCTCACCCTACCATCTTATTTTACCCACCTGAGCAACCTTGAGTAAGTCAAATCACCTCTGGGGCTCTCAAGTTCTTCATAGGGAAAATGGGGAGACTGAAGAAGGCAACCTCTTCCTATTACCTGTTTTGAAAGGTCTTCTTAGGAGTCAGTTCTGGACATAAACCCAACTTTAGATGAAAGAATCGGGTATCTTTAATTTTTTAGCACACATAGAAAAGACCTCAGCATCTAATCAACCAATTCGAGGTGAAGGCATCTTTGCCCAACATAACGGAACAAGGTTGTAGCAGAGTTAGGAGAATTCTAGTCTCCTCGATGTCCAGTCCAATATCTCACGTTGAAGGCACTGGACTTACATTAAATGATTTTTAAGGCCCTTTCGTGCACCGATATGCCACGGTTCTGGAGTCCCTACACATTTCTTTGGCATCCTCCAGTGTTGGGCACCCAAATGCATTCCATAAATGGCTATAGCACTGAACTCAATTAGAAGCAGTTAGCTGTCCTGGGGGTGTGGGGAAGTTGTGAATGCATTACAATTGTGCCCCACAATTGAAAACATATGCACAAAAACTGAAAAAGAGGGCTGACCATGAAATTCAAGCAGATGTCAAAGAAGATCTTGGCAGAGAAAGTTTGGGAACCATCGATCCGATAGAACTTGGCCTGGGCTCTCCTCCCAGTTCCACTCACAGGACAGCAGGCATACAGATCAGACTGCTGGACTATTCACAGCTGCGGCAACCTTCTAGGCCAATACTCCTAGCTAAGCCAATGCTACCAGGCAGACGTGGTTTAAGGTGGCACAATGAGCATCCCCTCGGCAGATGGCTTAAACACAGAGGAAAACTGAGGATGCTCATCACAACAGTGCTGGACACCGTCTCTCCACTTTTACACCTCTACTGTGGCACTCTTTTAAGTCGAGATTTATTCTCTGTACAAGACTTATCGTTAGCTCCCTACTGATTACAGTCCAAGCTCCTTAAGCCTGACATTCAAGGCTCTCTACAGTCTCTATCTTTCCAGCCTTCAGTCATACGACTCTCCTTCTCATACTTCAAGGCAATGGAAAGATGTACGGACTTTAGCGTTGAAAGACTACTGACCTATTGATGCCCCTACTTTTCCCATTTTCATCCCTATTCTTGGATTGTCACCCCAGCCCCAATTTATCTTATTCAATGACCCAGCCCTCCTCTATCACTCTTTTTGAAACCTCTGTAATCTGGCTTCTGACCTCAACATTCCACTGAAACTAATCTCTCCAAAATTACCCATGACCTCTAAATTGACAAATCTAAATGCCTTCTTCCACTCATGCTTCTTGACCTCTCGGATGCATTTGACTCTAATTATTGATCGTCCTCTCCTCCTGGATATCCTTTTGTCTCTGGGTTTCCATGACATTGCTTTTTCCTGGTTCTCCTCCTATCAGTTTGACCTCTCCTTCTCAGGATCCATTACTGGTTCTTCATCCATTCCATGCCCACTAACCAAAGGCTCTATCCTCCACTCTCTTCTCTCCTCTACCACCTCACTTCAGCCACCCTTATTGTCTTTCTGCAAACAATTCCCAGATTTTCATATCTAGCCCAAATTACTCTCCCAAGCTAGAATTACGTACCACCAACTACCACCTTTTGGACAACTCGGACTGGATTTTTCATAGACAACTCGAATTCATCGTGTCCAAAACAGAACCTGTTATCTTTACTCCCACATTCTCCTCTCTTCCAACCTTTCCTCTTACACCAAGGGAGTCACCACCCTCCTAGTCACCAGGCTTGCAAATCCTGCCGTTATCTTTAACTCCTCACTCTCACTTGCCATACATAGAAAATCTGTTCCCAAATCACGCTGTTTCTACCTACACAATTTCTCTCCTGTATGTGTCCTTTTCTTTACTCAAAACGCCACCACCAGTTCAGGTCCTCAATACCTCTCACCCAAACTACTTTAATAGTATTTTTAATCTCCAGTCTTAGAATCAAAACTGTGTATTGGTTTCAGGGCAGAAGAGCAGTAAGAGCTAGGCAATGGGGTTAAGTGACTTACATAGGGTCACACAGCTGGGAAGTTCCTGAGGCCAGATTTAAATCCTGATCATCTCCTCTCTAGGCATCACTCTCTGTAGATTTGGTCAGATGCTCAGAGGGTGGAATGTAGGAATAAGTTAGGTTAATAAATTAGCCACCTAGCTGCCTCCTGTAATAGTAATTTAATTTGTTTTTATCCTCAAATCTGTCCCCACTCAATTCTCTCTTCCATTCATTTGCCAAAATGATTTTTTTAAGTGTAGGTTCATCCTCTCTGTTCAACCCCCAGTAAGTCCTTATTATGACCTCTAGGATTAAATATTGTTGTTGTTCAGTCGTTTCAGTCATATCTGACTCTCCGTGACCCCGTTGGGAGTTTTCTTGGTCAAGATACTGAAAAGGTTTGTCATTTCCTTCTCCAGATGAGGAAACTGAGGCAAACAGGGTGAAGCAACTTGCCCAGGGTCATCACACTCCTAGTAAGTGTGTGAAGTTATATTTGAACTCAGATCTCCCTGACTCCAAGTCCAGTGGTACTCTATCCCCTGAGCCACTTAACTGCCCCAAAGACTAAATACGGAGACCCCCAGTTGGCCTTTAAAGCTCTTTACAAACTAGCCTCTCTCTCCATTTCCAGACTTCTTACTCCCTCCATGCATCTGTTTGCTAGATCCTCACACAGGACACTCCATCTTGTCTTCATGCCTTTGCACTGGCTGACCTGCATGCCTGAAATGCTCTCCCTTCCTTTTCCACCTCTTACTTTCCCCAGCTTCCTTCAAAACTCAGCTCAAATCTCACCTCGTGTAGGTGGCCTTTCCCAAGTTCCTGCATGACCAGTTAGCCTTCCCTTCTCGGATTCCCTTCTACCCACTCTGTATATGTCTTGGACCTACTAAGAGGTCTTTTCCCATTAAAATGAGAGCGCCTGGGAAGTGAGGTAACTGGGGCTTGCTTTTTCTCCCCATAATGCTGACCAAATACTACACGCTTGCAGACCTAACAAATGCCTCCTCCCATGAGTGTGCTGAATTCTAATTTAGCTGGTATTGAATCAGTCTGTGGTCTGACAGACACTCACTCAGGAGATGCTAGTCGGATGAAGAAAATTACCCTTTAGAAATGTAAACACAATCTACTATACCTCTGACCAAAGAGTCTGTTTTGCTAGCTAGGTTTTTATTTCTCTCTCCATCTTATTTCATCCTCTTTTTACTATTTCTCCATCTTTTCCCTCATTGTTTTCACAGCCCACCTTATGTTTGTCTATCCAGGAATTCTCACAATGCTGATGAACTCTTAAGCCCTTTGATGATTAAAAAGGGGGGTCTTTCCTAGTTATGCTCAGCAATATGGTGATCTAAGACAATCCCAGAGACTCATGATGAAAAATGCCATCTGCCCCTCTCAGAAAGAACTGGAGTCTGAATGCAGACCAAAATCACTATATTCCATTTTTCTTTACTCTTCTTTTCATTTGAGAATTCTTCCACAAAGCGATTAACATGGAAAAATATTTTAAGTGATGATTACACATGTAGAATCTATATTGGAGGGCAGCTGGGTAGCTCAGTGGATTGAAAGCCAGACCTAGAGACGGGAAGTCCTAAGTTCAAATCTGGCCTCAGACACTTCCTAGCTGTGTGACCCTGGACAAGTCACTTGACCCCCATTGCCCACCCTTACTGCTCTTTTGCCTTGGAGCCAATACACAGCATTGACTACAAGATGGAAGGTAAGGGTTTTTAAAAAAAAGAAAACAAAACAAAACAAAACAAAAGGCTCTAGACCTGGCCTTGGATGCTTCCTAGCTTTATGATCCTGGCCAAGTCACTTAATCCCCCCTGCCCAGCCCTTGCCACTCTCCACATACACAGTAATGATTCTAAGATGGAAGATAATGGGGGTTTTTTGGTTTCTTTTTTTTTTTTAGGAAAAAAAAAAAGGCTCATGTCAAATAAAACATTCTGAAAAAATGTTGACATTACCCAAAATTAGCATGAAATTGTTATCACTGGAAAGTCCAGGCTCAAAGGAGAATTTGTAGGTTCTGCCAATCAAACTGAAGCAAAATCCCTGAAACCTTAGAAAAGAAAATCTCATCAGGGATTTAGCCATCTAAAAGAATATAAGAAAACTTTGATTGGCTATCAGACCATTCCTTAGCCCTAGAGATGCTGCTGCTAAGCTTGTCACCCCCAGAAGGTCCACAAAAAGTAGACCGTGGGAGTGGGTTAGAGTTAAAGTGATGTGGAACCTCATGGCTCCCATAAGCTTTTCGGGGTGCTGTGTTGTTGGTTAGGACTATGAAAAGGCAGAGGTGAAAGTTACAGCCCCCAGCCAGAGAGGTTCTGGGAACACCCTCCAACCTCACCCTCATGCCTAGAAAAGGAAATGTTGGTCTATTAATCTACTGTTTGGTTTTCACTAGATATCCAAGCAATGACTTGACTCCTGAGTGGGCTAGCTCATGGGACACTGGCCACTCCCACAGAACCCCAAGCCTTTAATTTGTTCAAACAGCAATGAGTCATGCCAAAGCCCCAGAGCTCCCGGGTATTACCAACAAACACCAGAAATTTTTTTCAATATTTAAAATAATGCTAGTTCCGTTTCCGTATCTGCTAGGCTGCCTTTCTGCTGATAAGAAAGGGCCAGACCGTACTGGCCTTGTGGCCCTAGCCTTGATTTAGAGCTAGAAGGGAAACTGCAATGGAGTTTCGCCATGAAACATGGATTTAAAGCTGGAGGGTTCTAGAAGGTCAGTCATCTAGTCGAAGGGCTTCACTTCAGATGAGAAAATGGAGATTCATTGAACTTGAGCTAAAGTGATTTGCCCAAGGTCACAAAGACATCCTTGGGGAAATTTATAACTTGCACCAGTTGACATCTCTATTGCACTTTATTATGCCACCCAGATTCACTGGCCAATGTGTTTCTTTCTTTTTTTTTTTTTTTTACCAATATCCCTTTTTTTAAACATTTATTAATATTCATTTTTAACATGGTTACATGATTCATGCTCCTACTTTCCCCTTTGCCCCCCGCACTCCCCCCACCCATGGCCGATGCACATTTCCACTAGTTTTGTCATGTGTCCTTGATCCACCAATATCCCTTTGATATTTCTCCTGATCTCATGGAGGGCTTCACTCGCTACAGGAGTTAAGAGTAGTTAGCCGTCAGGGCACATCCTTCCCGCCTGCCGATAGGGCAATGGTGACTCTGAAGGGGGAAGGGTGTGGGGAGTGAATGCTCCGTATCCTGGAAAATATTAGTCAAGCCAAGCAATCACCAGCCTTCCCAAGTAGTCATTCCAGCCACAAGCACCAAAGAGAAAAGAAATCCCTAAGCCAAAAATGGTCCAGGCAGTTCCCATCAAAGCCAAGAAGCACAAATAACCTGTTTCTACTGTTCTCTCCTCCTTATCCCTCACTTCTACTCATGAAATGAAAGATTTTGCTCCCATTAGAGGAATTTAAATCCCAAAGGAAAGCATCCTTCCCTCCAGCCCCTGAAGTCGCATCCCTGACAGGTTGCTTATGCACGAAGGGGGCTCTACAGCCATTCTACTGAGATTCTCCAACTCTATGCCAAAGGGAAAGAGGAACTTGGCTCCCCACTGGAGAGTGGGGAAAAGGAGAAACAGTTAAACCTTGGATGGAAGATAGCAATCCTTCTAAAATCACACTGACAAATTTTGAGTCAGCAAGTTTCCAACCAGCAGATTTCCTGAAGCTTTTCTCTTTTTTCCCTTTCCAATATGATTGTTATTACTTCTTTATGCATTCTCCTGCTTAATGAAATTAGCCTTAAAATAGTCAGAAGAGTAAGGCTCCATTAATTCCAACTCCAGAATCATAGAACTTTATAACTAGAAGAGACCTTAGAGATTACCTACTTACTTTCATTTTATAGATAAGGAAACTGAGGACTCTCAAGGGTGAAGTGCCCTCCCCAAGGTCATAGAACCACTTAATGGCAGCGCTGGATTAGAACCCGGGTCTCCTGATTCCTAATTCTTCTATCTCCTGATGGCTTTTGCCACATGGTCCCGTAATTTAGGAATTTATGATCATTCTAATGAGATTGGTCTAAAGCATACTACAGCAGTCCTTCATAAATAGTATAGTAATAGAAACAAAGATTTCTCCTAGGACTACTTAAAATACTCACAAGAATACACTGTTTTCAGCTGCTGAGCATTTCCAAAGCAACATTTACACACAAACCACAAACAACTGATAGATGCTAATGAAAAATCACTCATTTCTTCAATAAAGCAAGATTTCTATGAGCCACTTCAAGAGTTCTATAGGATTACAAACTGTCTGAGCTGGAAGGGACCGCACAGATCATCATCTGGTCCAACTCCCTCATTCTACATATGGGGCCACAGAGGCTGACACTTTCTCGAGCTCACACTGACAACAAATCCATTGGTTTTTTTTTTCCCAAGATGCCTGCAGCTTTTTTTTTTAGCCTGGTTTATGCCAAAATAACAAGGATGCTTTTATTTACAATATTCTGTAATTCAGATATTTTATTCACTCAAACTAATATTTCCAAACAGTACAAGTTAATTGGGTTTTTGAGAGAAGAGGGGGGAGGAGAGAGACAGAGACAGAGACAGAGAGACAGAGAGAGAAAGGGACATTTAGGGAGAAGGGAGAGAGAAAGAGAGAGGAGGAGGAGTTAGAAGGAGAGGGAAGAAGGAAAGGAGAGACAAAAAGAGAGAGATATGGAAGAAGAGAGGGAAAGAGAGGGGTAGGAGGGAAAGGAGAAGAGAAAGAGGGAGACTAAAGCTACATATGGAATAGAAAAAAACAATGACCTAGGATGCACAAGAACAGGGTTCAAATCCTTACAACTACCATCTTACTCTACCCAATTGTGCAAAAAACTCAGGCGAATCAAGTCTCCTCTCTGACTCTCAATTTCTTCTTCTGAGACTGGACAAGGTAGCCCATTCTTATAATCTGTTTTGGAAGGATTCCTGAGAGGACAATTCTAGAAATAAACTCAGCTTTCAATGAAAGATGGCTCAGTGGATAGCATTAGACCTAAAATCAGGAAGATATGTGTTCATATCCAACCTCAGACACTTACTATTACTAGCTGGATGACCCCAGACAATTAATTTGATCTCTGTTTGCCTCAGTTTCCTCATCTTCAAAATGCAGATGATAATAGCACCTACCTCCCAGGACTGCTGTGAAGATCAAATGAGATAAATCTGTAAAATCTTTAGCACAGTGCCTAACACCTAGGAGGTGCTACATAAGTGTTATTATTATTATTGTTATTATTATTATTATTATATCCTTCTGTTTCTCTAGCATATAGAGTCAAGAGCTGGAAAGGATCTCAGATCATCTAATCCAACCCCTGCATACAATCAATGAGGAGTCCAGGTGAGGATCAGACAGCTGGAATCCCTTGCCCAAGGTCATGGCGGAGTGAGAAGAACTCCCATCTCCAGAGCCCCAGCCCAATGCATTTATTTCTGAGCATTACAACATTAATAGCACCCTAGTCATATGACATCACAAAACTAAGTGAGCAGTCCTGTCTCTGAGCCACAGGCAAACAAAAGGAAGTGCTACCAATAAGAGGGTGACAAGCCTTCATTTTTCTTTCAAGGATGTTAAAGCGATATGCTTTGCCTCCCTTGCCAGGGCACACAAATCTCTCAGATGCAGGCAGGATGATCACTGACTAGGAGAAGATTATGCTCAGAATATTTTATGAGATTAAGCACTGTGAATCCTCCACATGACTTCTTCCATTCCACTTACAGCTCACAGAATAAGAGAGTCTACTTGGTGAAAGCCTTTGGTTGGGGAAGCTAGGTGGCTCAGTGGAGAGAGAGACAAGTCTGGAGGTTCTGGGTTCAAATACAACCTCAGATATTTCCTAGCTGTGTGATCCTGGGCAAGTCACTTAACCCCCAATTGCCTAGCCCTTAACTGCTCTTTTGTCTTGGAACCAATACTTAGTATCCATTCCAAGAAGAAAGTTAAGGGTTTTTGTTTTAAAATAAAATAAAGTCTTTGGTTAATGTTTTACGGTTTTCAAAAGAAAAAAAAACCATCAGCACCAACAAACCAGATGAAGGAAATCAAGAAAAAATCCCTCTCTGTTATAGAGAACAGCTCTGGGATAGGTATCAGGGATTACTGACGACTTCCGGCACATAAACCCATATGGTAGTCATAAATTTTGTAGGTAGACCAGAGGCCTAAAATAGTTTCCATATTTACTCACTTTGTCCCAGAGCTAGCAGCTGAAGGTAGGCTTATTGGATGAGGTCTAGTTCTTTCTTAATTCCAGGTGGTTTCTATAAGATGGTGCTTTAATTAAAATAAAGAATAACGGAATCCTCTCTCCCTATTTGGTTATTTTCTATTTTGGTATTTTCTAGTCCTCTAGGCATAGCTAGGTGGCACAGTGGCTAGAGCTCTGGACCTCGTGTCAGGAAAACTCATCTTCCTGAGTTCAAATTTGACCTCAGACACTTATTATCTATGTGACCCTGGACAAGTCACTCAAACTTGGTTGTCTCAGTTTTCTCATCTGTAAAATGAAATGGCAAATCACTCCAGCATCTTTGCCAAGAAAACCCTAAATGGCGTCCCAAAGAGTCTGACGTGACTGAACAACAATAATAAATTTTCCAGTCCTTCCTCTATCTCCCCATCATCTTCTTTCCTGCTCCCTTCTTTGTACATACTTCTTTATATATCCTTTCACTAGAATGTAAGCACCTTGAAGGCAGGGAGGCACTGTTATGTTTTGTCCTTCTATCTAGAGCATCCAGTAAATAGCCTTGCCTATAGAAGACACTCAAAATTTTCTCTTCTTCCATAGGGTGACAAAATAGAAACTTCTTAAAGTTCATGCCAAATTTAAGAGACAGCAAAGCCTATGGAAAGAGTGCTGGATGTGGAGTCAGAAAAGATCAAATCTTGAGTCTATCATTTATTACCTTTTTTATGACTTTGGGCATGTGATTGAAATATTCGGGGCCCCAGTTTTACAATCCATTAAACAATGACTTCTAAGGTCCCTTGTGGCCTCAAGTGTATGCTAGAGATGTTCTATCAGAAGAGAGATTTCCAAATTCAAATATATAGAAATATAAAATATATGATAAACATAAATATTATATATATATATATATATGTAACTCCACCTCTCGCTCTCTTTTTCCCGCATACAAGGCTGGGAAAGCAGGCTTTACTCTAGTTTTTTTATTTAAGTTATTATTAATAAATTTATAAATATAATATTTGGATATTAATTTTAATTCTCACAATATATTCCATGATGCAACCATCCACTATGATCCTATAAACTGAAGAGATTAGATCTCCTTCCCTAACCTGACGGCTGCTGGAACAAATAACCTGAGATCCTCCCATTTTCA
Organism: Gracilinanus agilis; assembly: GCF_016433145.1. NCBI lineage: Eukaryota > Metazoa > Chordata > Mammalia > Didelphimorphia > Didelphidae > Gracilinanus > Gracilinanus agilis. Next base: position 468,535,994 of record NC_058133.1, read on the forward strand.
GATATAAGAGGTAGAAGGAAGAAGCAAAAAGGCTGAGGTTGGGGAGCTCGAGGGGGGAGAAGAGAGGGTGGGTGCTGTGGGCGAGGTGTTCAGAATATAATTGTGGCTTGTACTAAAACATTTTGAAGCTTTATTATGAAATAGCTCTACAAATTGTCTTCAAACCTTGTCATAAGGGTTGTCTTGCCTTTGGGTAATGTTAGGATACCAGAAGGAATCTATCTAAATAATAATCTCTCTAATGTGCTAATTTGTCCATCTGTGACATAAAATTCCCAGGGGCCCCAGCAGCCGTCTCTAAACACAGAACTGGTCACCAGGCAAAGAAGGTAGCAAGTGATAGACCTTACAGAAGATGCAGAAGAAGACTGGGGCATCTGCTGCTAGGAAATCACAAGGGAACAGCAAGGCAACCCCCATCTGGTCCAAGGCCATTTCCACACCATACATTTTGCCAGCTCATACGAAATACCTTGGGGACAAGGAGCTTAGATGAATCAGGAAGAAGAGAGGGGGAACACACAGTTACACACAATGCCAATGATGACACATGAAAAAGTGCTGATAAATAATGCCTTCTTAGACGACTGGCCTGGGGGAAGGCGGAGGTGAGACAGAAGGAAGGAGGAGGGAAGAGTCCTGGCAGAAACAGGACTAGAACAACTTGTCTCCCACTGATCTGATTCAACAGCAAGTTAAAAAATGGTAGGCAGATTGTGGGGTCTCCCTATCCTGCCTACCAGAAGCTCTCTTCTTCCAGAGAACTTTTTCACTAGAATGTAACTGGGAACTCAATGGCAGTTCAAATAGGAGAAAAGATTACAATAAAACACCAACACAACATCTTCCAACACAATGTCTCTTGCTGTAATTTGAGCAATCCGTATGGTAGCCAGCCAGATGACACAGATCTATGCAGTGTGGTACAGGGGAATGAATGCTGGGTTCAGAATTAGAAGCCCTGGGTTTCAATTCTAGTTCTATTTATAACTATCTGGGGGAACCTTAGGAAAACCACAGAAAGGATCTGGACCTAAATTTCCTCATCTGGAAAGTGGGAGAATTAGACTTGTTCTCTAATCTCTTCTAGATTTACAACTGTGATCTCATGATCTAAATGCTTGGAGTGGCTTGGATTCCTCACAGGAAAAGAGAGATTGAAGGCAGAACAACTCAACTCATATCTTTTTTTTTTCTTTATCAGGTAAACAGAACTTCAAATTGGTAAGATTAGAACAAAAATGGTCAGCTGGGAGTTGTAGCTGAACAAATAAATGCATGAAATGATTGTAAATAAAAAGATTGTAAACTAAATTGTAAATTAATTTTCCTCTACAAGTTCAATTCATCAAGTCCAGAAGAACTATAATCCCAGGATACAGAAAGAAATGAAGCATGTGAATCATGAGCCCTTGATAAGTCAGGAAGAACCAGAAAGGAGTGATGAAACAGGAGATAAAGAAGCTTTGTCTTGATTTTCCAAAGAAGAAAGAGAATGAAACCTATTGGTCAGTAACCCTGACTTCAATTCCAGCATAATTTTAGAGTATCTGTAAAAGGGATAGTTAGAAAACATCTAAAAAAGGAATTGGTAATTGCTGAGAGCCAACAATGCTTCACTGACAAGACACGGGAGACCAACCACATTTCCCTTTTTGTAAGTGTGACTAGATGATAGATCTAGGGGAATGTCGTTGGCATAATGTAACAATGTTGTAGAAGTCTTTGACAAAATCTTTCATGCCAATTTTATAGGCACAGATGGGGAAATGTGGGCTAGATTACAATAGAGTTAGGGTGGTACAAGTTTCTGGGAGCATGCTTCAAGGATCTATTCCTGGACCCAAGTTGTTTAGATAGATAGATAGATAGATAGATAGATAGATAGATAGATAGATGGATGGATGGATGGATGGATGGATGGATGGATGGATGGATGGATGGATGGATGGACAGATAGATAGATAGACAGATGTAGATATAGATGATATAGATATAGATATAGACCCTTACCTTCCATCTTGAAATCAATATGATACATTGATTCTAAGGCAGAACAACAGGAAGGGCTAGGCAATAAGTGACTTTCCCAGGGTCACACAGCTAAGAAGTGTATACGGCTAGATTTGAACCCAGGTCCTTCTCTCTCTAGGCCTGGCTTTCAATCCACTGAGCCACCTAGCTGCTTCTTATTTAATATTTTTAATGTATGACTTAGATGACAACTTATTTGGCATATTTATCAAAATGATAGATGAAGTGTAGTTAAAAAGGAATAGTTACCATATTAGATGACAGAAAGAGGAGCCAGGAAACTCTCAGCAAGAGTGTCAGAGAAAATAATTAAATCTTCTTAGACTGAACTTAAATCTCTTAACTTAAACAGCAGATGTGCATAAATGGGAGTGACATTCAAGACAGGTCATTAAAATGGCTGGAGCTGGCCAGGTCAGGAGAAATTTGTGGTAGAGGATCAGTGTTCAAGACAATCTCAGAGAGAGATCAAAAGAACAGAAAAACTCGTGGATATCATTACCAATAAAAAAAAAAGGTAATCAAGAAGACATAAGAAACTCTCAACTCACATGCCTCTTCTCTGAGCTCTCTATAACTTTCTGAAGATGATCTACCTATACAGGAAGGCTTATCCTTCATAAAAATAAGAGCAGTAAAGTGGCAAGCTTTCAAAGATGACTTTCATATGCCTGAATGAGAAGTGTAAAAAATATAACAGCCCATTAAATCGACTGACAACAACAACAAAATACATCTGACTAGATAGGGCAATATGTAGCTTTCAGATTCTGCAGTAGCTTTCTGATGCAGGATCACATCATTAGAAACCTGATAAGAGATGTAACCACTCAGACCACTTGGGCCAATAATTCCCTGATTAACAACCTCACATGATGCTTGACAATACTCTCTTCAGGAGTAGAGAGGTGGTATTAACTAGGGGATATGGAGATGGTCTCAGTTAGGAACCAAATCACAGAGAAGACAGTAGTGGGGTCTAGTCCCACCTCTAACATACTAGCTGAAATTCTCTCTTTTTAAACCTTTACTCTCCATCTTAGAATCAGTCTATGTATTGGTTCTAAAGTGGAAAAGCGGTAAGGGCTAGGCAGTTGGGGTTAAATTATTTGCCCAGGCTCAACACAGCTAGGAAGTGTCTGCAGCCAGATTTGAACCCAGGACTTCCCATCTCTAGGCCTGGCTCTCAATCCACTGAGCTACCTAGATGTCCTCTGGCTCTAAGTCTTGACAAATTGTTCTAGTGGCAATTACCTCTTGGTCTAAATTGGTAAAGGGAATTTCTATTTATTCACAAAATCAAGAATCCAAATAGCTCATCCTTCTCCAGCAAAACAAAACAAAAAACTTTGCCTGTGGTGTTCACTGCCTAGAGTTCAAATGCAAGAGGGATTCCCCATAAGATACTGAAATCCTCCATTATATTCCTGTTTGCAAACAACATTAGGCTGACTATATGGAACCAAAGCAATCTTTAATGAAACCTATGTCCAAAAGAAGAGGAATCCATACCTCAAAAAAACAAGTAGACAAAGAACATATAATGTCCAGATTATGGTTCTGCCAAGCAGCCTGTTAAGTCATTCCAATGAGCTAACCTCAGAATTAGGAGGAGAACAGGCTGAATTGAGTTTCAGAAACTCCACAGCACTTTCAATGATCCAAAACGACTGCTGACATAAAAAGAAATCTTTTTAATACTAATATTCTCCTATAATTATGTGACCCTCAGGACATCATTTAATCTCTTCGTGTTCTAGACATCACTGTAAGACTATAAATTGCAGAGAAGGTGCCAATCTGCATTGGGAGAGGAAACTTCCTTATCTTATAACCATGAAGGTTCCGGTCTAATTCCTATCTCTATTCTCCTGATGATATCTCATGGCTGCCAAATACATAACATCATGATCTCCAAAAATCAAAATGGCAGATGACTCAAATGTCAATGAAGAGAAATTTAATGGGTAGAATGAGGCTACAGCATATTACTCAAGACAATGTCTGTGCAAATAATAGATTAAAAGATATCGAAGACATATATGATTGGAAAATCTCTGTAAAAACAAAAAATACCAGATAGATAACCTAAGTGCCAGGGTGGTTTAAAAAAAAAAAGATTCCAATGATTTCAGGACTTTGGATTCCTATATGATAGGTTTATAGGCAGCCATGGGAAAAAAATCCTACAGGTAACTTCTATAATGGTAGAAGGAATATCCATATTCATTAATCTGTATTGATTTAATTTAGTTAATTAGTTAGTTAATTTAGTTAATTTAGTATTAGTTTCATTTAGTTAATTCAACAAATATATACTAAATGGGAAGGTAGGAAGAATAAAGTATTAACAGGTCCTGCCCTCAAGAAGCTTGTGTTCTAACTGTACAGATACGGTAAGAACACAGTTAGTAAATGACATTAATTGAGGTAAGGCTAGGGAGGAGTATCAAAGAAGACTTCAGGGAAAAAGATGATACCAAAGTTGAAGTAGGAAGCAAGATAAGACTTCGGAGAGTTGAAGTCTTTGAGGGAATGCCTTCCAAAGACAGGATAGCTTAAGTGAAGGTACTGAAACAGGAAATTGAGCAGAAATATATATATATACATATATATATATATTTGTTTGTTTATTTATGTATTTGATTATTGCCCCTGATAACTCACTTATATCTGCTTTGGAGAAGTTTTAAACATATTTCTACTTTCTAGACCCAAGAAAACAAGTATAATCTCTCTTTCCATGTCTTGTTTTGGAAGCAAAAAATAAAATAAAATATTATATATATATATGTTTACACACACACACACACATATATATATATATATAAAAGTTCTACACTTGGGTTAAAAAAATAACAGTCCAAGTATAGGAATGAGGAGCCAACAAGGCTAGACCACATGAAAAAGAGGAGGGAGGTTCCCTCCATTATGGACTCAAAATGAGTCAATATGACATCACAGTCAAAGGAGTTTGTACAATTTTTGGCTGTCCTTAAGAAAAACCTAGTGTCCAGGGCTAGGAAGGCCTCCTCCATTCTGCCCCGTTAAGACCACAACTGGACGACTTCATTCAATTCTGGACACCTCATTTCAGGATCCACTGGAAAAGGAAATGCCAAACCACTCCAGTATCCTTGCCAAGAAAACCCCGTGGACAGCAATGGTCCACGAGGTCACAAAGAGTCCAACATGACTGAGTGACTGAACATTTTAGGAAAGGAACTGACCAGCCAGAGTGGCCAAAATAATAAGGGGTCTTTGGACCCTGCCTTGTGAGGTTTCATAGAAGGGACTGGGCATGTTTAACATAGAAAACAGGAAGACTTAAATAAATGGGGACATCATAGCTTGTCTTCACGTATTCAAGAGATATCACATGGAAGAGAGATTATACTTGTTTTCTTGGTCTGGGGGAGAAAGTAGAAATATGGGTAAAACTACTCCGAAACAGATATAAGTGAGTTATCAGGGGAAACTTTAACAACTCAGGCTTGGAAAAGCAGAATGGGCTGCCTCCAGAAATATTGGGGTCCCTGGCACCTGAAGTCTCTGGTGAGAAACCTAATGGCTACTTGCCATGGCCATTAGAGAGGGGATTCCTGTTCTGGCACAGGCAAGATAAAATGACTTTAGAGATGCCTTCTGATTTTAATTCGGGGAATCTATGACTGAGAAGTCACAAGCAGAAAAGGTTGCAAAATTTTCTTCTCTGGAGGTCCTTAAAAAAAAAAAGTAGATGCTTATCTGTTAGGGCTGTATAGACCTGCTTCTGCTAGAAAGTTCTCTTTCAAGGTCTCTTACAATTATTTATGAAGCCTGTTTTGTTTTGGTTTTTTTTTTCCAGGGCAAAGCTTTCCTAGTAAGTTCCATCATCAATGCTACCAAAACAACATTTTACATACAATAAATTCAACCTCATTTCAATGTGCAAAGATAACTCTCTTAACAGAGAAGAGAAAACTGTCAGTTCTATGGTTTTGCTCAGGCCAGGACAATTAGAAACTAGGCACAGAGGTGGTTTTGCCCTGATAAATGGCCTCCAGCTTAGCAGGGACATTGCTGCTGAGATAGTCCAGCATTTCTTCCAATGAAATGAATTTTTTTAAGAGCTCTCCTGACTTCTGTGACATAGCTTGATTCCCAGAGGATTAACTGAGTTAGATCTCTATGCTACAGGTCGGAACAGATCCTCGGGCCAAATTTGATCTGACCTGCCATTTCCCAATCATTCCAGGGCACTGGGAAAATTTTAATTCCAAGTACCAGCAAGTCAGATTGTTTCAGGCTAAGACATCAGTGACTACAGCTCAAGCCAGCTGTGGGGTTGGGTTTGCTTTTGTTTTTTTTAATTTTGATTTGGGTCCCGATGAGTTTCTGGTTATCTTTGCCTCTGCTCTGAGATTCAGAGCTAAGTGGCTACAGTTCTCCTCTTCCCCTGGTCCTAGGGATGATTAGAAAAAGGGAAGGAGGAGTTAGGAAGGTCCCTCCCCTGTGGGAAAAACCCCAGGCACAAGGGAAGCCCAAGTGGCAAAATGACCTTTCAATCAATCACCTGTTCTGTATTAAAAGCACCTACTGTGTGTACCTTCTGTCTTAGAATCTATATTAAGTATTGGTTCCAAGGCAGAAGAGAGATAAGGGCTAGATAATGGGGGTTAAGTGTCTGAGGCCACATTTGAACCCAGATCCTCTAGATTCCAGACCTGGCTCTTTATTCACTGCCCCTCATCATATTTAATCTTCATAATAACCCTGAGAGATAAGTAGTGCTGGTACTATTATTATCCCTATTTTACAGATGAGGAAACAGAATCAGAAGTGACTTGCCCAGGGCCATACAGCCACTAAGTGCCAGAGGTGGGATTCAAACCTAAATTCTCCACCACCTCTACTCCAAGCCCATTATTCTTTCTATTACAGCATACTGCTTGTCTTAACAAGAATAAACCTGCCTTCCCAGCCCCCAGCCCACCTCCACTCCTCTCCTGGGTTCTACCTTAAGTTTTATTTTTTCCCCTCAATATATCAAGATTCTGGGGATTCATCTACTCCCAAGGATTCAACCCTCTATCTAAAATCAGGGGACTCAAATCTCTGAGCCCATCTTCATTCGATGCTCAAAGCTCAAGACATCTTACCATCACTTGGAAGTAGGCATCAAGAGTAGAACTGCTTCAGCCTGCCTCCTTCCTCCCATAGTAGCCCAATTTCTCTCTTAAGGGGGATATCATCATTAGTTTCTTAAGTTGCCAAGTTAAGGACCTAACTACACCTTTCTCCCTTTTCCTGATCATGGAACTCACATCCCAAATCCCGACACATCTTAGTGTTTTTTTAATTTAATTTTTTCTTAATCCCATGTAAATAAAGATTTTTAACATTTAAACAAATTTGAATTCCATATTCTCTCCCTCCCTCTGCCACACTACGGCTCTTGTCAAAAGAGTTCTTCCTTCTCAACTCCCCCCTTTGAAGATGAGGCGATAGATGAGAAAACTGAGGCTGGGAGGGTCATGTCACTAGTTCAAGGACAATGAGCCATTTATTAAGTGGCAGAGATGAGACTTGAACTCCAGGCTTCCACTCCCAGTCCAGTGTCCAATCCATTTAACTCCACTGCTTTTAATGCAAAAGGATTTAATTTCATTTAACATAAATACTTTCCTGTCCATCTGTAATTGAATTCAAAGAATCATTTCATACAAAGCTAGAATAGACTTCAGAAGCCCTCCAGACCAAGTCCATTAGAGTACAGCTTCTCAAAGGGTGGTTCGGGGACCTCAAGATACTTTTAGGGGGGCTGCAAAATGGAAACTATTTTCATATGAATACCTTTGAGACACTTTAATTTCTAAGATCATAAATACTGATCGCTATATCCTGGGAGACAGTCCTCAATAACTTTTTTTTTAAACCCTTACCTTAGGACCTAGAAACAATCCATAAGACAGAAGGGCAAGGGCAAGGGTTGTGACTTGTCCAGGGTCACACAGTTAGGAAGTTGATAAAAGATTTGAACCGATGTCTTCTCAACTGCAAGTCTGTCATATTTACTATGCTACCTAGCTGCCTTCCTCTACCTGTACCTCCCATCCTCATCAACAACTTTTAAAAGTACAAAAGGGTCTTGAGATCAAAACTTTAAGGTCTCAGAATATTTTACCAATGTGGTTAAGTGGATTGGCCAAAGGCTAAAGAGCTGAGATTTGAACCCAGGTCCTCCGATTCCAAATGGACTACTCTTTTCACTGTATCAAACTTTCTATCTGACATTTCTATTCTCCAACGGGTAAGTTAGTAGAGGGCAAGGACAATGTTTATGTACAGTCAAGTCTCCATTTTTATGTGAGCTCCTCAGGGAACGAGGTACTCTTAGGAACTAAAATTTTCTGTTTAATGGAGGATCAGGCAGAAAAACTCTCCTTCCTCCTTGAAAATTTTGCTAAAACACATTAGTCTATTTCCCTCCTAATGCCGAGCTAATTTCATATTTCTTTGATGATTCAAGTTCCTACCATGCCGCAGGGGTCATTCTACACATAAATTATTTTAGATGGAGATGTAAAAGATTGGGCTAAGTACGTACTGACCCTAGGATATAGCTGAGAAGGGTCTTTTAATAAATCTCTTTCGTTCTTCAAGAAAGAAGGAACAATAAACAGCCCCCTTGACTGAGAGTTCTCTGGCGGGGGGGGGGGGGTTCCTCTCAATTCCTTCTCGAATTGCCTAGCACACAATTAAGAGCTTAATAAGTGTGTCTTGATGGTGTTTGGCACCAAAGCATTTTCCATGAAAATATGCATGATTTTCCGCAACCATATCTTTTCCCCCCTTTGAAAATTAGGTGGCATTCACACACAGGTGTCTGAAATTCTCCTAACATGAAAGCAAACCCTTCCCAAAGAGCATCTGTGTTCATTTTGATGCAGCAAAAAGCACTGGATTGGGAGTCGAGAAACAGAGCTAGATTCGAATTAGGGCTCCCATCCATACTAGCTATGTGAGCGTAAACGAGTCACAATCTTTCCGAGCCTCAGTTTCTTTATCTGAAAAATGTGGAGAATCAGTCTTTCTAGTAACACCAAGGCATCCCAGGATTGTGAGGAGAGCTGGGTCAGACTTAAACGGATCCCATAAATGTGAGATGTTATCACCCAAAGAAAGCAACCTGCTGTTCCCTAAATGGAGTTTGGAGTTTCATTAACAGAATCATAAATAGAAAACAGAAAGGAACCCCAGAGATTGATCTCATTCAACTCCCTCATTTTACCGATGAGGAAACTGAGGTCCACACACAGAAGCTAAGTCACCTGGCCCATGGGTACAAGGAGAGTCATCTCCAGAGCTGGAATTTGAACCCAGGTGCGGTTACTTCCAATCCATCATTTTTCTCCACTATGGGGGACAGCAAATCCATGTTGGCCAACCCAGAATCAAGGGAGGAGAGTAAGACATACTAAGTCTGGACAGGGAGGACAGCACCGGACTGTGAAGGGCTTTACACACACAATTTCATTGGTTTGGCCACTTCCCCCTACAGATGTAAATCATAACTGCCCTGTAATTTAGTAGATCACTTGGGTACAAAACTCCATTATCCTGAGGCCAGATACGGGGCTCAATGGATTGAGAGCCAGACCTAGAGACTGGAGGTCTTGAGTTCAAATCTGACCTCACATACTTCCTAGCTATGTGACCCTAGAAAGGGATTGAGGGGGGAGAGAGGAAAGGAATAAAGCAGCTGTGTGACTCTGAGTAAGTCATTTAACTCTCACTATCTAGCCCTTACTTTACACAGTATTGATTCTAAGGAAGAAGGTAATAGTTTTTCAAAAATCCACTTTCCTATGGCCAGTCCAATAATCATAAGCTCATAGATTTGGAAGACTTCAGAAGTCATCTAGTCCAACTGCCTCATTTTACAGATGAAAAAACTGAGGCCTGGAAGTTAAATGACTTGCCCAGGGACACACAGCTAGTAAATGTCTGAAGCAAAATTGGAATCCTGATACAATGCCCAGAACTCTACCCACTATGAGTCATGAGCCTCTCACCAATTTGCCCACTGTATGAAAACCAGCCTAGCCTTCTTCAATCCATCTCTAGTTTCCTATCGGAAGCCTTCCTAGCATGGTAGGACCTGAGAGAATTGATTCTCAAATGGCACAGTCACCTTCACACCACAACAAGACACCAGGAAAAAATTCCTGTCTCTTGACACCACAGCGCTTAAAGCATCTACTGTTTCACCACCCTCCTCTGGAAGCTTTCTTTGACTTTTTGGGACATAGCTGATAGCTTCCCTTACCCATCCCTGTCCAAACAAGTTTCAAGTAGAATGGAAGTTCTTCACTCAGTGACTCTTGAGGGTTGGGTTTTTTCCTTGGTTAGGTTGTTTTTTTCCCCCCTCCAGTGCCTAGTCTAGTGTCTGATACATTACAGGCATTTTATTAAATCCCGATGAGAGGGAATCCAGGCAGAAGCTTCCCGACTCTCCAAATATACTTAAATCCTGCATTTGTAGATGGCCTGGTAGATAACGCCAATAAATACCCAGTTATCTGTGTATTTGTTCGGTGTTTGCTCTAAGGATGGCCAAACTTATTTCCTCGCCCTGTATTTGCAAGTGGCATTTCCATTTTTTAATATTCCATCTTGAAAAGAGATTTCAACCTGCTTGTAGCATCAGCCTTGGTGTGGAACAGCTATCTCTTTCTTCAGAGTGCACAGAAAAATGAAATTTTGCTTTATGACCTGAAGTTCAGCACTCATCTCTCTTGGTTCTTCCCTTCCCCCTCCCGTCTCTCACAGGAAAGAAAGGATGAATCTATTGTCACACACACCTACCTTCCTGTCATTCTCACCATTTTTTCTGAGTCTGCTTTCAGGCAGAGTCACTCCCTTCCTCAACCCCTTTCTGTCTTTATTAGACTCACCATCACTAACCCCACCACCATGGCTACTCTCTCTCTCTCTCTCTCTCTCTCTCTCTCTCTCTCTCTCTCTCTCTCTCTCTCTCTGTCTCTCTCTCTGTTTCTCTCTGTCTCTCTGTCTGTGTCTCTCTCTCTCTGTCTGTCTCTGTCTGTCTCTGTCTGTCTCTCTCTCTCTCTGTCTCTCTCTGTCTCTCTGTCTGTCTGTCTGTCTGTCTGTCTGTCTGTCTGTCTGTCTCTCTCTCTCTCTCTCTCTCTCACACACACACACACACACACACACACACACACACACACACACACACCCTGGCCCCCAGCCTCTCCCTGTGGATTTATAACATTCTCAGCCAAACTCCCAGTCCATTCCTGATGGGCTCTGGAGCTCCAAAGGGATTGGGCTGATGTGGGACAGTTTACAGAACAAGAAACAGGCTAAGAGTCAAGGATCAAAGGCAGATGGGTAATTAGAAAGGATGGCTTTAATTCTTTGCAGGGAGAGAGAGGGGAATTGGTCCTGGGCAGGACTTCAGGGTTCAGGGTTCAGTCAGGAAAAGCCACTGAGTGGATAAGAGGGGGGAGGGAGGAAAGGATGGGGAAAGGACTCAAATAGAAAACAAAGCAGCAAGATGGGCATTTGGACTTCTACAATTTCAAAGCCTGTGACCTTAGATTATGTGAATGACTTATGCAAGGTCACACCACTAGTTCAAAGAACATCAAAGATAACAGTCCCAGATTCAGGCTCCATTAAGGAGCTCCTCATTTATTACAATGGTTCCCTACTGCAAACAGAATAAATACAAATTCTTTAGAGCCAGACTTTTATTTTTAAAACTCTTACCTTCCATCCTAGAATCAATACTGTGCACTGGTTCCAAGGCAGAGGGGCAATAAGGGCTAGGCAATGGAGGTTAAGTGATTTGCCCAGGGTCAAACAGCTAGGAAGTATCTGAGGTCAAATTTGAACCCAGGACCTCTAGGTCTAGCTCTCAATCCACTGAGTCACCTCCCTGGCCGTTAGGGCCAGACTTTTAAGCCCCTCCATAATCTGGTTCTAACTGGCTCTTCCCACCCAGCCCTTTGGTTTACTATAATACTAACTGCTGTAGGGACTGCTAAACAGCTCATGGCTCTCTTCCCATTTTTACATTTACAAGCCCCCTACTGAATCTGGAAGGAGCTTTGTCATCTCACCTGTTAAAAATCTTTTCCCATAGAAACTGTTTAGATGACACCTCCTCTATGAAGTCTTCCCTGATCCCTCTGGCTAAAAGCACCCTCTCCTTCAAATTTTCCCAGAGGATTTTGTCATACTCTACTTTGCATTGTATTTATTTGTAAAAGGTTTAGTAGACAGAGTTCTGGGTTTGAATCCTCTCTCAGATTCTTATTATCTACATTACCCTGGATGGGTGGTCACTTAATTTCTCAGGTCCTCTAGTTTCTTCATCTCTAAAATGAAAGGGTCGACTTGAATGACTTCAGGGGTCCCTTCCTACCTCTACATTTCTATTAACCATATATTTTGGTTTGCTTTAAATGCTTACCTTCCATCTTAAGAATCAATGCTCTATGTTGGTTCCAAAGGGGTTAAGTGACTTGCCCAGGGTCACACAGTTAGGAAGTGTCTGAGGCCAGATTCGAACCCAGGATCTCCCATCTCCAGGCCTGGTTCTCAATCTACTGAACCACCTAGCTGCCTCCAACCATAATGCTTTTTTTAAATCCTTCACCCCAATCCTATGATCCTTCTACTTAAGACATTCTATGATTATCCAGTGATTGACTCCACACTCCTGAAAGGGGTTTTCATCAAAAAAGAAGACTTAAGATGACATTTTCAACTTATTGCTTCAAAGCTTCCCTTGAAGCTTACGATGACCTGATTTCACCTGTATAAACAGGTGTGTGAAGGGATGGGGGGGGGGAGGAAGCAGGGGAGCACAAAGCACAACTCCCATTCTTAGCTACACTCAAATAGCCAGAAGGAAAAAGGGTACAAATGCCAACTTCACCTTCTCTCCCAGGCTATTCTCTTCCCCATCAGCCCCACCCTCTTTCATTTTAGCATAATTTCCCAGCCCAGCCACACCCCCCACCCAGTGACTTTCCAGATTTTTTCCCCTTCCTCTCTGTCTTTCCAAAAAAAAAAAAAAAAGGAAAGGAAAGAAAAAGAAAGCAAACTAAATTTATTTCCACCTTCAAATGCTAAATCACCAACAAACAGAAAGCACTCCCCAAAGCAAGACAATATCTGGGGATGAGTAAACCATGATCATAGTCTCCAGCCTAGCTAGTACTCTTTGTTGGCTCTTCCCACCCCAGAACTTCTGGAGGATGTCAGTCTAAGTAAAAGAGCTGTTCCCATGAGGCAAAGCAAGTGGCCTGGATCAACTCTCCTGTTCAATTGTGGGAGGGCAAATTGACAAGCACATTCTGAAAGTAGCAAAGAGGTGGCTGGACTCAAAATTCATGGCTGAAGGAGGGACTAGGCATGTTTGTTCTCCTGGGAGAAGGGAAAAATTGGGGAAAGACAAGGGAACTGTTTTCAAATCTCTGAAGAGGTGTTAGGTGGGAGGGAGATTATTTAGTTTAGCTCCAGAGGGGGAACTAGGACTAATGGGTCAAAGTTCGATTTTAGATTTTTTTTTTCGAGTGCAAAGTACTTGTGCTAGGCATAAAGGATAGTTAGAAATATGATATTCTTAAGTACAAAGGGAACTGGAAAAGAACTTGAGAGATTATCCAGTTCAAAATCCCTCTTTTACACCTTGGAGAGTCAGGGGAGGTCTAAGGATAGAAAAGTGACTTCTCTAAAAGTCGAAAACGAGAAAAATGAAAACTTGGGAAACCAAGATTTGAACCCAAGTGCCTCTAACTCCAAATCCATTGTTCTTTCCACTAAGAGACCATAGGTAAGGGATAAGTATGAAGGCATTTTGCCATGGAAACCAGACTAAAAAGTGGTGGCATATTCAAAATTCCAAGGAACATGTAAAGTGAGGAGTTAAAAGGGAGGGAGGGAGACAGAGAGAAAGAGAGAGAGAGAGAGAGAGAGAGAGAGAGAGAGAGAGAGAGAGAGAGAGAGAGAGAGAGAGAGAGAGAGAGA